>NW_028274814.1:62412384-62719550 GCF_037043125.1 Eumetopias jubatus
AGCCTATTTCATGGATTAACAATCCCTGTGTTTGTTTTAATTGACATTACCAGGACCATTAAAAAAAAACAAACAGAATTTTAAACTGCTAATTTCATTTGGCTAATTCACATTTTAATATAGAAGGTTTTACTTCATTGTCAACACAAAATAAAAATAATGAATCATGAGAGGTATGTTACAAAGAATATTTTAAATATTGGCAAAAGGCTGTTTTAAATACAAAATTGAAACTTCATATATAATGCATTAAAATATACTATTTTCCATCACCATTTTCTAAATAGACATTGCCTTGATGCCATTTTAACAAGATGGTAAGGCGAACTTATCAATAATGTATTTTATAGAAATGGAATATAATTTAAAGAACTTAGCACAATTGTTTTTCGCATGAAACATGAATACATATTATCATATCAAAATTTTAAATAAATTTGAGCAATAATCACTGAGAATTAATCTATAAAATTTTAAATTCATGAGTTAGTAAAATAAAAATTTACTGATAATAGTTTACTGGTCTCACTCTACGGCAGTATATATGCAACATGTTTACCATCTGGGTTGTAGAAGAATAATATTTTCTTTTGTTTAATAGAGACTAAAAATATTTTATGTTGTCTTTGATGTTTCCACTTTGGTTTATAAGTATATATTCTCAAATATGTAACTTGTAGATACCATTAATGTTTCTGATATAGTTGATTTATAATTCAAAGAATTATAGAAAGTCTTATTACACAAAGCACAATATCCTCAACATTTGGAAAGATGTTTCTTTACACTGTTTTCAATAGCACTGCCCCAGAATTGTGGCAAACTGTGAAATGATAAAAACCACCTGGGAGATATTTCTACAGTGTTTTTGCAATATTTATTTAGATAAAATTCTCAAGCTCCACACGCAATCTTTGATAGGAGCACAAGAGAAGTAAAGTCAAATGGCTTTAAGATGTTTCTCAGTGACTAAAAATTAACATCTTGTAGGATAAAGACTTGAACTGAACCAGCTGTTTGATGTATGCAGACATTCACCACATAAAATTGTGTTAAATTTATACAAATTAATTTTACTGAGTAGCTTAATGCCAAATTCTATCCAACTATTTTGTTCTTTTAGGAGTGCAGTCTAAAGACTATCTTTAAATGACTAATATTAGCAGCAATGATGTCTGATGATGATGGTAGCAAGATCACTGACCCATCCTGAAAAAAAAATCAGTATTTGTAAGGGAAGTGGCATTATTTTTTTCTGGTCCATTTTCAATTTTTTGCAGATTTGTACCTATCCTAAAATCCATTTTTACAATCTAGCATCCTATACAAACAACGTACCTAAAATAATAATGTTCTAGGATTAGTGGATAACTTAAATCCTCAGAGCAATCTGAACTGACCCCGCAGAATTCAAAGCTAAAACCTTGGCAACACTAACAGTATTCTCTAATGAACCTCACTTAGCAGGCCCAATACATAATAGCTTAAAAATACATCCAATTTCAGAATACCATTGGCAATATGATTTTTTTCCAACCAATCTTCTTTTTACGCTATGTTGAAAGAATAGAAATCTTGTAAATGACCTGAAATCTGAATCAAATTGAAAGTACAAGAGCCTATATACACTAAGAAATCAAATGTGTGTGTTGGTGTTAACAGATTTTCTTCCAAAGGAAGCTAGAGACCTTTAAAAAAAAATACCTATTTACAAATTCAAAACTTCGCAGTCACAGATCAGTCATGAAATATAAATTAAAAATTAAAGGACAAGACAGATACATGAAAAAAATGCATAAGCCTTCATAGTAAATGAGTATATAGAGTTAAGTATACTTAAAATTATAAACGAAAGCATAAATGATTAAGCAATTAAATTTAAGGATGAATGATACAAAATCAACCTTCATGTAGCATTTTGTAATATGACATACTCTATAATGTTATGGAGAATTTATAATTAAAACTATTCTGCTCATGGAAGCCCCCTAAGATCTGCCAATATGTATCATTCTGCCTTATAAGCATTGTTCTCATATTGTCCATTATACACAAAGCTTCATAGCTTGTTTAGAAAGGTACATACGCCTTGTTCTTTAAGTAGAAGACTATATTTTAAATATTTCATGTCAAATCCATTCACCTGGTGTTTTATATATACCTTGATTTAGCCAACATCACATTTCGAACAAATATACATATATAGTGGTTAGTAACAAATGAAATTTTAAATAGTCCTTTTTCAAAAAAGCATTTTCATTTGAATAGCGAAAAATATCTATGTACTGTTAAGTAATACCCCAACATTTAGCTTTTTACATATGCTTGGATTGGTAAATAATCTGTATGCCTATACTTGGTTTTATTTTTTTTAATACTTTGTTTTAAATTGATGAATCACAGGGCTCCTGGGTGGCTCAGTCAGCTAAGCGTCTGACTCTTGGGTTTGGCTCAGGTCATGATCTTAAGGTTGTGGAATCAAGCCCTGTGCCCCACTCTGCTCTCAGCGGGGAGTCTGCTTGTCATTCTCTCTCCCTCTGCCCCTCCCCTCTCAAATAAATAAATAAATAAATAAATAAATAAATAAATAAATAAATAAATAAACAAACCACTCAGTATTTTCCTCCATTAAGTTATATCAATTAGAAATGAGATTTAAAGATACAGTCTTTAGGCCAATAAAGGATTTAAAGAGCCAAAGGCCAAGGCTTCTATATGTTGTTTATGAATTATGATTAAAGATAAATTTAAGGGACGCCTGGGTGGCTCAGTTGGTTAAGCGACTGCCTTCGGCTCAGGTCATGACCCTGGAGTCCCAGGATCGAGTCCCGCATCGGGCTCCCTGCTCAGCGGGGAGTCTGCTTCTCCCTCTGACCCTCCCCCTTCATGTGCTCTCTGTCTCTCTCTCATTCTCTCTCTCAAATAAATAAATAAAATATTTTTAAAAAAAGATAAATTAAGATGAAATAAACATTTTTCTAGTAACTCAACTTGAGCTGTCATATAGGCCAAGGCTGGCTTCACTAACAAAAGCATGACGCTAATGAGGAAAAGGACAAAGCTCAATCTACATACAGATCACATTTGTTCTGTTCTATGAACAAAAAGACCCAAGGCTCATACATATTGCCAATGAAAACAGTGAAAAAATAAAAATTCACCTTGTCTATGAAAAGAAACATTTGCTTATTAGGAGCCCCTAGCACAATCTCCACATAAGTAGGAGATATATATATATATATATATTCCATTATATATCTAAATGCGCCTGGGTGGCTCAGTCGTTAAGCATCTGCCTTTGGCTCAGGTCATGATCCCAGGGTCCTGGGATCGAGCCCCGCGTCGGGTTCCCTGCTCAGCGGGAAGCCTGCTTCTCCCTCTCCCACTCCTCCTGCTTGTGTTCCCTCTCTCACTGTGTCTCTCTCTATCAAATAAATAAATAAAATCTTTAAAATAAATAAATAAATCTATATTTAGAAACAAAATTACAAAAATATCATTCCTATTCTTTCTGGCCATAAATTTACTGATACAAAGCTTAATTTTATTATATTTGCTATGGGTGCCTGGGTGGCTCAGTCGGTTAAGTATTTGACTCATGTTTTTGGCTCGGGTCATGATCTCAGGGTCATGAGATCAAGCCCCCATACAGACTCTACACTCAATGCAGAGTCTGCTTAAGATTCTCTCTCTCTGTCCCTCTGTGCCCCCACCTCCACTCACGCATGTGAGCTCTCTCTTTCTCTCAAAAAAAAAATTGCTTTTTTTTTTGGATGGACCTGTTTTTACAAAAAAATTGTATTTAACTGATGATTTTTTTTACCTCTTTAACACTAAACACAGTAATGTGGTCTTTAATAATTTATCTGTATTAAATATCATGCCTTTGGATTTGGGATTTATATAGCTTCTTGTGTATATTCATTTTGTCTATTTCCATTTAAAGAAAAAGTTGAAGAAATTTTTTAAAATTCCATTTTCTTTCTGAGCTCTGATAAATGGAACTACTGGGAAGTATATGCATAGCTTAAGTTAAAGCAGCTTCTCAAAGGGAGTGTGAACATTGCTTATAGTATTTGACAAAAAAACCACAATTCTGATGAAAAAAGAAACAACTTTTTGAGAGAAGAGAGCATGAAATTAAAATGCAGCCCTTCTTTTACTTGCTCTAATTCATTGTGACTTGCTAGATAGAATTCTGTAGTCAAGATGAATTAAAAATATATGGCAAATTGAATGTTTAACACCTTTTTTTCTCCATATAATAAAAAATATAAAATAAAAACAAAGAGAAGTAGTGAAACAAAGTGGCTACTTAAAAGAACTTTCAGTAAAGTACCCTCCAACTGAACATTACCTCAAAGCTTACTGGACGTTTATTGGGGTTTAGAGCACATTATACTTTCACTATTCCTTTCTGTCAATTCATTAGCTGAATAGATGATAATACCTGGGTTTTTTACAAGAGCTACTTGAAGATTCAGAGTCAATTCTGAAAGGAAGTTTTATATAGAAAATGTCACTTTCACCCCTGAACAGTGGATTTACTCTACCTTTAGTTGGAGCACCAGATCCATTCGATATTTACCAAGAGGGTTTATGTCATTTAGAATCAAAGCAATGATGATATCAATCCCATTGGATTCATGAGTAGCAATACACGTCTAGAAAACAAAATGTTTACCAATGTTTTATTTACAACATAAAAGCCCTAGAAATCATCTGACGTAAAAGAACAGTCACCTTAGTTTTTTTGACCTTTAAAACAGAATTAAGATTTAACTTTGAGATTAAGTCAAGGCTTTAAATTTGACTTATCCTTTCATATCGAATCTTTTAATTGATTAGGATTGATTAAATGGCTTTGAATGCAGAACACTGAAAGAGACAGTGTGTGTAAATAGGTATCTTTTAAAATGAACCATTTTTATAGAATTTCAAAGAACTTCAAAAATTGAGTTAAATACCCTTTTCAGACAACAAATTCTAATATGCCCCCCACTAGAGGAGCGCCTTAAATTCAGAATTTTAAGATCTGATTTCTCCTGGCTAAGAGAATATTCCCATTTATGAAAGGAGTGTCCACAGTACGTCTGTTTGTAAGTCAGTGTCATTGGCACTGATGTAGCTTATCAGTTTAACTGCTACTGAATGCTGAATGAGTCACATGTGATGCTGCTGCACCTGCGAGGGAGCAGCAGACAAGGAAGACAGGCACCTTCTAATGTTCTGGGGACATCTGTCAAGTATGGTGGTTGAGGACAAGTTCTGCAGAGTCCTTGAACCTGAGTGATTTATAGAGGGACCTGACTTGGGGGAAGTTTATAAAACATCCTGAGAGGTAATCAGTATTTTGAAGGTTAGGGTCTACTGTGCCAGGATCCTGATCTTAACTCAATGGGTAGAACTTGAACATCAGAAACTTGTGGGTTAGATTTCGTGGAACTACATGTTACAATGCAGCATCCAGTGTCAAGGGGGTTTGAAAAATGGAAACACAGGTGAATTAAATGAGAAAGAGTAAACTCAAGGTAACTCTGAAATAACGGTTATCTTTCAGAATGGGCTTCATTTCTCCCTTTGCACAAAAAACTTTTTACTCCCCCAACACAAGGGAAAGGTGTCTTCCATCCATGTCCCACATTTCCTGAGGTTCTTCTGATTATTAAGACACTTGCTAGACTTGGAATCGATTTGCAGATCATTTCTGAAATGTTCTGGCAACCTTCTTTTCTCCCACACATTTTCAGAGGTTGGGGTTCAAAGTAAGGATATTTTTAGAGTAATGTGGGATTCATGTTTATTATCACTATTTATTACTGTCTTATTATGTTATTTTATCATTAGTTTTTACTTTCAGAGCCTACTGGACTTAGTAAATTAATTTCAAAACTAATTTCATCCTTTTATAAGACCAAAAGTGGGGAATATGTGTTTGATATTATCGATATGCATGTTTTTTACCAACAACAAAACCAAGTCTCCAAATTTGTATATTTTTCCTCAACTTTTAAATCAATAGTTAAGTTTTCTTGTACCATTACCCTAGGAGACTGAAATATAATCCAGGAAAATCCACGCAAAATCTGCAGACTCCTTTACCAGGTAACACGCACATTACAGAGGGAGGAGAATATCCTCACAACAAATTCTTTATGTCAGTAATTGTTGGTTTTTATTCTACATACCTATGTATGCATATGTATGTACATGTTTATACATATGTGTGTGCATATGTCATACTTTGCAGCCTGGGTTTTTTCACACTTCTTTTCTGTTATGCACTGATGTTTGATCTCAATGGCTTCTTTAAGATTTATATCCAGAAATGTTTAGCACTTGACAACTCTTTCTTCCAGGCTGAATCCATGCTTGCAATGATAGCTCCATAACACTTAAGCAGATGTGAACAGTTAATTAATAAATTCTAGGGTGACTCTCCTCTCTGTACTAGCTCAAGTGTCCTGTCTTCTAGGCTCACAATATGTCCTTGATGTCCAAGAAAATGGCATCAGGCAAACCTTCTGGAAGAGAGAGGTGAAATTTTACCCTTGAAAATGTAATGCAGTCAAAAGAGCACTCTATTTAGACCCAATCAAAAGTCCTGAGTTTTAAGAATGGCTCTACAATATACTGATTCTGTCACTCCGAGACCGTGGAACATCACTTGATCTCTGAGTCAGAAAAACCTATTCATCCATGAAATGGGAGCAGTAAGAGCTATTTCATAATTTTCATAAGTTTACTGTGAGTATACAGGACATAATATATACTACACATTATAGCGGAGTGGTAGGAGCCAAAGGGAGTGTATTCCACAAATCCTGGGAAAGAGTCACTAAAGATGAAAACTGAGCAACGGTGAAGAAACACATTTCACTCTTTTCAGGAGGTCTGATTTTTATCTGGAACATTTTCATGGAAATTTTATTTTATGATGAAATTAAATAAAAATAGGGCATAGTGTTTGCTAGTCTAGAATTCAGTCTTTGTATGTTTCGTGAGAAAAGTAAAAATATCTGGCAAAGCAAAAAGAAAGATCTTTTACATGTAGACAAAGCTTGGCTCCTTCACCAGTTTGATCCTTTTGCTAATTAGTCATGAATCCTTCTGCGTGAAGAACTGCTTTCACGGTTACCTGATTTTCATGGCATGGGCCCTGGCAATACTCCGTCAAGCTCTCCAGAGTCTGGTTGACCAGCACTACATTCTTCTCATTGATGTAGAGACCCAACAGACCCAGGCCACCCGTGGTACTTCCACAAATGCAGTCCAAAAACTGAAGGGTCTCACAGACGAGGTTATAATTTGTTTTGTTGTTTTGATTCCTCAAGAAGTTCTGAAGGCAAAAGAAAATATACCTGAGGAGTTAAAAGAAATCACTATGCTAATTGCTTTCAGCTCTCTCACTATGTGTTTTCCTGACTCAAAAATATCCCCTTGGCAATGTGGCATGGAATTGCTCTTTATAAGAAAGTATTCACATTTATTAAATTTCCCCTAGGTTTAAGAAAAAAGTCTTAAGTTTTTTCCTCAAGAATCTAAATTTATCTGTATAGTTCATAACAATGTCATTACCTTAAAACTATATGGAGAAGGCAAAAAAAAAAAATAAGAAGAAGGACACAAGAAGCTAGAAAGCAGTTGATCAGGGAAAGAAGCAATTTTCAAGTAAATGATCCTTTATAAACAGTGCATCTTCAAACAGTAAATCATACAACCACTATGGAGGGCAACTTAGAAGCACCTATTAAAATATTCAGTTAACATACAGTTCCACCTCATATATATATATATATATATATGTATATAAAATCATCATATGTATATGATGTGCACACACACACACACACACACACCGCTTATAATACCAAAAACTGGAAACCATACCATACCTATCATAATGTGACTGATTTAACAAATAACAGTACATCCAAACATTGGAATATTGCAAAGCTATAAAAATGCGGTACTTCAATGCATACTGATATAAACAAAATCTAGTAATAAGGTGTATTACTAAATGAAAAGTAACTTGAGGAACATTACATAATCTGGGTTTTTTAAAAAGAGTTTATGCATACAGATCAATATGCCTTTATGTGCATAAAAATCCCTGGAAGGAAGTACAACCTGTTAACAGTACTTTCTTTGGAGGAGTAAACCTAGTGAAAGGTAAACAGAGAGGGAAACTTTTATTTTTATTTATTACTTATTTTTATTAATTTAATTTATTATTGAATTTACTTATTGAATTTATTTCCACCACTTTCTTTTTTTTCTTTAGTTTTTTTGTGTGATTTTTTTCCAATTTTTTATGATGGCATAAAATTTACCATCTTACCATCTACCATAAACATCTTTAAGTGTACAGTTCAGTGGTATTAAATATATTCAGAATGTTGAGCTACCATCACCATCATCCAATTCTAGAACTCTTTTCATCTTGTAAAACTGAAACTCTATACCTATTAACAGCTCCTTATTCTCCCCTCCCCTCTCCCCCTGGCAACCACTACTCTACTTTCTGTCTCTCTCATTTTGACTACTCTAAGTAGGTCATATAAATAGAATCACACAGTATTTGTCTTTTTGTGACTAACTCATTTCACTTAAGGCATAATATCTCAAGGGTCATACATGTTGTAGCACATGTCATAATTTCCTCCCTTTGTGAGGTTGACTAATATTCCATTGCACGCATATACCACATTTTGTATATCCATCTGTCAATGGACACTGGGTTGCTTCTACATATTAGCTATTGTGAATAATTTCACCATCTATTCTATTAAAACAAAACTATTTTAAAGATTTTGTTTATTTATTTGAGAGAGAGAGAGGGAGAGCATTCGAGTGGAGGGGAGGAGCAGAGGAGGAAAGAGAGGGAGGGGGAAAGAATCTCAAGCAGACTCCCTGCTGAGTGTAGAGCCCGATGTGGGGCTCGATCTCATGACCCTGAGATCACCACCCCAGCTATTTTATAAGAATGTAATGTAATCATACATTACACCCAAAACTATTTTATAAGAACATTTTCCAAATTGTTTGATCTCACACTCCTATTAGAAAAATATTTGATCAGATACTATCTATCTATCTCCTACATGGACAGACCAAATGGATCAGGATAAGCATGTAGGCACCAGTATCCTCCCTCTGGAAGTAATACTTCTGGCCTTTGCCTGCCACAGCTCTGCAGCAGCCCTATCCACATTGTGGTGGGGTGGGCCACAAGACTCACAGTTTCTACCATTCACGAAGTTCTGAGCTTCTCATCTCCTTAGAGGATATTTAATTCAATTCATATGAATCGACCGTCTCTTACCAACTCAGAACACCTCCACTCTAGGCTCTCACTAGAGAACACAGCTTCAAGCCCTGCTCTCCCTAATCCTGGATATGTGCTCTTAGAGATGATTTTACCTTTCATGTAGTTACGCCATGGTGACATAAGCAGTGCACAAATAATGCAAAAAACAAAAGGCCAAAACTCCTAGGTGCCCCTCAGTCCAACTATTTGAAAAAGAAAAATGTACCAAAGAAGATGTAAGACCAGGACCATATTCATCTACAAAGGTATCAACATTTACTGTCCTAAAAAATCCTCCTATATTAACTGTTTCTAATGAAGATGTATAAATATAGTCTGTATCCTCACTCAAGATATATGAATTCAGTTGGAAATGATGAAAGCCCCTATATCTATAAAACCATGAAAGGTAGGGGCACCTGGGTGGCTCAGTTGATTAAGCATCTGACTCTTGGTTTCGGCTCAGGTCATGATCTCAGGGTCTTGGGATTGAGCCCTGCATGGGGTTCTGTGCTTAGCAGAGAGCCTGCTTGAGATTCTCTCTCTCTCTCTCCCTCTGCCCCTCCCCCTCCTCTCTAAAAAAAAAAAAAATAAATAAATCTTAAAAAAAAAACTATGAAAGGTATAGATGAGGCAAATGCGACCTTACTCAACAAATACCAGACTACTAGGATTAGATGATGCTAACTAAGGCTAAAAAGATGTGAGCTGAGGATGCCTTGGACGATAATATACAAGCCTGATTTTTTTCACGCATAAAGGAATTTCCCCTCACTTTTCATCACTTAGATGCAAATGTTTCTTCCCAACTCAGAAGAGCCCTATCGGTTTTATTGATTATCTTTCCAAAACTCTCTCCAGAACTACAGGTTAGTATTTGAATTTAGTTACCTACAATCATAGGCTGTCTTCTCAGCTTTTACACAAAATAGAACGAATACCTGCAGTTCCCGGTTGTGATTCTCACATAGCAACTGAAGAAACCTCAGTATGGGCTGCATGATGGCAATTGCAGGACTCATCGTTACTTCCTCTGCAGACTTTTCCTCAGCATTTCCTGCTTCTGATCCTGCACACATAATGTCTATTTCCGGATCCATTTCCCTTCGGTACGCACAGTATGCTTTGGACGTTGCCGAAGAAGCTTCTGTTAATTGCCCTTTCATTCCCTCTTTCAAAAGTAATGATGAATCCCTTACTGAAATAAAACAGTACTCTTATATTTCTGAATTAACTTCCTTTTGCTAATTATAAAGCAAGACAACCAGTTACCCAAATTCTCTAAAACTGAATTAAAAATCATCTGACATGAGGTACAAGAATTTCCCCAAAACAATCTGAGGTAGCAACTAAAACATTAAATTTGCACAGGACATTAAAAAAAAGATCTTAATGTTTCACCAATTTTAGAAGGGCTCATGTCTTTCTGATAAATATAAAATATGAGAATTCTTGAATACAAGAAGGTGGGAAAAATATGGCAAACTTCAAAACCTTAAGGTTTATATGATTTATATTTACTTTGCCAATGACTTCATTATTCCAAATACCAAGAATCTTTCATTAGAGTATGGTGATATAATTTCTATTCTTAAAGTCTGGACTTCACGAACATTCCAAAGGTTTGGGCAGCTGGCTCTTTACCGTGCACTCCACAAGGAAGCCAAACATTTTCATGTCACTAGTTGCTTTGTGCTGATAATGCCTTGTTTAAGTTTGGTCCCGCACAGCTGTTTCAAGGTCAGCCCTATGGCCATGATAATTTAAGAACAGAACTCCATACACAGAACCACAGTTGGGACAATGAGACTAAAGTAGGTGAGATGACAAAGATCAGTGAGACTTAAAAGTTATGTGACCTTCTGTTCTATTCCCCCAAGTACTCAGATATTTCTTTACCTCTCATCCGTGGACCAGATGTCATCAATTCATTGTCATCATCCCTTTTTTTGTTACCTAAGTCTATGGTATTAACTGTCACTGTTGATCTTATCTCTTTCTGAGCAGCCTTCATTCGGTCATACAGAACTTTGAAGAATTTTTCTGACTTTTTTTGTTCGTGCAACTGCTGGTAGAAGGAATACTGCAAGAAAACATATTTTAAGATATGAATACCCAAGTGGAGAAAAATAGTGCTTGCATGCTTGAAATAAACATAAACATCATGGATAAAAGCACACATTTAATGTGCTGCCCCTTATTATTTCATAAATTAGCAGCTTTTACCAGTCTCCTGTACTCTTTAGTATATACTAATAATAGCTTGTATTTGCTTGGCACTTTCGACTAAAATTCAATATATTTTCCTGTTATTTCATTCATCCTTACTGATTATTTTATTTTAAAAATTTACAAGGGCACTATAAGAAGTTGTATGCAAAGAGTTCCTTGATTTTTTATATTAGTATAAACTCATGTCTTGGTTCAACACATATTTATTGAGTGCCTACTATATGCCAGGCCCCGGCTACTACTAGGGACAGAACAAAAAGGAAAAGCCACCACAATCCCAGCCCTCCTGAGTTTGTCACCTAGAGGGGAAAACAGCCACTAATCCAATGATCATCCTGTGTATTACGCAGCGTTACAAAGAGTTATTTTTCTCTTTATCTAAATTACAGTACATTTAATTTAGAATGTGTTACCATGGCAGCCTCACTCACAGGAACCCACTGATAGATAGGCACTAAGTTTTTTTGGTACTTCATTAGCTGCATTGTTTTGCATGGGGTCTAGGACAAGCCTGCCATAAAATGTATAAAATGGATTCTGCTTTAAGAGTGAATAATGATGTAGAAAGGATTCAACACCACAATGATGATAAAAAATATCATAGTGAGAGGTAGAAATACTGAACCTTGAAAATATCTGCATAATCACTATTTGCTTAGTGACTTATGGAAGTATCCAGAAGAGGTAGGAGGTGAGAAAGGTGATACACTCCAGAGAAGACAGAATTTGTACTGGGTGGGGAAACTGTATGTTACTAATATGAAAATCATGGGATAGGCACAATAAATACAATAGAAATAAAGTAAAAAAAAATTAATAAAGATAATAATTCTAGTAACTGTACTGATTAAAAGACAGTTATATAATCTTGATGAGAGACAGTGTGAAGAAAACATATGAAAAACAATGACTCCCAAATGAAATACAATGAACCATAATCCAAAAATGTAAACAGACAATTTTGATGAGTTTGGCTCCTGTACATAGGCTTTCCTAAAAGAATGCCAGGAACCATGACCTATAGGTCCTGGAACTTGCAGGTAAAACTCTAATGACATCAGGTCTTGAAATGGATGCCTGTCCTGCAATTTTCAATATGGGCAATGTATGAGTACAGAGCAATTTATGAAGCCTTAGGACTTGGCTTCATACCTACAAGGGGAAGCTCTAAGCACAAGGCTAGCAACTCCTCAAGAAAGCAGGGCAAAAAGCCACAGTTACCATAGCAACTACAGTGAAACAGTGAAGCTGGTTCTGTTAATTCAAAGGATAAATGCAGCATTTACAGACCTCTCCAGTCCCACAAATTAAGCTGATGCTTAGACCCTAATATATCCAATATAATTGGGTTAGAAGGTGAAAAGAGGTTTCAAAATATTCATGAGGAAGTTACAGGAACTTTGTGACTATATTAAAACAAAGTTTTATAATTTATTTAGTTCCTTGAAATACATTATCTCATTGATACTTTCAGTACAACGGTGTGATAAATAATAAGTATTCTTATTTCCACTTTACAGATCAGTAAGATAACGTTTAGTAAAGGTAAATGACTTGCCCAATATTATATAACTAGTAAGTGGTAAAGCTAGGATTTAAATCTGGATTCTCTGACTCTAAGTCATTAAATTTATTAAAGTAACTTACATAGGCTCCACCTTTTGAAAACCAGGGCACTATAAAGCTGAACAGTATGACTTTAATAAAGATAAAAAGCATGTTTTATGTAAATGTGTATATAATCTCAACAGATAGCATAAGGATTTCTATTGTGAAAGACATGGTTTTTGATTAGGAAACGCTTCCATAAGCTTCAGAGTATAAGGGGAAACTCTGAGGTTTTTTCAGGAACCAAGGGTGATGGGTCAACAGATCTGTGTGACAGAGGAAGGACTTTCCCCCAAGAAGGATGGGGGAGCCCAGAAGAGGGAAGGCAGAGAAGGAAAATGAAGGGAGGAACTGGAGAGGTGGTGTAAGCCTAAGGCAGCGATGCAGGGTGGATCAGCCAGCGAAATTTCCCAGGGGTCAGGAAGTAGAAGGTTATTTCAGAAAGGAGATGTCTAGAGTGGTTAAGAGCACAGACCCTGGAGCCAGACTGCATGGGTTTGAGTCCTGACTCTATCTGTAACTAGCCATGTGAGCTCAGTGAAGGAGCTCAAACCATCTATCTCAGATTCTTCTTTGGTAAGATGAAGATAACATATGTTTTACCCTCATCAGTTGTCGTGAGAATTAACCAAGTCAGTACATGGAAAGCATGAAGAACAGTGCCTGGTATTTAGCAGGCATTACTTTGATAAGTGTTATTATTAGTGTTCAGTTTGAAATTATAACAGAAGTGCCTCCCCCCTCTGCTCCCCTTCAACCAATCTTTAATAATGTATATTAAACATATACATACATAAACACGGCTGATGTAGCTAGGAGGGTATAAATTAAGGAAGGGAATCAGATTTCTATAAAAGTAGGGCTGTCAAGCATTAGTGCCTAAGGGCACTGTAAGAATGTAACCACCCTCCCTGGGGACCGGCAGGAGTCTTGGGGAGGAGTGGGTTTTAGACTGCTCAAGGGCAAGGAATAGGATTCAAGCTGACCTCAGTGAGACCTTTTAGAGATGGAGAACATAGCTGCTATTTGGGTTATACGCAGTGATGTAGAAAAGTGACAAACCTAAATAAGGGGTGGCTAGTAAATGACATTGTCATAACCCATCTTCAAAAAAGGCTTTCATATACAAAAATAATTTAATGCTATTTCATCAACAAATATTTGTTGAATGGTGATAAAGCACTGTGGGTAGAAGAAATGGGGCAGGATCTACTCTGAGAAGGATGAAATTTAATTAGAGAGGCAAAATGTCGTTCAAATAACAACAAAACAAAGTAGCATAGGCAGAGTGCCAAATGGATATTAAGGAAACAAATGTTGTGGGAGCTCAGATAAAGGAGTGGTTGTCAAGGCCCGAGCCAGATGGGGAAGACTTTGTGAAGGGGGTAGTATCTGATTCAAACCATTCATTCATACGGCCATCATTCCTGAACATTTATTGGGCCAAACATGGTGTCAGACACATGGGACACAAAGATGAGCTGCATGTGGTCTCAATTGTTAAGGATCCATAATTTGCTAGACCAAGCCCGCCACATACATGAAAAGGCACAATCAAGTGGCAGAAATGCCACTGAAGACATCAGCAGGATACAGCAGGGGCATTCAGTAACTAGTGGACCATTCTGCCTAGTGGCACATGGGATCGGAAGAGGCTTCCAAGAGAAGTTCATGAGTTGGGTCCACCTAGAGGGGAAAGGAACGTGAGAAATAGCATGAGACATATGAGGAACTAGGAAGAGCTCAGTATACCTGGTGCACAGAAGAGAGGACAGAGGAGGGAGAAGGTGGAATCAGAAAGTAAAAAGTGAAGAGATGAAATCATGAAGGATCTTATGGACTGTGTTAGGGAGTTTCTGCCTTTGTAGGGCAAGCGACTGACTTTAAGCAGGAGAATAACATGTTTTTTGGAAAGATACCTTTGGAGGCAAAGTGGAGAATGATTTGGAGAAGTACAAAACTGGGATCAGGGATACCTCCCAGAAGACCTGGTGGCCCAGAAAAGATAAGAAGGCTGGGTAATGAGGGCTGGCTATACAGAGACTGGAAGCAGAGTGTGGATATGAGAGATGTTAGCAGGGCAGAATCACCAGAGGTTGGCCTTCAGTGAGATACTCAGGAAGGGAGTGAGAGTGAGTTAGCTGAGGTCAAAGTGGGCTTTCAGCTTCTGGCCAGACATCTGGGTGGATGGACCGGCAATTACTGAGGGAGGCAAAGTAAAAGGAGGAGTTGGGTGGATGGAGAGTAACAGTATATTCAGTCTGGGACATGTTGAGTTTAAGGTACTAATGGGACATCCCACGAAACATTCTGGAAGATAGCGGGATATAGAGTCTAGAAGTGCATCGAGTGAGTGGAAAATCATCAGCATTGAATGGAAGTTAAAGATGCAGAAATGAACAAGGTCAGGCTAAAGGAACAAGCAAAATAAACAGAGGAGAGCCCAAAGAAACGTGAGAGATGTCAGGATTCAAGAGTTAAGTAGATCGGGGCGCCTGGGTGGCTCAGTTGGTTCAGCGACTGCCTTCGGCTCAGGTCATGATCCTGGAGTCCCAGGATCGAGTCCCGCATCGGGCTCCCTGCTTGGCACAGAGTCTGCTTCTCCCTCTGACCTTCCCCCTCTCATGTACTCTCTCTCTCTCTCTCTCAAATAAAAAAAAAAAAAGAGTGAAGTAGATCAAGAGGAGCTTTCACAGAAGGCTAAGAAGAAATGGCAGGAGGTAAAATGAGAAGAGAATGGTGTCCCAAGACCTAAGTTGAAAATCAGAGAGGGAGACATACCAAGAGAGACTCTGGACTCTGGGAAACAAACTGAGGGTTTCAGAGGGGAGGGGGGTGGGGGGATGGGGTAACTGGGTGATGGGTATTGAGAGCACGTGTTATGATGAGCACTGGGTGTTGAACACTACATCAAAAGTTAATGATGTACTATATTTTGGCTAACTGAACATAATAAAAAAATGGGGGAAGAAAAGAAAGAAAAGTTTTCAAAAACAAAGAAAAAGTCACCAGTGACAACTGCCACAGAAACATCATGTGAAAAAATACTGAAAGGTATTGGGCTCTAAAGGGATGCAGGGACCTTGTCAGGACTTTGAAAGTGGAACAGGAAGTTTCTGGCAGAAGCTGGCTTATTCTGCAGCAATATGAGGACATAAATAAACGTAAATATGTAGGTAGGGTCCAAGATGATCTCATCCGATGACCCTGCATGGTCCAGTAACGGGAATCCAGAAGGCACTTTAATTGCAAGGATTGCTTCTATCTAGAGATTAAAAACAAAAAGTCCTTCACTACTATCTGGATAATCTCTCTCACACATTATGTAGTTTGCCTAGACAATTTCTTTAGAAAATCCCAACTGAATATCTGGTTGTAGAAGACAAGACCCTTTCCAAGAAAACCCACACAAATCCCTCCACCACCCACTTCCCCAACTCCCCTCAGAGGAATCTGTGTTGCAGCTTCAATACCATGAGAATTTTCAAGATGTTTTTAAAGATGTTTTTCAACAGTATCAGTGTTTGGGACTTGTTTTCTGGTCACTGTGACATCTGCTGTACATGAGGCCTTTCTTCCTAAAGCCACCTGCTATTGGATCTAGCGAAATTCCTGTTGGACAACAGGAATGGACATTGCCTTTGCTGGATTAATAAAGGAATTACCCTAGTTTTCAATTAGATGTGGCTTCCATTTGCCCTGAATAGGAAAAGCAGATTCTGAAATTTCCAACTAGTTGTAAGCATAGTTTCCTTCTCCAACCAAGACAAACACACAAAGAGCAGTGAGCGGGCGGTAGGACTAGGAGCAAGATGTGTGTTCTTTGGGAACACTCCCCAGCTCTGCTCTCAGTGCCCCCCCGCCCCAAGTGTGTTCTGCCTTTGGGAGTGGCGGAGTCCAGGAGCACGTGGGAGAAGTTTCGAAGTGAAACGTGTGCCTTCTAGAAATGGTGCTGTGATGATGCCTGCATGCAGAAGACATGAATGGCTGCTTTCAACTCACCCCTCCCAAGCTGAAGGAACAAAGGAAATGGTTCTTCTCTCCCCGGACCAGTGAAAATTCACTTACTCAGAGGTATTGGGGTAATAAGAACTGGGACATTTGGGGCATCAAATAAAAAGGCTGTTCTAAACCTCTAAAAAAAGTAAATGGGAGAGGCTGTGCTGGGAAGGGTGATCAGTGGTACTAAGACCTGTTATAATGCCAAACACAGTGTGAGGAGTTTATGTATTTATTTATTTTTACATTTAATTCTTAGATGAGTCAAAATGTTTTTATCGGCTGAAAGTAGGTCTCAAATTTCCCTAAACAAATCAGAATTTCTGGTATAATGTTAGAAAGGAAGCTTCCAAGGAATGTTCTGCTTCACTGAATAATTTGTGAAGGTCTGCAGTTTCTATAGTAAATCAAATAAATTTATAAGGAAAATGTGATACCAGGTTGTTGGGTTTTTTTTTTTTTTAGATAGTCATGAGAAGCAAAAAGAAAAATACATTACTTTCCTTGGTTTCTATGACAAGTAAATAAGAAATACAAATAACCAACATAACACTCATCATGATAAACAGGTACCTGAGTCTGTGTATTTCCTCCTTCAAGCAAGGCAATGCCAAGTAAAATGCCTTCTGAAAAAATTCTGTCATTTTTGGTGTTCACTATAACATCGATGACAAGTTCGGATGCACCTTCTTTATCCAGTAGACACTGAATATCTGACATTGATATCCCCATCTTATCTGAATCTTGTCCAGAGAAGTTCCCTGTGATTAGGAAATTGAAAAAAAATCTTAATTTTCAGACATTATTAGCACATAAGGTTTTTGAATTATTAGATCTTAAGAATATTATTTATCACTGGAATTTTTTCCCTTCAGCATTAAATATAATAAAAGCTAGGGTTTTAAAAAAAATGTCAGAAGTTTGAAAAAACATAGCTTTCTATTCAAAGTATAACACCTGTAATTGTTTTTTCTTAATAATAATATTTTAGAAAAAGAAAACTAGCTTTATTTTTGTTCTTAATTTACATATTAAGAAATTATGACATAGTTTACTATTTTCCAGCATCAAAGAGCAAAATTAGATGTTCAGATCCTTGTGTTATGAATGCAAAATTTTGTACAATGGCTTTTAATAGTGCTTTCTGAGTGGAATTTTTATATTTGTTCTATTTTAAGTAAAATGCTAGCATAACATCAGCATGAAGACATGTGACAAGAATCCCACAATGATGAGAAAATGATCAGTCTTACCTCCGCCTTGTGCAGATTTGCAGTAGGTTCCAGAGAGGTGTCCATTCATACCGACTCCATAGTCTCCTTTAAAGTAGCGATTCAGGAGTATTTTTCTTAATGTGTTACCCTAATACAAAGGATATGAAAAGGTGTTTCTTATTGTTCTTTTTTCTAATGGAAAGGGAAAGTATCAGTACATTAAAATGTCACTTAAAATGCATTTTATCAATGATGGTGAGACATAGAAAAATTAATTTTATACATCATAATATTTTCTGAGGCAGAAATTTGCAAATGTTTCCCAAGAAAATAATGATCTTGCTTTCCCAGAAATAAAATATAGTATTTTCAACAAAATGTACTGGGAAAATTACAATAGATTGTACCAGGAACACTTATGTACTACACATTTAAGATTGCCTCAAAAGCTGAGGGTCTTAGAGTTGTTAAGAATATTAGTGATGCCCAGGGAAATAAAGATCAAAACTACAATGAGAGATCACCTCACACCAGTCAGAATGGCTAAAATGAACAAGTCAGGAAACAACAGATGTCGGCGAGGATGCAGAGAAAGGGAAACCCTCTTACACTGCTGGTAGGAATGCAAACTGGTGTAGCCATGCTGGAAAACAGTACGAAGGTTCCTCAAGAAGTTAAAAATAGAACTACCCTATGACCCAGCAATTGCACTACTAGGTATTTACCCAAAAGATACATACGTAGTGATCCAAAGGGGCCCTGCACCCCAATGTTTATAGCAGCAATGTCCACAATAGCCAAACTACGGAAAGAGCCCAGATGTCCATCAACAGATGAATGGATAAAGAAGATGTGGTAGATGATGGACTATTACCCAGCCATCAGGAAAATGAAATCTTACCATTTGCAACAACATAGGTGGAACTAGAGGGTATTATGCTAAGAGAAATAAGTCAGTCAGAGAAAGACAATTACCATATGATTTCACTCATATGTGGAATTTAAGAAACAAAACAGAGGATCATAGGGGAAGGGGGGGAAAAGTAAAACAAGATGAAAATAGAGAGGGAGACAAACCATAAGAGACACTGAACTCTAGGAAACAAACAGGGTTGCTGGAGGGGAAGGGCGTGGGAGAATGAGGTAACTGGGTAATAGGCATTAAGGAGGGCAACTGATGGAGTGAGTACTGGGTGTTATATGCAACTGATGAAGCACTGAACTCTACCTCTGAAACTAATAATACACTATATGTTAATTTAAAAAAAGAATAATATTAGTGATGCCTAAAGGAAACACGGCTTAATAAGCACCCTAAGAATTGGCAACCCAAAGCCCTATT
Source organism: Eumetopias jubatus (assembly GCF_037043125.1). Lineage (NCBI taxonomy): Eukaryota > Metazoa > Chordata > Mammalia > Carnivora > Otariidae > Eumetopias > Eumetopias jubatus. The sequence goes on from NW_028274814.1 coordinate 62,432,093, forward strand.
TGAAGGAGCTTAGTAAAAAGAGCTAGGAAAGTGGTGGGTATACAGCTGGTGCTCCAAAAATTATGCTTGATAAGACAGAGTGAATTATATTTAAATTCCAAGGGATTTATTCAGAAGATGATAGGTAAAAGACAGTGTATTCCTTTATAAAACATGTAATTCAAAAAAATCCTAAGTCTTCAATCTTATACTGGTTACAAGGCATTTTTAAAATACTGTATGTTGTAATATAGTTGCTTGATGTACATAAGAAATACAGATATCTCCAAATCTTCCATTTTATTGGTTCTTATTGTTTTAATAGACAAGAGTGATTTTACAATGAATCATGGAACACTACATCAAAAACTAATGATGCAATGTATGGTGATTAACATAACATAATAAAAATTTTTTAAGTGATTTTAAGGTATGATTAAACTAAATTAATACAGCAATTACTGAGGTGTTAGTCCCATCTTATGGATAAGGACACTGAAGCCCAAGAGCTCAGGTAACTTGACGTGGATCACTGAGCTAGCAGGTGGTAGAGCAAGATCCTAACTCAGTGCTCGACTGCGCCCCACATTGTGCTCCACGCTCCTCCCCAGGCACAACTCCTGGTAGCGTGACGCTCTGACACGTGGCCCTCACTGCTCCTTCTCTCTCTCACGCTCTGATCATACTTCCCTCTCAAGCCCCGGGGTTTTATCCTCAGTTCTCCTCATCTTCCCTCTCCCCATCAGCAATTTTATCTGATCCCTGGTTGCACAACCCTTTCTGCAGTCTGGTTGCCAAATGTCTTTCCTCCAGCCCGACCTGGCTCTCCTAAGCTTCTCATCCTGTTTCCACTTAGATTGCCTTATCTTCATCTGGAGGTTCTACTGGCTTCTCAAACTTGATTTTTCACAATGGAATGGTCTCCTCTATTTTTTTCTCTTTGCCTTGAAGTATAATTAACAGACAGTGTTATATTAGTTTCAGGTGTACAATATAGGTGATTGAAACATTTTACACATACTCAGTGCTCATCAGAATAAGTGTACTTTTCATCCCCTTCAGCTATTTCACCCATCCCCCACCCACCTTCCCTCTGGCAACCACAAGTTTGTTCTCTGTATTTAAGAGTCTGTTTCTTTGTTTGCCTCTTTTATCCTTTGTTTGTTCATTTGTTTTGTTTCTTAAATTCCAGATATGAGTGAAATCATATGGTATTTGTCTTTTCTCTGACTGACTTTTTCACTTAGCATTATACCCTCTAGGTCCACCCATGTTTTTCAAATGGCATGATCTCATTCTATTTTATGGCTTAGTAATATTTCATTGTATATATATATATATATATATATATATATATATATATATATACCACATCTTCTTTATCCATTCATCTATCCACTGGACACTTGGGTTGCTTCCATATCTTGGCTGTTGTAAATAATGCTGCAATAAACATAGGGGTGCACGTATCTTTTGAATTGGTGGTTTTGTTTTCTTTGGGTAAATACCCACTAGTTGAATTACTGGATCATATGATAATTTTCCTTTTATTTTTTGAGGAACCTCCATACTGTTTTTCACAGTGGCTACATCAATTTGCATTCCTACCAACAGTGCACAAGAATTCCTTTTTCTCCACATCCTTGACACTTATTGTTTCTTGTGTTTTTTATTTTAGCCATTCTGACAAGTGTAAAGTGATATCTCATTGTGGTTTTAATTTGCATTTCCCTGATGAGTAGTGGAATCTACAGATTTAATGCAATTCCTACCAAAATACCAACATTTTTTCACAGAACTAAAACAAATAATCCTAAAATTTGTATAGAACCACAAAATACCCCAAATAGCCAAAGCAATCTTGAGAAAGGAGAACAGAGCTGGAGGTATCATATCCCAGATTTCAAGTTATATTACAAAGCTGTAGTAATCAAAACAGTATGGTACTGGCCCCCCAAAAGACACATAGATCAACAGAACAGGACAGAGAGTCCAGAAATGGAACCACGCTTATATGGCCAATTAATCTATGACAAAGGAGGCAAGAATATGCAATGGGGAAAAGACAGTTTATTCAACAAATGGTGCTGAGAAAACTGAATAGCTACATGCAAAAGAATGAAACTGGACCACTTTCTTATGCCATACACAAAAATAAATTCAAAACAGATTAAAGATCTAAATGTGAGACCTGAAACCCTAACACTCCTAGAAAAAAACACTCCTAGGCAGTAATTCCTTTGACATTGGCCATAGAAACATTTTTCTAGATATGTTTCCTCAGGCAAGAGAAACAAAAGTGAAATCAACTATTGGGACTACCATAGAAGAAAGGGCTCTTGCACAGCAAAGGAAACCATCAACAAAACAAAAAGGCAAACCACTGATTGGGAGAGGATATTTGCAAATGATATATCCAATAAAGGGTTAACATCCAAACTATATAAAGAAATTATACAACTCAACACCAAAACAAACAAACAAACCAATTAAAAAATGGGCAGAGGACCTAAACAGACATTTTTCCAAAGAAGACATACAGATGGCCAGCAGACACATGAAAAGATGCTCAATATCACTAATAGTCCTTCTTTCTTAATCCTGTTTTCAATTTCTATTTATTTTAAGAAGATCAGAACCATCTTGATCATTTAAGGCCCCAAACTCTCTACTCATCTCAACTCAAACTCTCTACTCTACTCATCTACTACCCCCTCATCTTGACAACGATTTGTGAAATCCTACCTATCTAACTTTTCAACTGTAGCTTCTGATAGTGTCTTCACACATATTTTAACCAAATAGAACTATGTGATGATTTCTCAACCACAGTTTTCTGTCTTTCTGATTTGCTCACATATCCTATTTCTCTGTCTGAAAAGCTTTCCTTGTTTTACTTATGGACACCATCCTCTCCCCCCCTTCTTCATTCTACAAATATTCATTAGGTACTCACTGTGTCTTAGACACTATTCTAAGTGAATAAGATATAACCCGCACCTCAGTGTTAACAATAAGGTCAGTTCCATAATAGGCACATATATTAGGCCCTAGGGAAGCACATAAAAGAAAACAGTCGACTTCGAAGCGTTTTTACATGCACATCTCCCCTACTAACTATATGATCATCAGAGCAAAGCTGTCCTGTGCACAACAATTATGTACTAAATGTCACAGTGCCAAGAATTTTAATAGACACTTAGAGTGTCTGCAGTTCTTTATCCTTATAGTGAATTTTATTTACTGATAATTAAGTTTTTAGAACACAGACATTTACCATTGCTCCCAATTTCATGTATTCTTCCTTCAAGACTTTTTCATATAGTGCTGTAGTGAGTAAAGCTGATGACCAGTCTTGGAAGAAATAGAGAATCTAGAGAATACATAAGAAAAAAAAGCCTGGCTTTTTTTTTTTTCTTTTAAGAGAAAGCTTTTTGAGTTTAATTAATTTCTTTTTTTTTCTTTTTTTCTTTTTTTAAATTTTATTTTATTATGTTATGTTAGTCACCATACAATACATCATTAGTTTTTGATGTAGTGATCCACGATCCATTGTTTTTGTATAACACCCGGTGCTCCATGCAGTACGTGCCCTCCTTAATACCCAGCACCGGGCTAACCCATCCCCCCACCCCCGTCCCCTCTAGAACCCTCAGTTTGTTATTCGGAGTCCATAGTCTCTCATGGTTCGTCTCCCCCTCCGATTCCGCCCCCCTTCATTTTCCCTTCCTTCTCCTGATGTCCTCCATGCTCTTCCTTATGTTCCACTAATTTCATTTGGCCAAAAAATGATCCTTCCAAAATGGGAGGGAAAACAAAATAAAACATTTCTTTGGAGTCAAATGTGCTTTTGCTTTACATCTTATTATAGCAGAAGGAGATGCTCTAAGAGGACTTTTAGACCCATAAACTATGGAGTTGAGATTGTAAGTTGGAGGAAAAATGTGAGAACATTTTCACTTAAGTACTAAATTTCTATAAAGGGTAGCTGAGTTTGTCTTACTAATTATGCTTCTCACCTCTACAGACCAACGTATTGCTTCTCATTCGAACCCTGTAAGATACAGTTGGTCCAGCTACAATAAATAAAGCTGAAAAACATGAAAATCCAGGTCTCTTTTTCTTAAAATTGCACAAGTCCCTGTCACCATCTGGAAGAGAACCTACTGTGAGCAGAACCCTGGGTCCTTATGAACCAGCTCCTTTTTTATCCTATGTAAGGGAGCCTTTTAACCACATTACTCCAAGGACCCAACCAAGAGATAAAAACAATGGTGTATCTTTTTTAAAAGGAGAAATAGAGAGCTGCATTTTATCCTTTGTTTTTAAAAATGCCCTATTTATATTGCTGGAAGAATAAAGCTGTTCAAAACCAACCATAGAGTTAGAAGGGTCTCACATCAAATTAAAGTAAGCATCAAATTTGCTATTATTTCTAAATTTTCTTTGGACAAATAAAATAAAATCACAGGTGCTTATCAGATTTATAAACATCAAAATCAAATGAGCAATTTGATTTCTTAAAATTATTTTTCTTATCCAATTCCAGCCTTGCCAGAAGCATATATTTTCTAACTATGTAATATTCAGAATGCCATAGAAAGAAGGAAGGATTTCTTCTATCCCTGTTCTTAACTCTGGAGCCACACCGCCTGGGTTCCAATGCCCCTTATGCCACATACTAACTGGATGGTCTCAAGCATATTACTCCACCACCCTGGGCCTCAGTTCTATAACCATCAAGTGGAGTAGTCATAACACCTATCCTTCTCCAGTTTCTGTGATGATTAAATAGGTAAAAATATGTAAAGTACGTAGAACAGTTCCCAGCACATAGTAGGTACTACATAAGTTGTGCAGAGTTGATGCAGTTGTTGTTAATATTAATATTATCCAGATGACACAACAGTGGACACTTTACAAAGTGCTTTTGTACATACTTTCTCACTTTATACCAAACATACCCACATTTCTGTATACATACACTAAGAAAATGGCAAAAATAATAAATGATAAACTACCTGAAAATCCTAATTTGTCCACTATTAATCAGCCCTTGGAATCATATCCTTGTGAGCTAATCTGTGTACACTTCACTATATAAAATGGACCTTACAACTCCAACTAAAGTGGATGAATTCTACCATGGCTCAAACTCCATAGTTTTCAACAAAGGCAAACTTTGGCACTAAAAATGAACAAAGAATAGGTACGGATACAACAGGATTCTACTGTTTATCTTAGTTATTCTCATTTAATATTGGAAAACTTCAGATATTGCTACATGGCAAATTTAGCAGAACTGATTGCTTTTGTCAAATATCGAGTTCTGACTTGAGAGTTGGAGGCAAGTGCTGTGTTCCAGCTTGTCTCGGGGCATCCTCAGTGGCCGGCACTATCTGTGATGGGTTACAGAGGCGATAATTCAGATGTAAGTCATTTTCACAAATTCCTTTAACTCCAATAAATTAATGGTGGACTCACTGGCAGAAATTCTGGTACCAGGCTTGTAAATAATCGTCTCAGAGCTATAATTGTCAAGGCAGAAATTTGGGAAAGCACTAAAAGCGCATTAAGCCAGTTTGAAAAGAATTCTGCAACATTGAGAAGTTTGACTTCTACACTCACTCTTCACTTCCAAAATGAATTCCTGACTGGGCTTCCCATGGAAGGTGTCCTTACTCGATGAGGCCAACTAGCAAGAAATGTCCTTTCCAGTCTTTTCAATATCAGAGTCAATTCCAGGCCACAAGACACAGCTTTTAGCCAATGTCTTCATGTGAACACATCCCAGATGTGCTAAATGTAATGGAGCCAAGATAACTTAACAACCACCTTCTGAAATTACAACAAAACATCTCCATAAAAAGACATCTTCTGTGGCCAGGGCAGTCATGCTGACAGTCTGTGAATATCTGCAAGGGACCATTTTTTTCCTGGCCACTTCCTATTGCACCAACTCCAGCGTATCAAAAATGAAGCTTAGAAATTATTGCTTTTCGTGGACAGAAAGAGTAACAAAAACTTATTAGTCTTAGAAAGGACTAAATATTCTCTTTGATTTTTGAAAAAGCACAACCCTGTTTGCCTTAATATGAGTTAAGAGCATCAGGAGTGAAAAGTTCAAGGATGTGATATTTGAGGTACTGATTCCACATCTGTTCCCTTTCCCTTGGAAAAACGACACGATAAAGTAGTATTTTTTTCCACTGTGGAAAATAGAATGAAGACACCTTCAAAATATGACAACCACAACCAGAATCCTAAAAAAACTAAGTCCTCAATTGGAAATTCAAAAAGGTAATGAAAACTGCAACGTGGAGATGCTTAATTTAGGGTTTTCCCCTCAAAAACTAATGCTTAACTACTAATCAGCTTGGATCAGATCTGTAAGGGGGTTATGGTATGTACCTGTAGTCTCCACAGTCTCATTTTAACATAAACTTGGTTTAGCCTAATTGGTGTTTCCCTAACCTTTGTGTTTAATGATAGCATGTCTGCTTAGTTATTTTTCCTCATTTGAATTCCCAGGGGTAAAAAGATACATTTTAAATTACAAATAAATTATTGCAACAGCTGTATCCTAATTGGATAAGGTAATACCAATAATATAATCGACTACATCTTCAAGGAACTCCTTTGGGAAAATGTGGCCAGTGTCCTATAATCTAGCCATCTAATGGTTCGAATTTCTTAGTCACTAACTCCAAGGAGTGAAAGCCAGTTCCTTCCCCTGATGATTTTTCCCGGCTTTCATAAGATGAAAAACACAAACTTCAATAAGAGTAGTTATTAAATACATTCACAAGATGCTCTTCATCAATATAACAACACAATCATTATAATCCTGAAAAACATATGGATGTCTCAACAGTTCTAGTAAAGGGGCTTATAAAAAAAAAAGACTGTGGAAAATGTTAAAACAAATGATTCATACAGCACTGTAACAATCCACTTCCATCTTCCTTCCTTCCCTTTCTTCATGTTCATTGTAAAGACATATTACATTTCTACCGCGTGTCAGGAACCGGGAATGGGGGTGCAAAAACAATCCTGCAGCATATGCTAAAAGAATTTTCAAATATGGAGAGTTGAGACACATGGCACTATTTTTCAATATAAATAATCCTCACTGGACCATTTGATTCCATTTGTGAAATTTACACATTTAAAAAGTACATGATACTTAAACATTTGATGATGATGCTGGAGATAAAAATGACTTCAGCCATCACTCCAGGTTTCTCAAATATCCTAGCCTCTAGACAAACAAGGTTGCTGAAAAAGCTGTGTTAGGGAATGTACCCCATAACTAGTGAGGAGTAAAGGAAACAATTTCCTTTCTTTTGGGGTGTAATAAAAGCCTCTCAATATTTGATTTTCCAAGAAGCATACTGACTGATATCAAACTCAACAGACTCAAACACCTCAACAGTTTAAGTACAGGGTCTGCTGCAATTCAGAGGTTGAGACGGTATGTAATCCCTCCCCCACGGTACTGGAGAATGGATTTTTTTCTGCTATCTGATTGCTTAGTTTTCTAAGTAAGCAGTCTTTATCTGATCTGCAGAACATAGAGGTGAAAGAAGAGTAAATAAGCACGAAATAAACAGACAAGCTTTGGATACCATTTCCCTATTGAAGCACCACTACCAGACTCACACATCATAAATCACTACCTCATAAAATCATGCTCAAATGGCAGTGCACACAACTTAACTGTACATAGTACATAGTGTAGAAACCTACTGAGTGCTATTTGTTACCGAAAACATGGAATCAATATGCTGCCAACGCAAGCACGTGCTCTCACACCAAAGGTGGGGGAAAATGGAATTTCAAGTGGTCATTTCAAAGCTTCTGCAAAGTCTGTGTCCCTGAGGGATGATATGGTGACGTATATAGTTCAATAATAGACAGCCTCTGGGAGGTCGCAGAGACAATGAGGGGATAAAGCAGGAGTGGGAGGAGATGAGAATAAATGAGAGAACCAACTTTGATCTGGATAACAATATGAAATACAGTGGGAGATGTATCCTCCTGGATGATGGGAAAAGTCTGATTTTGCTTGCTGTCTTCAATCCTCACTGCTGTGAGCCCTGTTATATCTCCACAACTATTTAGTAAAGACTGATACATAGGTACCACTTCACAAGATGGTGTAACAAGAGCTAAGAAACAGTACATAAAGAGAGGTAACATCAGCACACTTCAGCCTTGTGTACACCTTCCTGTTTCTATGCAGTCTCATGTTCTTAGCGCAGTCTGTCAGCACAAGCTGTGAACTACTGATCAGAACCAAGAGAGTGCTGGCCCACAGGACAGTGAGAGGAACACACGACCTTGAAGTTGTCAAGGGAACAACACTGGAGAGAACCCACCCCACCCCCCCCCTCACACACACACACACACACACACATACACACAGAGGGTGGGGGGGAAACCTCATCCCTTTTCCCATATACTAGAAAGAAATCGTCTTTAAAAGGGAGGGAGAAAACTAATACTTGAATTACTTATAATCAATGCAAATATTCTGACAAAAGAAGTATGAAGCCATATTTTAATAAATTCAGAATATATTTAGAAGTTCTTCAGATCAGAGAGAAATATTTATGGAGTTGATGAAATGATGAGGAGCTCTGCATAGCACAATTTCAAAGGAAGTTCTTGAGAATTAAATGAGATAATATCTACACACAGCTTAACACATAATTAATGTAATTTATGAAACTCCGGGCATGAAAAGCCTGTGTACTTAGTAGAAAAGATAATGTCTCGGAGACCAATGTAATTGGCTTGGATCCAGGTTCTGCCATGGCTTTGTGATCTCAAGAATTTTATTTAACTGCCCTGAGACTCAATTTCCCCATTTGTGAATAATAATATCCATACCACATGGCTATTTTAAGGATATAGATGATATATGAAAAGCTTTAAGCCCTTAGTGTATAAGTACTAAATAAACAGTTATTGTAATGTTTTTTAAACATTTACAGGAAAATAACACTTGTCCAACTCACGGCATGTACATTACAATGCTCAGGGCCATGAAGACAGATAGAGTCTTACCCACTCACATCAATATCCAGCTCTGAACTACAATTTTTAAGAGAAGGCAAATGAAAACAGCATTAATTCTGTAGAAGATTACTTTGAAGCCACTTTGATCATTGGCTGTTTTCATAAAAACAGCACTGATACATGCACAGGTTTCAACCATCCCTATGTATGCACAGAGCAGAATTCATCAGAAGCCAATTTAGGCCAACTTTTCTTAAGGTAGCATCAGTAGGAAAACCAATGCCCCCATGTTCCTAATATTATTTTAACACAAGAAATATAAGAAAGGTATTAAATATATTTATAAAATTATCATGCAATGATTGTTCATTAGGAGAGAGTATACTTCCTAACTAGTCTCCTTATATTCACTTGGTGCCCCTCTAATTCATTTTTCACTCAGTATTCAGAGGGATATGAAACAACAGAGAACTAGAATTCAGAATATATGAATATAGAAAGAATTCTTACAAATCAATGAAAAAAATAACCTGGTAGAAAAGTGGACAAAAGGATTGAGCTGGCATTTTATGTAAGAAACACATCCGACCAATAAATATGAAAAAATTTCTCACCTTTATTAGCAATTAGGGAAATACAAGGTGAGACTATGATAGGGCACCATTTTACTGGAAAACATATGCTCCCACCCAGCAATCCCATTACCAGGGAGACGTGCCCCAAGAGACACATAGTACCATACTGCAGACATTCATATTAGCATCAATAGCAAAAACAACAACACAAAAATAAAACAAACAAAAAAATTAGAATGAATCCAAATACCCACTGACAGGAAAATGGATCAATAAATTGTGGTGTATTCCCAGAGTGGAATATTATACGATGCAAACATGAATGAACTAGAGCCTCGCGGCAATACACAACTTTGATGAATCTTAGAAGCATAATGTTGAGAGAGAGGGAAAAAAGCAAGTCCTAGAAGACACCACACTTTAATATCTAGTGTGATATTAAAAATATGAGCTCCCAGTTGTCTCTGGAAGGGAGGCCAGAGCACATGGGTAATTTTTTCATTCTTCTCTTGGCTGAGGTGTTCATAGGTCTTCATTATATTATTATGCTTTAAAATTAAAAATGATGTCGTACATATTATTTCATATAAATACAACATTCTATTAAAAGAAAATACTCATGAAATAGTAAACATCAAAATGGTGGTGGCTTCCTACATTTGATGTTCTGTCACTTTTCACCCCTCTGAATACTGACCATAATCCATTGCATGGCTTAGGTGAGGATCCAGAATCCGATGCCCACATATCTTGAACCATTACCATAATTGCTCTCTCAACCAATCCACATCTTCCTCTTGCCATCCAAGACTTTGAGTGGCTCACCATGTTCCCTTCTGTCTCAGGACATTGGCAGATGATGTTCCCTTTCACCAGCCATGCTTTCAGTGCCTACCCCCTCCACACCAGTACTTCCAGCTTTGCTTAGTTAACTCCTGCTCAACTTTTAGGTCTCAGCTCAACCATATCAGAGTCATCCTCTCCGACTTCACCAAGTCGGTTTCCAATCAATCCTCTCATAATGCCATATGCTTCACTACGTGTTTCAGTTTTATATTTATTTATGTCAATCTTTGAATGATCTCAGTATCCTTCTACTAGACTGTAAGCACCACAAGGGCAGGGACTGCCTTTTTTTTTTTTTTTTTCCTTTTTGGCTGGTTGATGACTCTAACATCTATGCAAACCTTGACACATTAACTACTCAATAAATATTCATGAGTCCATGATTCTGCATCAGAGATCACTACATTTACCAACAAAATTTGTTGCTGAGTGCCATCTATTTATTTATTTATCTATTTTTATTTTTATTTTTTTAAAGATTTTATTTATTTATTTGTGAGAGAGAGAATGAGAGACAGAGAGCATGAGAGGGAAGAGGGTCAGAGGGAGAGGCAGACCCCCTGCTGAGCAGGGAGCCCGATGTGGGACTCGATCCCAGGACTCCAGGATCATGACCTGAGCCGAAGGCAGTCGCTTAACCAACTGAGCCACCCAGGCGCCCGAGTGCCATCTATTTAAAGACTGATATATATTGTATATCATGCCTTATAACTTTGGCAAATATTTAAGATGTATTCAATGTTATCTGCATATTAAATATTTTTAGTATACAAGCTCATTAACTATGGTTCTCTGGATGAAAGAAGGAAGTTGTGCTGGAATCCAATATGCAAATTTTAGAAAACACTTAAAAGTAAGGATGAACAATTCCAGCATTCTTTCTGAAAAGTCAGAAGGTAAAATATTAATTAATGATTACAGATATGGCCTAGTGCAAAAAGAACACACTAATACTTAAAAAGTCTAGTCCAAGGCTTTCCCTTGTTATGTCTATTGAAATAAGATTTTTTTATGTTTTATTGATAAACATAGAAACCACCTTGCTGCTGCACATCATGCAAGGATCTGACTTAGCGACATAATTTCTAATATTATGTGAAGGTGTCATTTAAAAAGCTACAAAGCAACTATTGTCTTTTTAAGATATGTTTGGGTGTGTCATAATTTTTAATACAAGGTAAAATTAAAGATAATTCTATTTTATCTCATTTTTCCTTCAAAAAATGAAAATCATTTCCTTTCTTTAGTGTTTGTTGTTGACATCAAAAAATTACATAGACCAATTTTTTATCATTTCCTGCATCAAACTGTCCATGAGACAATATATTTTACCTGATTTAATATAAGCTATTATCTGCCCTCATGAGCTCCTGTTTGTGTCCCATGTTAATCATAATTTTCAAAGAATTTCACGGTGAAAAACTATGAGACAATGATTTAGAGCTAGTGGAAACTAGGAATTCCTTAAATATTCATCAACATTTCAAAGCAGCAATATAATTATTACCTCCCAAAAAAAGAGGTCTCAATTCAAGCAAACCTAAAGATGCCTGAGCTGATTAAAAGCCAATGTCCACCTCAGGAGCAGCCTTTTTCAGAAAGTCTCTGAGTAGGCTTATTAGAGTCTTTTGAACATGATTTTAAAAATCATTTTGATTCCTTCTGGCATACACCATAGCAGATATCTCACTACCTTATATATCTAGAACCTAACTAGAATCCAGGTGAGTAAAAAAGTAACCCTTTATTTTTGATAACATGCAAAGCACATTTGCTGTTATGAAAGCATAGCTTCTCGGTAATGCTCTGGTCCTAGGCATCTGCATTATAAACACAGTTTTCACAGGCTTATGAATTACCCGTTGATGTTGGCTTCTGACAGAAACAAAACAAAACATTCTCAGGCTGAAAAGAAAGCTTACAATGTTTAATAAATATGATTTGAGGTAAACCAGCTATTTTTAATTAGCAAATTGAAGAGGAGAAGGAAAGAAATCATTTCAGTGAAGTATAGGTTGCTGATCTCTTACCCCTAAACTAATAACTACCTCTCTCCTCCCCTCCTCTGTGTGTGTGTGTGTGTGTGTGTGTGTGTGTGTGTGTGTGTGTGTGTGTGTAATACATCATTTTTATATTCCTGGATATTAATGCCTATTTGAAAAAGGTATTTATCAAGTCTTGAGGTGTTAAAGGTCTTGCTTTTCCCTGGGGCATCGCTAAGCATGGATGACTGGGTTGCCTCCAAGGGAAAAAAAAAAAAAAGAAGAAGAAGAAGTTCACATCATACCTCTTTCTCTATCATATTTCAATGAATCGAACACACATTTTCCCCCCACATTGTAACATTTCTGAATGACAGATCACTCCAAAATCAATAGTGTGTTATAGCTCAATTAGCAGTGCTCTTCTTCTAATAATACAACTGATGGCATATTAGAATGGATGAGATACATATTATTGAATGAATTTAATCTGGCATTATAAACCGATAAAGATTCAGAGCACGTGGCATCACTAACATATCCATTTCTCAGCTCATATTAAGCAAGAGAAAATTATGCCAGAAATTTAGGGAATGAATCTTATATTCAAACAATTTGTTTTTAGTATTTGCCCTTTTTCATTGCTACATCTTCTATATGATACTTCAATTCACCTCCAACTTAAGTTTTGATGTTACATAGTGAGTTGGGCCTGCATTAAAATTAATAAAGAAAATGACAGTATAGAGAGAAGAGGCATATTTACTTACAAATCAAGAGCAATGGATAAGTAAATAGGTAATAGAGATGCATTTAATTAATTTATAAGTATGAACAATATTAAATTGCTCTCCTTTAAAAAAAAATAACCCCTTGATACCACTACACACCTGCTAGGATGGCTAAGATAAAAAAGAGAGACAATAATAAGTTTGTGGATGTGGAAAATTTGGGACCCTCACACACTGCTGACTGAAATATAAAATGGTACAACCACTTTGGAAAACTATTTTTGCAGTCCTTAAAAATTAAACAGTTATCACATGACCTAGTAATTCTACTCCTAGGGATACACAAAAAAGAAATAAAAATATTCGTCCACATAAAGACTTATACACGAATGTAAATAGCAGTAGCATTCATAATAGCTAAAAAAGTAGAAACAACCCAATGTTCATCAAATGATAAACAGATAAATGAAATGTGGTATACACATACAATGGAATATTATTTGGCAATAAAAAGGGAATGGAGTACTGATACATGTTATAACATGGATGAGCCTTGAAAATATTATGCTAAGAGGAAGAAGACAGTTATAAAAGACCACATATTTTATCATTGCATTTACATGAGATGTCTAGAAGAGGCAAATCCATTGAGCCAGAAAGTAGGTTAGTGGTAGCTAGGAGTTAGGGGTGGGAGAATGGGGAGTGTCTGCCAAGGGGTATGGGGTTTCTTTCGGGGGTAATGAAAATGTTCTAAAATTAGACAGTGGGCATTGTTTGCAAATCTATGACTATACTAAAAACCACTGAACTGTATACTTTAGCAGGGTGAATTTTATGGTGTGTGAATATCTCAATAAAGCTGTTAGAGAAATGGGAAATAAATCCACTAGATTGGTTGAGGAAATCACTCCTTAAATAATTCAAAAAAAAACATATCTTAAAGAAAATAATGTCAGTTCTGTCCAAATTTTTGCTAAGCAGCTGAGGCATTAATGTTATTTGCCACAAAGTCCCTGCCTTTAAGTGCATCTGTACAACAGATGTAGCACAACGGCATATGTTCTGAATGTTACATCTGTTAGTAAAATTCAGAGGCTCAAACTGCTAATTAAATATGAAAATGTATGTGTCAATTAGAAGCCAATTTCTTGTTAAAACTGCCTAATGGCTAAGGCACAGTAAATTGAGCTTATACCTAGGACTGTTTGTGTCTGGACCTGTGTGGGAAGGCAGTCCAGTGCAATGAATATAGGCTAGACAGTTTCCATGGATACCTCACATTACTTGAGGTGTAGAAACTAAAAATTAACAAAACAAAACAAAACAAAAATTATGCTTCAGAAAATATATTAGTAAAAAACAATACTAATCTTCCTGAAGAAAGATGCTAGAATTTATTTTGCTGATAAGTGGATAAGGGTTTTTGTTTTTTTGTTTGCTTGTTTTTTTGAGGCAAGAGGGAGGCAAAATTTTTAAAAGGCTAGTTTTTAAGTTGCTTTATAATTCATAGGAGAGGGAAAGACATATTCAAAATGCTTCTGTCATCATAAGGTTTACAGCAAACCTTGAGAGTTTTAAAGATTTTTCGTTTTTATAGGAACCAACTCGACTGAATTATTCCAGCTGAGTTTAATTGATCTGGCCACTGCATACTAATATGCTGATCTTTCCAAATAAATGTACACTGTAATTACAACCAGGTTACTCCACCCACCATCTTTTTGCTCCTTCCCATGAAATGAGACTACATGCCTTCCAGATGTAGCATAAAAGCCACAGTGTTATTCATGAACCATGTCAGAATCAGACAAAATATAGCATAAGAAGAATACATGTAGCTTCCATAAGAAGACATTCTTCATACCACTTTGTTGAGAAGACCTGACCACACACCTTTAACAGGTTAAAGAAGGAATAATGAGAAAGTCATAGCCTTAGCCTTTTTCCATATCCCCAGATCACTTCCACTATTAGGCAATCAAGTTGGGATTTATTCCCAGAACCCAAGAGATAATCAGCATGCATGGAAATGTAGTTGTTTTCTTTGGACCACTTAGTCCAATCATTACATGAGATCCAGCATGAGTGAGGGAAAAGGACACAACTTGTTTTAACAAAGGAGACAAATGCATCAGTAAGTTTTCATCAAAGTAAACCAATATTTGACTATGGACAAGGACAATTTCACAAATATCTCATTTGATGTTCACAGCAAACTAATATGGCACCCAGCTTAGCAGCAGGAGTCAACTGCATTATTCCGTTCCCAAATATTTTTGAAAAGTGTGTATTTGTTTTAATTTAATGTTAAAACAAAGACAAATTTTTGAAAAATTAGAAGATGTTCATTGAAAGTATTGGGGACAGGAATAGGTAGTAGAAAAACCCAAAAAAGAACTCTACCAAGAAAAATATGTATATTAAATAGAACTCTGCTTTAATCAAGTTTTCTTTACTGTTGTCAACTCTCTTTCCCTACTTCTTATTCATTACCATCTTGGTTCACTCACATTCTTCCTGTTTTCTCAGTTTCTTTTCACCCGAACTATAACCAAGTCCTACCCTGCTATCCCTTGTTGCTTCCAGGTGTCTAATTTCTTAAAGGTGGAAGAGATCTCTACTAGCATCACCCCATGAGTGGTGCAATGGCCTGGGAACTCGTTGCTCCCTCCACTGGGCACGACTCCTGATTTCACCAACAACCCCTCCTCCTCCAGGTCTCAGCTTCGGTGTCACCTTCCTGGGAAAAATCATCTTCAGAATACCCCTGCCCTAGCCTCCAGAGACACCCTCTTACAGCACTCAGGACATCTCCCTCAGAGCAATCAAGTAAAGAGAAGAAATTAATCAATCCCTGTCCAACTATTTGGTTGGTACCTGACTTTCTCACTAAACTCACAACACTCTGGGGGTACAATAGATTGTTCATCGACACACTTCCAGGATTTAGCAGACACTCAATAATTTATTGTAATTATAAGCTGTCTCATGCATTTCTTTATTTCCAAATACCTCTCTTTCTGTCATCTTCATGACTTCCTAATGAGAACTTTTTTTCTTAGAATCAGATGCCTGTTTTCAAAATCACCTAAAAAGTCATACCATGAAATAAATACTATTCATTCTATTTTGGCCTCCATTGGACAAAAAATCATCACTGGGAAGTGCTTGTGGGACCAACGCATAAACATATGTGTGGCCATGTTTGGGACACGTGTGGGACCAATGTACAAAGAACCGGAGGCTGTGAGGGCGGAAGGGAATTTCCACATGTCCACTCCAGACGAAAATGAAGTCTTGAAGTCTAAGCCCTCTCTGTCTTCCTCTTTTACCCTTCAGCCTGCATCAGATCCTTTAGCTCTGACCTCCTCGATGCCTTTCCACGCAGTATCACCATTCTTGGCACGAAAATCTTCTGTTTTGCAGCATCCGTCACCTAGAACAACCTCCTGGTACCACTCGGCCTCAGCTACTCTCCACCTCATTTCGAACCTCAGCTGAAAACACCCCTCTGCCCTTCTTTTACCTCCTGATGAACGGAGAGGGAACCAACTTGTAACTCGAAAGCATGTGAGCAAACACTTTACAGGGAGCAAACACTCTGCAATATCATAGTGAAGCACAGGATGCTGCATTTATGCCCAGGGGATTTCTCAGGTTTGTGGAAGCCATTTCCATCCTACATTTTAAAAAGCCTCTGCTTAAGGGGCGCCTGGGTGGCTCAGGTGTTAAGTGTCTGCCTTTGACTTGGGTCATGATCCCAGGGTCCTGGGATGGAGCCCCACATCGGGCTCCCTGCTCCGCGGGAAGCCTGCTTCTCCCTCTGCCACTCCTCCTGCTTGTGTTCCCTCTCTCGCTGTGTCTCTCTCTGTCAAATAAATAAATAAAAATCTTTCTTTAAAAATATTTTAAAAAATAAAAATAATATAAAAAGCCTCTGCTTCAGTCAGAGTTCAGATTCATTATGACATTGCCATGATGCTAACATTTTAGCTCCACGAAGAAAGAATATCGGTACGGTTGTTCCCTCTGGACAACATAATATTTGTGTAAAAGTCCCTTGTTAAAGATACCATCAGAGAGCCCTGCCTTGTAAGTTTGTCATTAGCAACCCAAGAGAGTAAAAGGATAACCCTCTGGTTTTTTGCTAGAGGAGGCCGAGGCTGGCCAGCTACTCACCAAATCCCTTCCGTCTGCACCCAACTAGGCTCCACGATCCCGTCTTTTGTGCAGTCAGGTGGGGCCACGTGATGAGGATGAACAGACTGAAGGTGAGCAGAAGTGACGTGAACCCAGACCATGTGGGAATCCTGTGTTTCCTTCCTCTGGTGTAGCCTGACGCAGACAGGGAAAGCAGCCTGGGAAGAGGCAGGGTCCCGAAATGGAAGGGACCTAGGGCTTGGAATTGCCAGGGGAGCTGGGTAGGAGGCGAGCTGCCCTGCAGAACACTCACACTGGGATTTTAACTTTGATTACTAAGCTAACCTAAGTAAACTTTTATCGGATTAAGCCCCAGAGGTTTTCAGGCTTCTGTTTGGTCAGCTAGTGCTAACCTTAACCAAGACAAGCCAGTGTGGGTCAGCCCGGAGGGGCAATCGCTAGTCTTGTCCTGAGCAGCTCCAGCTGTGAGACTCTTCCTGAGGTATTTTGCCCCGACCCACCACTGTCTGGAGAAACTCTGACGCTGAGCACAAGCTCGTCATGAAGCGGCCATAAGTCATCTGGGAATATGATTTCATCAACACCAGAGTCTCTCCAGGTTTCCCTTAACTTGTCACCGCATTCCCTCTTTCCAGTATCTTTGCCTTAACTTTGCTATCCAATTTTTCCATGGTCTCCAAATCCCCATTACTACAATTCTCACACTCACACACACACACACACACACACACACACACACACACACACGCACTTTCTCTCCTTTGTGACTGTCCCTGAGTAGATCCAGTCCCATAAAAGTTCCCCAGAAGGAAAATCACCTGACTGCAGGCCACATGGACATTATCAACTGTTTCAAACTCTAGCTTTGAGCTATTTTCCACCAACCTTGTCATTTGTCCATTTTCATTTGTCCTGCCTTTGAACCTCTGAAAATATTTTCCTTCCACGGTGATAGCTTAAGGATTAACACGCTGCTGAAAGTACGCAGAAATCCCACAATTAACTTTCTACTTCAAACATGATGTGATACTTATGCATAATATGAAGCAATATTTTGTTTTTATTTTTTTAATCATTTTACCAGCTATGGAAGAAGTATGAGCTAAATTCCTTAGTATAATCGGCCCGCATGTAAAAAAAATAGCTTCCAGGTAACTGTAAATTTTAAATGAGAGAGAAGAAAAAGAAAGAGTGAGGGAAAGGGGGAAAAAAAAAGGGCAAATGAATGGGTGGTGGCTGGAATAGTGTATCAGTTTCCTTTGATATATAAGGAATGAAGCGATTATTACCACTTCTAATAAAGTCCAGCAAATGATTTATAGGAATATTTGCTGCAGTCATGATGTTTCAGGGCTTGAAATAAATCCATACAAAAGATATTCTTCTGTACTGGATCAGTCAAGTTCCAGCCTGGCTAGAGGTGATGATAATTATTGGAAAGTAAATTGTTATGTTTTCGTCTGACTGCCTGTTGACTTGGCACGTGTTATTTCCAATTCTGTCTGGAAATAATAGTACATTAAGCCATCTTGGGTGACTTATATAACCAGCTACTATCATTTGAAAATTGTCAGCTCCGGGAACTTGCCACTGTATGTGAGTTATGCTGTTGGAACACTGACTTCAGTTCATTTATTTTCTGATTGTCACTG
Source organism: Eumetopias jubatus (assembly GCF_037043125.1). Taxonomy (NCBI): domain Eukaryota; kingdom Metazoa; phylum Chordata; class Mammalia; order Carnivora; family Otariidae; genus Eumetopias; species Eumetopias jubatus. The sequence continues at coordinate 62,451,043 of NW_028274814.1, forward strand.
AGAACTGTATTTTAAAAGGGAAATTAATTCTAAAGCTTCACTTTTCATCTTAATTCAAGCTATTTTAACCTTGGTTACCAACAATAACAAAAGCGGAATAAGATTTCATGAACAGCTGACCTTAAATTTTTTTATTTTAATTTATCAATTAAAACTTGAATATAAACTATGGTTATAATTCTTCAGGCAAAACATAATTATCTACCTGGTCTGGATTTATAACAACAGACTGAAAAAAAAAATAGCCTTCAAACAGAACACGATCTGTGTATCTTCCCGGTAACTAAAAGTAAGATGGTAGAAAAGTATTGTCTGAAATTCTGAACAGTTTAACAAATATGCAAATGAATTTCTATCTCAGTACTCAGTAACCTATTCTGCACTATCAAAAGTAAGAAGATACCTAAAAGAACAGTGAAAAACAGGGTCCATAAAATCTTACTCAGATTGAACAAATTTGTTCCAGTACCAGCAAGAGAACAAGAAAAAGCGAAAAAAGAACCTATGGGTTAAAAAAAATAGGAAACTGTAGGGAAAAAAAATAACTCAAAAACCCCAGAAGCTTGATATCATTTACTAATGAAAATAATCTTCCTGGACTATCCAAATACTAGCACCAAATTCCGATACAAAGCTTTTTTTTTTTTTTTAAGGAAATGAAAGGCAAGAAAGAGAAAAACAGCATCTCTCTCATCTTCCACAGTGACTTCTCTGGGGAAGTCTGAACATTATTTCACTTCCCCATTTGTACAGCACCTGCTATAATTACTGCATACCTGTGTACACTATCAAAGCCCTAATATTAAAATGCTATTCTTTAAAAGCACATCTTGACTTCCAGTCTATGTTTGGCTAATTCATTTAACATCATGATACTTCCATGGAAATCAACAAAAACCACAAGGAGAATAAAAGGAAACCCTGAAAACTTCATTTTCAGCAAAAGGAAGAGACAGATACAATGTGAAGATTCCAGAGGCCACGTGAGGGTGGCCTGTGTCAGCAGCCATCAGGCAGACACCATGGAGGACAAAGTAAAAGGAAGAAGCAATGAGAGAGGTCAAACCGCCCAGCAGCGGCCCCAGAAAGGAAAGGCAAAAATACATCTCCTGAAGTTAAGGAGCCCACCAGAAATACAAAAACTCCGTTCCATATTGTGTCACTGGAAGTCAGAATGTGGGTGAGGAAAGGCGATGTCAGAGATACAGGGGCACGATAGCTGTAAAAGCGATCCTCAAAGTAGGCCATATTTATAGGGTCTGTTCTGTCTTTGTGATGGCAGAAAAGGAAAGAGCTTTTGGACCTTCAAAGACCTCCTGTAAATTACTGGTTGTGTCAACAGAAAAATATATAAAAAGGATATGAAAGTATTAAGTAATGTATAGAAATGAAAAATCACTATGTTGTACACCTGAATCTAATATAACATTGTATGTCAACTCGACTTCAATAATTAAAAAGAAAAAATTTAAATCCCTTCTGTCTGGAAAATAATACACTCTCATTAAACAACTTTTGGGCCAGAGAGAAAATTCACACTGAACTTTAGAATTTCTAGAAAACAACAATAAATAAATTCCTATATAGAAAGAGATGCTATAAGATAGAGCTAAAGTGGTGCTGAGAGAAAAAGCTACAGCCTTAAATATTCATAGCAATTAAAGTAAATTAAATGTCATAATCAAAAACAAAAAAATAGCAAAAATTTAAGTCAGATCAATTTTTAAATCTAGAAGTACAATATAATGGGTTACAAAAGAAAATAAATGGGACTAATAAATTTTTGAAAACTTGCCCTTTGGGAGAAAAAAAGACAAAGATTAAGCATCAGACAATCCAGTAAAGAAAGAAAAATAAAATGCTAAAGCACTAAGTAACACATTGTAAAGGGGAAATAATCAAACAAACAAAAAATAAACGCTCGTAAGATTCTCTATGGCCAACACAGTTTTTCATCTCCATAAAAAAATTTTCTTGAAAGCCAAAAGGAATAATTTTCTAGCAAGATATAATTTCCAAAATTGAACCAAAATGAGACAGAAAATCTCAAAGGACCATTTCCAACAGAGGAAATTGTCAAAGAGCTACACACCCAAAAAGTACAAAGCCCAGATAGTTTCACAGGGAAATTCTACCAAACTTTAAAGGAGAGATCATTCTGATGTTCTTTAACCGGCTCAGAGCAGAGGAAAACAAGAAAAACTTCCAAATTCTTCCTATGAAACAAGTAAAACTGTTTTAAAAACCTTACGAATAGTCATCGACAATAATAAGTCCCTACAACCTTTTTATAATTATCAGTGTGTGTGTGTGTGTGTGTGTGTGTGTGTGTGTGTGTGCAAATTCCATGACCCAGTGGAGTTTGTTCCAGGAATACAAAGATGGCTCAATAGTAGAAATATTAGGAAATTTGTTAACAAAGTAGGAAGTGTAAGGAAATATATTACATAGTATATTAAGTGTAAGGAAATATATTACATAGTATATTAAGTATAAAAAGAAAAGTCATATGGTCATGCCCTAATGATGCTGAAAAGCCATTTGACAAAATTCATCACTTCTGATTTTAAAAAATAAGCTCAATAAATGGATATTTCCTTAACAAAATAAAATATAGTTCTCTTATCCCCAAATCCACATCATGCTTAATGGGAAATATTAGAAGCACTCCCAGTAAGGCCGGAAAGAGACAAAGATGTTCACTATTACCATTAATATTTAACACTGTGCTAGATGTACACGCCAAAACAATTAGCACAGAGAAATGATCTTAGAGATAGAAAATTTGGAAACTATCAGTATTTACAGATGATGTCATTTTATCCTGTGAATACCGAAGAGAATAAAGTGAAAAACTATGACAACAGTAAGAGAATTCATTAAGGTAATGAGATTTAAAAACACAAAGAAGCTCTCTATGTCCTGATACAGCAAGATCAAAGATATATTGTTAAGTAAGAAGAGCAAGGTGCAAAATAGGGGTATGATAACTAATATGATTACAGAGATAAGATTATATATTTATGTTTGCTTATGTATGCATAAGAAACTAACCATGGTGATTATCCAGCTGGAGTTTAGGTGGGAGGGTGGGAACAGGATGCAAGGGGCATGAAGGTGAGAAACTATTCTTTTTATTTTTGCACCATGTGTTACCTTCCCTAAAACTTTAAAATAACTTGAGAGAATTTTAAGATTCTCAAAGAAACTTCAGCACACCCGTTAAGCTATTGCCTCTCAGCTCCACACAGGCCCTTGTGATGGTGGGGCTGGAATTTTGTAAATCACATCTGTGCTTTGCTGACTGGCTCCAGGCAAGGCTCCGCCCATCGAAGGCATGGACGGGAGCTGCAAGACTGGAGAAAGACACATGTTCTTTCTTGTCTGCTTCCAGTGGGCTTCCTGTCGACTTCCTGGTTTTGCTTCCGCTTCCTCTGCATGGCATTCCAGCCACCCAGGATTCTGGCAGGGGTGGTTCCTGCCCATTGCTAGTTAGCTAACCAGTTTGTCGTTTTTCCGTCATGCCTCTCCCCCAGAAACATCTTCTGATTGTTTTGACTTGTACGTCTAGCACCCCACCTTTGCTGGCGGTCTCAGAAGTCTGCCTCCAGCCACACTGATCCCCTCCTCTGCATTTTTAAGTTTTAGCAATTCTAATCTCCTCCCTTTGCTCCAGCCCTAGAAGTGACAGCTACTTCTTAAAGTTGCTACCTGGATGACCCTGGAGGGTTCTCTTCCATTTTTCCAATTCCCAGTTAGCAATTCTTTATATGAAATAATCTGTTAAAATCCCTTATGTTTTTTCTGTTCCTCCCTCAAACCTAATACATCAAGCAGATCTTCCTTTTTATTTTTTTTAAGCACATACTACCTATGAATTTGATTAGACATTTGTGGGTGTGGATCTTCTATAGGTGGGTAGAGCTTTGAAAAATTATAGCGGAACAAGTCAGGAATTGGGGAGAATTCATTTATGTAAGGAATGCAATTTGTTTCCTTTTAGAGTACCTTGATAAATTATATCCTGGACCAAACTTCATCACATTTATGTTGCAATATTAGTTATTGGGGAAGAAAGTACATTGAAGACCCAGGCTCTGTCCTTGAGTAGCTTCCTTTCGATGGTATAAATCCTCAAGAAGAAACTCCACCTAAGCAACCTGTATAAAGCTGATTTCATTTGTTTTATTACCTGAAGACATTCTTGTGAGGCAGTACATTTTCAGTAGTTAGGCAAAGCTGACATTAATATTTGGTTCATTTGCAAAGAAAAGTTTATTCACTCATGACTGAGGTTCAGAAAACCATAACACACATTATTATTTATTTTTATAAATACAACACATGAAAAATTAGTGCTATTTATTATGTAATATGGGTGTTATGTAAATAATAAAATTTAAGCAAAAAAAAAAATGCCTTGACTCCCAGTCATACACTTGGTAAATGCACTATGACAGTTGAAACATTAAGAATGTGTTTCTAGAAAGTGCATGTTCTGCAAAGTTATCTGTACCCTGCTTATTAACTTAGAACTGTCATAAATTTTCAGATTTGTTATATGCATTCAGAGCCCCCTCTGGAGTCTATTCAAAGCCTGAGCCATAATACGTTGGTCATGAAACATGTAGGTTCACAGACTTATTTTGGCCTTTTCAAACATTCCCCTTTAAAACAAATGTTTGTGGTACAAAACAAGAGGATCTTTGCAAAAAGATGGTGGGGGTGGGGAAGGGGAGGAAAAAGAAAAGAAAGATGTTCATGGAGCCCTAGCCCCAGCAATGATGGATTATATATCATCTTTTAAAGATGCAAACAGGAAAGGGGGAAAAAACCAGACTCAGTTATGATAAGGAAAGGGATGAGCTAGTCCCTTTCTATTATTTTGCAAAGATGCATCAGCAAGTGAAATTCACTGATGTTAACAAGCCATCCCTCTATCACCAACTCATTAAACCAAATCTGAATTCACTCATTAACAAAGTTACACCAGCTAGCATCAATTTAAGACCTAGAGACTAGCCTTTTTATAGGAGATGCCACTTATTGCATTACATTTCCCACTATATTCTTTTGACTATTAAAAAATACTACCATGTTAGTCACAGAATATTTCATGTCTATTCTAGAAAAATATACTTTTATTAAAGTTTTACAAAGAAACAGAAAAGAATGAACTCTATTTTTACAGTTTGGTTTGGTTTGGATTTACAAGAATATATATATATATGTATTATATATATGGAGATTATATATTTATGTATATATCAGGAGGATGAACAGAAAAAATATATATGAAGTACAGCATAAATACCGATGTTCTAATGCTATCTCTACAGCCCAGAATATTGGACATGAAGTAGCTCCCAATTCTGATCTTGCATCAGAATCATCTGGGAAGCTTTTTAAAAATGATAGATTCCAAAAATAAAATAAATAAAATAAAATATAAAAAATAAAAATGATAGGTTCCCAGACGTTTATTCTAGGCATAATAAAATAGAATTTCCTTGAAATATGGGCCAGCCTGGTACCAGTCCATGGAACTGCACTTGGGGGCCATTATTATAGTGGCATGAAATGCTTACAATCCATCTTGGAACCCTATCCAGTCAGCTCCTTGCCCTGTGACCCTGGGCAGCTCGTTGGACCTCTCTACACATCTGTTTTCCTTTTGGTTAAATGGAATAACAACACTTCCTGCAGACAGAAAAATTAATTAATTGGAAATACACATGCATGTTGAACCTCACAAAATTTAGGTAATCTATTAAAATAAAAACCTGTTAAAATCTGGGTTTTAATATGACTTGTTTGGGAAAAAAAAAACTTACTCATGAATATCCACTTGGATTAAGTCAGGATATAAGGTTACATTGAGCAAATTTGTGTCCTGAGAAGGTTTTCAAAAGATAGGTCAGAAATAAAAGCATTTTTCCAATAGGGAGAAAACTACAATGGCACTGGTTTTACTACAACTCAAGACCTTTTCACCTAAAGTCACAAAGAGCTGTACACTTAATCCCTGTTGATATAACAAAATGGAAGTTCTCTGTATAAGATATCAGGGCCTTAGGTTTCAACTCAGTATCCCAAACCATTCTAATGAACATCAACTTCTTACCAGGGCTTTCAGTAAAAACCTTAAGTCCTGTTTGGAGGAAAATGGGGGTAGAAGGAGGAAAGTCAAGCTCACATCATTGATTTTGGTGGTTTCCCAGTGGATCATCAAAGCCCTTAATGTGATAATCATCCTCACCTTCTTTCCAAAATCTCAATTTCCCAACACTTACTATTACCTTTCCTCCTTCATCCCAGATCTCCCTTTTGTGAAAAAATATCAAAGGGTCTCAGCCAAACAATATGAGGTTAACTTCTAATGGTTCCCAACTCCTTAAATTGATCAACTACAAGTTCACAATGAAGTAAATCTGCTCAGTACTAAAAGGCTGTTGAAACTCACAATTTAAAATCCATTCCAATAAAAGTTCCTTCCCCCCCCCAAAATTATCACTCTGTCAATTTCTTTATTCTCATTCACAGATCGTGGCATTAAAAATATACTGGCAGCCTTTAAGCAGATTCCCCCAAACAATGGCAAAATCTATAAAAACAAACAATAACAACAAAAAAACTACTGCTAAGTGTCTGTAAGAAAATATTTTTTTCTCTAAGTCCTTACGGTTGGGTTTTTCTGCCCTATTATTTCTCCAGGTTACATAATGCTTAAATTTTGCTCCTCTGTGGCATGATGATGTATATATAATGCAAATATCCTTGCTCGAATTACAATGGCAATTTATCAATTTATGTGCAGCTAATCAACCCATTTGCTTTCTAGTGTAGAGCAGTAAAAGCTTATCTCATGCAGACTCACGGATCCTTCAAAGCAATCTAATTGAATTTCAGGGCCAAGAGCATTGCACAACACGTGATATGTCTCCAGCAGAGCACGGTGCCAGACACTGCAGGCCTTACATAATCCCATGCTGTCGTTGGCACAGGCCACCTTCTTAGCCGCCTCGGTGGCTTGGCAGTTCATGTCTCCTCCAATCATGCCCTGCAGTCTTAATCTGCACAGAGTGTTCACATGGACAGTCACATGTGTTGAGGCTTTCATAGCAGCAAGTAAAACAGGGACCATTTCCCTACTGGTAGAAACAGTTCGTTAAAACCAGTCATTCGGCACACAAGATTTACCAGGACAAAAGACACATAGAACACTGCAGCTTCTAAGCTAGCAAGGGAGAAAGCAACTATCAAATATTCTACTGTACTTTTTTAAACAGCCAAGTGGGGAATAACAAGGAATTCATATAAGGGTTTCTGTCCCCAGTTCCTGCTGGTATTTGGTCTTTGACCCTGGTTCCTGACAAGAAGCCCCTAAAACTCTCATCATGTCCTAAGTGATAGAGCATCTAACGCAGAACTCCTAAATCCCTTGCAATTTCTTTGATAATAGAAGCATCTTTCGTTCTAATGAGGCAACTCTTGGTGGGCTGTTGGATGGGGGCTGGGCACCATAGAGACCAACTCACAATTACAAGTTTGGACCTTTCAACCCCCCCCCCCCCCATTCTCCAGAGATGGGAGAGGGACTGGAAATGGACTTAACTGATCATGCCTCCATGATGAAGCTTCCATAAAAATCCCTAAAGTATGTGTTTAGAAAGCTCCCAGGTTGGTGAACACGTGGAGGTCCTGGGAGGGTGGTGTGTCTGGAATGGCCCTTCCATCTGGCTATTCCTAAGTTGTATTCTTTTATAATAAGCTTGTAATTTAGTAAGTGAACTGTTTTTCTTGAGTTCTGTGAGCCCCTCTAGCAAATTATCAAACCCGAGGAGGGGGTCCTGGGAACCTCAGATTTCGGGCTGGTTGGTCAAAAGCACAGGTGACAACCTAGATTTGTGGTCGACGTCTTAGAAAGGGGAGCAGCCTTGTCGGACCGAGCCCTTAGCCCGTGGGGTCTGCCACTACCACCAGGTAGATGGTGCAGAACTGAGCTACACTGAATGACGCCCAGCTGGTGATAGAGAATTGGTCAATGGGGAAAAAACTCACACACTTGGTGGCTGAGAGTAAAGGAAAATAGTGCTTTTCCTAGACATTAAGGATATACAACATTATCTCTGCCATTTCAAATGAATATTCAAATTGGAAAGGCACGGGAATAATAAATATATTTAACATACAACATAGAGTATAACCAATTGTCCCACATGAGTTGTCTAGTCCTAAACATGAGGCGCAGGGGTTCCTAGCCTCATATTCTCATCATTTTATTTCCAGGGATCAGAATATGCATTTTAAAAATATTAAGTATATCTAGTTTTCAAGAAATGTTATTAGATTTATAAATATTGGGCTTTTTTCATGTCTTTATTTAAATTCCAGTTAGTTAGCATACAGTGTAATATTAGTTTCAGGCACAGAATTTAGTGATTCATCACTTACATACAACACCCAGTGCTCATCACAAGTGCCCTCCTTAATCCCCATCATCCATTTAACTCACCTTTATTGCCCACCTTCCCTCCAGTAACCATCAGTTTGTTCTCTATAGTTAAGAGTCTGTTTCATGGTTTGCCTCTTCTTTCGCCCACGTTCATCTGTTTTGTTTCTTAAATTTCATGTATTAGTGAAATTTTATGGTATTTGTCTTTCTCTAACTGACTTATTTCACTTAGCATAATACCCTCTAGCTCCATCCACATCCCTGCAAATGGCAAGATTTCATTCTTTTTGATGGCTGAGTAATATTCCATTGTATATATAAAAAACTAAATTAAAAAGTAAATATTGAGCTATTATATATACCTAGACATTTAGCCCTTGCCTTCTTTCCATTTTATTGCTAATGTTGTGTCTTAATAATGTAAAACAAATCTCTAAAACTGAGAATGAAATACACTAAGAAAATAAATTCCCAGCCAAATTTTGTTTTAAATTTTTTTAAATATATCTATGTGTAAGATCCTGAACCCAGACACACAATGATGTCTGCATTTTTTTTTTTTTTTAATGAAAGAGATCAGTTTAATCTATACCAGGGCTGTCTAATAGAACTTTCTGTGATGGTGGAAATGTTACATGGAAAGAAAAAAAATGAAAACCAAGTACACAAACTATATTTTTTTTCTGGTTCCAAGATGTGTCTATAGCGCCACCAAATATTAAAATATTAGTAAAATAAATAATTTAATATTACAGTAGCTAAAATTAAGCAGCCTACCAATTGTACTAAAGTATCACCAAAAAAGTTCTGAATAAAATGTGACTATGTTATTGTAAACAACAAGATTTAGAAAAAAATTTGAATTCCTGTGACCTGAATAAATCCTTATAACTATAGAGTGAGGACTCAAAATATATGGGATAAAATAAAACGTTAATGTATTTTCTATCATTTAAAGCTGCCAACTTGAGAAATTCTGAGTGGGATAAAGCATCTGTGAATGGTGACACCTACTGATGTGTCATAATACTACAGCCCAGCTTTACAGGCTCTTTGTCCATTAGAGAAGAGAAAGGAAAAGGAAATTTCAAGAAATTTCAGTGTAGAACATGAGTATCCCTGTGGTGAGGACAGTGTAAACACGGAAGGCAAAGAATGGCAGAGAAGAGATTCTCTTATGTTCCTTTCTACCCAGAAAGCTTCCCACAGGCCAGGTCCTCACTATATTCACTGCATAATAACTTCCTAGGAATAGTTTTTAGTTTGGGATTCATGACAGACGTAAAAAGTCCATCCTTCCAAATGAAATGGCCTCAGAAATACATTTCCTAAGCTCTCGGCTGGGCCACGACAATCCTCTCCTCCCTGATCTCACAGTATTTGCCACCAATGTTACCTGCAGGATTACCTCTACTGATCAAAAATCTTCCTCTGGAGCTTCAAGATGACGGAAATTCAAATTCTACTCCCACAGCTCTGACTTTAAGACCTTCTACAAGTTAGCTTTACTCTCCAAATTTCTATCCTAGTATTCATGAAATACAGCTCTGCACCCTATAAACCCAACCAGAATAGTGCTCAGGATGATTTGTTCATAAAACACAGCCTGAACTATTTTGTGTTTATGCTTCTGTCTTCCACACGATGCACTACTCCTAATGTTCTCTGATCTCCCTCTACAACCTGAGCTCACCCTATCAGGCCTGCTGCTTAATATGGTTCTTCTGCTATTCATCTCTTTTTTCCTTCTTTGAACACAATTCATACTCACCCCTGAGACTATTTCACTTTCAGTCATTCCAGACCAGCCCCAGTCCCCAACCTCCAGCCCGGGCCACCACTGCTAACACTCCTGCTTAGGCGTGTCCGGCCCCCAAAGCTGGAGGACTCCAGCACTGCCCCTATGGTGCTCAGCACACTGTCTCGGGCCCTCTGCTCACACTCACCCAGCCTGCTATGCCACTTTCTTTCTCCTCTGTGTCTAGAAGCTGCATTCTTTACTCATTTTACAAATGACTGCTGAGTAATGCAAGACACTGATATGCACTGCAGATTCAATAATAAATATAAAAGACAAGATTCTGACCTTCGTGGAGTTACAGGTCTACTGAGGGAAACAAACAATAAACAAGTAAACGATAGCAAAAAATTAAACTAGTTTGCATTTTCTAAAACGTACTACTAAAGATAATGAACAGGATGTTATAATAACGAACAAGTGGGAAAAAGTTATTTTATTCATTTTTTTTTTAATTTTATTTATTTGTTTTAGGGAGAGAGAGAGAGAATCCCAAGCAGACTCTGCACCAAGGATGGAGCCCCATGCAGGGCTCGATCCCAAGACCCTGAGATCATGACCTGAGCTGAAAGCAAGAGTCAGACAATCAATTGACTGAGCTACCCAGTCACTCCTGGAAAAAGTTATTTAGACAGAGTTGTCAAGAAAGGCATTTGAGCTGAGAATGTGACATTTGAGCTGAGATCTGAAGGATAATAGCAGTCAGATGCACAAACAGCCAGAGGAACAGCATTCCAGGCAGAAGGAATAGCAAATGAAAAGCCTCTAAATGGAAAGAGATGATCTTGTTTGAGGAACAGAACAGAAACGATGCCACTGTGGCTACCCTACAGGAAAATAAGGGAGAGAAGTTAAAAAGGTGGCACAAAGTAGGTCATGCAGGGCCTTACTTATTCTGGTAAGAAATGTGAATTTTCTTTTAACCAGCAATAGAAAAACATCAAAGGGTTTTAACAGGAGAATGGCATAATGTGATCTGTGATTTACAACCATAATTCTATGGAAATAATGGGTCGGAGGTTATAAGCACTGGAAGCAGGGAGATGAATTAGGAGATCGTGGGCGGTGCAGACAGGAGATGATGATGTCTTGGTTCAGGATAATGGGCTCAGATCAGAGGGTCACAGGGCAGACAGCCAGCTGGGTGCATTCAAGAAACATTTTTAGGCAGAATCAACAGGAGTTGCTGATGCAAGTCCACCCACTCATCACCCACTCCCCTGAAACGGGAAGTACTTTATCAGATTAGCGAGCTGAAAAGAAGGAATAAAGGGATGCTTAGTACAGCCCCTCCTAAGTTCTTCCTGACCACAAAAGCATGTAAATTCTGCACTGCTCTCTGTCGTACTCTGAGAGGCCTGACCCTTTGGGGGAGTGAGGGGCTGTTATTAGGTTGGAGCAAAATACCAGTGAAAACATATGGGGTGAGAGATAAAAAGGAACCAAGAATGACACCTAAGGTCCAATTGAGCAGCTTGGAGGAGGGTGATGCTATTTATTAATCAGAGGAATGCAGGGAGATGTGAGCAAGGCACAAACAACTCAGTCCTTGGGATATTTGAGGACCAGCTAAAATTCTGCCTGCATCCTGAAATTCCCTGGGACCAAGAAGCCCATAATGGTCTATTCCTAAAAAGGTAATAGTAACACTCACTTCTAGTGTCCCAACTTTTATGAATAATTCCTAGGAAATGCTTGTAGCCATTCCAAAGCTGTCAAACATGTCTTTGGTGCATGACTTCACATTCTGCCTCTAACACCTATATAATTCCCTTAGCAGGTAGCACAGACTTAACTTAGATTATTTACTCTTCACATGTACTCACACGGCATGCATTCTACACTGGAGTACAAACATCCTGTGGGCAGTAATTGGTGTTTCCTGTTGCCTCAGAACCTGGTATTGTATTTTGTATGAAGCAGGCTTTGATAAATGTTTGTTGTTAATGATAAAGAGCATAATGTTTTAACAGTGGCATCCAATTCTGAAAATTCTATTAAACACTGCATCACCAATCAATATGGTTCTGCTATAGTTGAACACTCAGCATTTGGGGAATGGAAATCAAATGAATACCTTTCAGTTCAGGTACACGGGCAAACTTATTGGGAAAATCCGTTCCAAATATTCATTTTAAGGAAATTTTCTTTAGTCCGTCTTGACTGAAACAGGCCTATGCTAGTTTCAAGCTCACAGAGGAAAGAAATGATTTAGCATCAGTGAAACTCAAAATTAGGCATAGCTTAGCAGGAGCACATAGTGAGGTATCAACACTGATGACTTGTTATTGAGCAATGGTTCTATGCGAAAAGGTTACGACATACTGCTCTTATTGTACAAAGCAAATAATATACGTATGGGGTGTTTCTCATAAAAATGTGAACTTGCGTGAATAAAGACAAGGAAAATTTATGTAATGAGAAATGTCCCAATAGAGAAAGGTCAGTGGGGAAGTTCCTTTTTCCTCACCTCATGCGTCACAGGTGGAGGACTCTGATTAGTGACACTTCTGACCTGTCTCTGCCCACCCACTCATCACCCACTCCTCTGAAAGGGGCAAGTACTTTATCCGATTAGTGAGCTGAAAAGAAGGAATAAGGGGATGCTTAGCAAAGCCCCTCCTAAGTTCTGCACTGCTCTCTGTCGTACTCTGACAGGCCTGTCCCTTTGGAGGAGTGTGGGGTTGTTTGTTACTAGGTTGGAGCAAAATACCAGCGAAAACATCTCAAATATGTTTTCCAGCTGGACATTGAAGATATTACAGCTGCATTCTGGCCTCGATCTGAATGATTCCTGTCTCTCAACTGTTCCAAATCCTGGGACAGGGATATTACATAAAGGGCTTCCCCAAGCCCTAAGACTAACAGTAGTTTGAATTAGAGCCATACCAGCTGTGGAACTTTCTTTGGGGGCTACCGAGCTAAATATATGATCCAACACACTTAGACGTTCTAGGAACACTACATCTACCCCAGATAATAGTGTCTATCCTACCATCCTCTTCGAAATTCTTCCTTAGTCACTTATTATAAAACATCCATCCTTACGAAAACCTGAAGAGGGGAAAATGTACTGGAATAACATTTCTTCACCAGTCACTGAAATCCTGCTCAAAATTACTCTATGCACTGTAGAAGAATGAAACTTTACGTTACAGATCTTTCTTAATTTCAAGTTCATCACTCATGAAACTCAATCTCCCTCCAAATTAAAACTGTATTTTCCCTTTTGATATTGCTGCCATTTGCATGCTCAAAATACCACACAAATGGAACATGGTTTCTTGGCTAGAATTCAGTGCCTTAGCTTTCTGTACTCATCTGAGGAGTAGGAATAATTCTGCAGCTAACCAGTTCAGTTCCATAATATACCTATTCGCTGTGCTGAGCACTAGCAACACAAGGTGGGTGAGGTTCTCCCCATGGTCTTCTCCTTCACAATAAATGGCACCTCCAACCTTCCTGTCATTCAGTGCACACTCAGTGGAGTCATTTTTTACTCATTTTTCTATTATACCTCACATTCAATCCATCAGCAAGATCTGTCCATTCAAGCTTCGTTCTATATCCAGACTCCTATACTTTTGATGTCTACTACTATCACCCTGGTCCATCCCTTCATTTCTCACCCAGATGACTGCAATAACCTCTTAAAAATTCTCCCAGCTCTCCCTCTTCAGTGTACTCTCTGTAAGCAGACACAGTGGTCCTTGTAAACCATAAATCAGACTTAACTTATTCCTATACTCCAAACCCTCCACTGGCTTCCTGTCTAACTCAGGAAAAACCAAGCGTCTTATGATGTCCTACAAAAGCCCTACATGATCTGGTCCCTCTCCCACTTCTCTGGTCTCATGACCTAGTGCCACACATCACCACCCTAGCTCCTCCCTAGCCATGCTCTTCTCCTTCCCACTTCTCAAATACAGGAAGCCAGCTCCTAGTTTGGGTCTTTAGCACTCACTGCTTCCTCTCCCTTGGATATCTGCATGGTGGGCCCCTTGACCTTCCTCGAGTCTCCATCAAATATTATTACCTTGTCAAAGAGGCATTCCCTTAACAGTCCACACGAAACACAAACCCCTGTCACCTTTCACTCTTCTCACCCTGCTTGTATCCAAAGAGAGACAGCAAAGTAATTTAGTATTAAAGAGCAAAGATCCTAGGAAACACACTGCCTCGGTTCTAATCCCAGCTGGGTCACCTGGGTCTGTCTGTGAAACCTGAGGCAAATGACTTAATGTCCCTATACTCCAGTTTTGTCACTTTTAAAATGGAGGTTGAAATTACACATACCTCACTCATACAGTTATTGTGAGGATTAAATATCTCAAATTTTTATTTTTATTATAATCTTGTGAAGCAGCTTAATAAATTTTTTTATTATGATCTTGGGGGGAGCAGCTTAAGTCTATACTCTGATATTTCTGAATAGGAATTTATTCACTTTGTAGTCACATTAAGAATCTAAATCCAGAAAACAGAAGGAAAGTCAGAGAAACATGAGAGAAGGGACCTCAAAAGATCATCTGATTCAGCTCTGGCTTTTAATTTAACTTGATGGGTGAAGCAGGTGAGAGCCAAGGGGCCTAAGATCCCCCAGCTAATCATGACACAGAGAGAGTCCCTATGTCCCAGACCAGTGCTCTTGACATTGTACAAGGTTACCTTAAAAACTATATTTGATCTGTGTACAGAGTCAGGCTGATTAAGTTCATATTTAATAGTTGTATACAGTCAAGAATCTATAGATCATCTTTTGTTTTCTCATCTATATGGGGTCAGAAAACTAGCTGATTTTCCAATCATTTGTTCTGGAATTCTGTAGATCTGAAGGCCTCACAGACAGACCCAGATGCCACAGAATATGTAAGCTTATATAGACTATTCTTTTGTGTTCATGTTTATATCATGGACACTTCATTTTTGTGTTGCCAATGTTAATAATCATATTTGCTGAGGATCATTTTCCCCATTAATCCTAGATACATTTTTTTTTTCTTTTTTGATCATTCAGGAGTAAATGTAGGAGAAGGACTCTCATTCTTTGGCCCACCAATAGGGGCTATGAACAACTGCAATCAACAGGGTCATAACCTCCACACACAGTGTCTCCTGCCTTCTACTTCCAGTATCAGGAACTGTACTTGGTGTAGGATTCTCTGAAGTCAGTCTCTACCTTAAGTTCCCCCTATTGGGTTCTTAAATTATATGAAAATTGTTCTGGATAGAAAAGCCACATGTATGTAGCTTTGTCCAACACTGTAGTTTATCTACATGGGATTGTGGCAATATGTTCAGAGGGAAAAAAAAAAGGAATACTTCGTTCCAGAAATATTTTATTTTCTCCTTTTGGGTTCTCTAAATGCATGCTACCTAATTTATAAATATTAAATCATAAAAAATTACATTCAACAAAGAAGAACCGATGAGATAAAAGCCCAAAATAAAACTTTTTAGAGTAAATCCTTTTATGATTCAATTTAAACCCACTTTTAGTGTTGAACTATCAACATTTTTTCGGTTTAGATAAGCACTGAATGCTTAGTATATTTGGTAAAATAAATCAATTATAGCAAATTGTTTTTATCTTAAATACCCTTAAGAGTAAGACGAAAGATAGATATCTGGGAACCAAGCAAGTTCATTTCTGTGTGTGGTTCCCTTGGATTACCATAAATATTCATTGGACTTTCCTAATGCACCTTATTGTATTCTGCCCACTGAAATATCTGAGGCAAATGTGAAGTACAAACAAGTGTAACACTCTGCAGCATTAAGTGTGTAAGACATTTCAATAAGTGCACAGTAAATAAGCAACAGTGAACTATAAAATCGGACACATGATTTTCACATTAAATTCTGTAATCTGCTTCTAACCATTTACCACATACTGGTCATGTGGATCAAAGAGAAGGAAAAAACAAATTTAGAGAAATATTGGTTTTGAAAGCTGCTTCTGGATTTTTCCACTCCTCTTAGCCTCGTAATACATCAATAACAATGCTCTGGTGATTGTTATTCTTATATGGCTTAAATTGACTCTCCCCTTCCAGAATAATGAACCTCAGTCTCATTTGTCACAGGTGGTATTTTCTCATTTACACCCTGATTTCCTGCTACCAACTTCTATGCCTCATGTTTACTGCGTTTACCTATACGTATAAATGTATATCTGAATAATCCATGAAAATTCCCTTTCCCTGTGCAGTTATTGAAGTAAGCAATGACTTAGAGTCTCATCGGAAAGATTATACCAGCATCAAAACAAAAATGATCAATAATCTTAACTTAGCTATGCAAATAGTCACTTGTTTGAGGACAGAAGGAATTAGTCTGGAAATGTATCCTGAACTCTTATTATTTTTCGGGCGCTGCTTATCCTAGTTTTGTCGGTAAGAGAGAACTGGTTTAAAACATACAAGGAGGAAAACTTTGCACCTAAGAAAATAAAACAATGCTGCCCTAAAATATCAGAAAAATATTCTATAAACTAGGATATTTACAAAAGTAAATAATCCTGTAACTTTCAACTTTTTCGTTCTTAAAACAGTGAGAACTTCTAATTTCACTGTTACCTCCCACATACAGGTGCAAGGCATAAGGCATTGGGGCCAGGCTAAAAGTAGTACCCCTGTTTGTGTCACATTTTTTTAAAAGCCACCTGATCCATATGTGGGTATTACAAATAACCATTTTAAAAACTGGTCACTTAGCAAAATTAATAGTAAAATTGTGCATATAGAGTTTACAAATACTTGTAAACAGGATAAAGTACTCCTTCAGAAAAGGGACATTCTTTGGGTCGGAGCAAGATGGCGGAGGAGTAGGAGACCTGGATTTCGTCTGGTCCCAGGAATTCAGCTGGATAGGGATCAAACCATTCTGAACACCTACGAACTCAACAGGAGATCAAAGAAAAGAATAGCAGCAACTCTCTGAACAGAGAAGCGACCACTTACTGGAAGGTAGGACATGCGGAGAAGTGAATCCGAGGTGATATTCGGGAGGATGGACGGCGGGGGAGGGGACCTCTGTCGGCCGCTTCTGGTGAGTGATAAAGCCGCGGAGGACAAAATCGGAACTTTTAGAAGTCAGCTCCGCTGAGGGACGTCGCTCCAGTGGCTAAGCGGGGAGTGGAACCCTCGCTGGGACAGTGTGGTCTCAGGACCCTCGGGGTCACAGAAAGACCGGGGGTGCCTGAGTGCGGCACAGCTCCCAGGTATCGGAGCGGGGAAGCCGGCTGCAGAGACGGAGCCGAAGCGCAGGCTCTCAGCTCCGGGTTGCCATAAACTGTGATCCGCCGCCCAGTCTGGCCACTGCTCCTCCAGCAGGGACCCAACAAGTGGGGGATCCGGGGAGACCCCCCCTTCCTCCCCGGGGAGGAGCGGCGCAGGAACGCACCACAGGGATCTGCTGGGTTTGGAGACTCCACACGGGGTCAGGTGCCAGAGATAGAAACGCTCGGTCACAGGCCGGGTGAGCACTGAGTGCGGCTGGAGACTGGGGAGACAGGAGTGATTGACGGCTTTTCTCTGGAGACGCACTGAGGAGCGGAGCCCCAAGTTCTCGGCTCCTCTGGGGGGAGATTGGGAGGCCACCATGTTCACTCTCGTCCTCCAAAGCTGTACGGAAAGCTTACAAGGAACATAAGTTCCCGAGAGCAAACGCGAGCAGATTACTAAACCCGGACTGGCAAGGGCAGGACAATTCCGCCTCTGGCAAATACATTTGGGAACCACGGCAACAGGCCCCTCCCCCAGAAGGTCTGCAAGAACCGCCAGCCAAGACCAAGTTTAGCGATCAATGAGAACAGCAGAACTCCAGCGCTAGGGGAATACTGCACATAGAATTCATGGCTTTTTTCCCCTGATTCTTTAGTTTTTCAAAGTTAATTTTTTTAACTTTTTTTTTAATTTTTCATTTTCCCTTTTTTAACCAACATCTTATCAATCCCTTTTTTAAAAAATATTTTTATTTTTCATTTTTAGAGTCATATTCTATCCCATCAGAGTAGTTACCCTTATTTTTGGCATATATATATATATATATATATATAAGTTGTTCTCTTTTTAAAATTTTGAGATACAGTTTCTTCTAACAGATCAAAATATACCCTAAATCTCTAGTGTATGGCTTTGTTCTAGTCTCCTGCCTGATGACATTCTCTCCCTTTTTTTTCTTTTTTTTTTAAATCCTCTTCTTTCTTTTTTCAAACAACTACTTATCTTATCAATTCCTTTTATAAAATTTTTTATAATTTTCATCTTTAGAGTCATATTCCATCCCTTCATCGTATCAATGCTTATTTTTGTACATATATAAGTTTTTCTTCCTTTAAAATTTTGGGAGGCACTTTCTTCTAACAGATCAAAATACACCCCAAATCTAGTGTGTGGCACTGATCTATGAACCAGCCTGATAATATTTGATCACACTAGTTTTTTTTGTTTTGTTTCTTTTTATCTTCTTCTTTTTCTTTTTTCTTTCTTTCCCTTTCTTTTCCCCAAGCTTCAGGTCCTTTCTGATTTGTTTAGAGCATATTTTCTCGGGATGTTGGTACCTTGTTAGCAGTTTGTTCTCTCATTCATCTATTCTCTGGAAAAAATGACAAAATGGAAAAAAATCACCTCAACAAAAAGAACAAGAGGTAGTACCGTCAGCCAGGGACCTACTCAATATGGACATTAGTAGGATGTCGGAAGTAGAGGTCAGAATCATGATTTTAAAGATACTAGCTGGGCTTGAAAAAAGCATGGAAGTTATTAGAGAAACCCTTTCTGGAGAAATAAAAGAACTAAAATTAACCAAGTCAAAATCAAAAAGGCTATTAATGAGGTGCAATCAAAAATGGGGCGCTAACTGCTAGAATAAATGAGGCACAAGACAGAATCAGTGATATAGAAGACCAAATGATGGAAAATAAAGAAGCTGAGAAAAAGATAAACAACTACTGGATCACAAGGGCAGAATTCTAGAGACAAGCGATACCATAAGACTAAACAACATTAGAATAATTGGGATCGCAGAAGAAGAAGAAGGAGAGAGAAGGCAGAAGGTATTTGGAGCAAATTATAGCAGAGAACTTCACTAATTTGGGGAAGGAAACAGGCATCAAAATCCAGGAGGCACAGAGAACCCCTCTCAAAATCAATAAAAATAGGTCAACACCCTGACATCTAATAGTAAAACTTACGAGTCTCAGAGACAAAGAGAAAATCTTGAAAGCAGCTCGGGAGAAGAGGTCTGTAACCAAAATGGTAGAAATATTAGATTGGCAACAGACCTATCCACAGAGACCTGGCAGGCCAGAAAGGACTGGCATGATATCTTCAGAGCACTAAAGGAGAAAAATATGCAGCCAAGAATACTATATCCAGCTAGGCTGTCATTGAAAATAGAAGGAGAGATCAAAAGCTTCCAGGACAAACAAAAACTAAAGGAATTTGCAAACACGAAACCAGCCCTACAAGAAAATTGAAAGGGGTCCTCCAAGCAAAGAGAGAGCCTAAAAGCAACATAGACCAGAAAGGAACACAGACAATATACAGTAACAATCACCTTACAGGCAATACAATGGCACTAAATTCATACCTTTCCTTAGTTACCCTGAATGTAAATGGGCTAAATGCCCCAATCAAAAGACACAGGCTATCAGATTGGATAAGAAAACAAGACCCGTCAATATGCTGTCAGCAACAGACTCATTTTAGACCCAACGACACTCCCAGACTGAAAGTCAGAAGGTGGAAAACCATTTACCATGCTAACAGACACCAAAAGAAAGCTGGCAATCCTTATATCAGACAAATTAGATTTTAAAACAATGACTATAATAAGAGACGAAGAAGGACACTATATCAAACTTAAAGGGTCTATCCAACAAGAGATCTGACAATTGTAAATATCTATGCCCCTAACATGGGAGCAGCCAATTTTATAAGCCAATTAATAACAGAAGCAAAGAAAGACATTGACAACAATACAATATTAATGGGGGACTTTAACACCACCCTCACTGAAATGGACAGATCATCTAAGGAAAAGATCAACAAGGAAATAAAGACTTTAAATGACACACTGGACCAAATGGACTTCACAGACATATTCAGAACATTCCATCCCAAAGCAACGGAATACACATTCTTCTCTAGTGCCCATGGAACATTCTCCAGAATAGATCACATCCTAGGTCACAAATCAGGTCTCAACCGGTACCAAAAGACAGGGATCATTCTCTGCATGTTTTCAGACCACAATGCTTTGAAACAGGAACTCAATCACAAGAGGAAAGTTGGAAAGAACTCGAATACATGGAGACTAAAGAGCATCCTACTAAAGAATGAATGGGTCAACCAAGAAATTAAAGAAGAATTGAAAAAATTCATGGAAACCAATGAAAATGAAAACACAACTGTTCAAAATCTTTGGGATGCAGCAAAGGCAGTCCTAAGAGGAAAATATATAGCAATACAAGCCTTTCTCAAGAAACAAGAAAGGTCTCAAATACACAACCTAACCCTACACCTAAAGGAGCTAGAGAAAAAACAGCAAATAAAGCCTAAACCCAGCAGGAGAAGAGAAATAGTAAAGGTAGAGCAGAAATCAATGAAATAGAAACCAAAAGAACAATAGAACAGATCAATGAACCTAGGAGCTGGTTCTTCGAAAGAATTAACAAGATTGATAAACCCATGGCGAGACTTACCAGAAAGAAAAGAGAAATGACCCAAATCAACAAAATCATGAATGAAAGAGGAGAGATCACAACCAACACCAAAGAAATACAAACAATTAAAAGAACATATTATGAGCAACTATATGCGAGCAAATTAGATAACCTGGAAGAAATGGATGAATTCCTAGAGATGTATCAACTACCAAAATTGAACCAGGAAGAAATAGAAAACCTGACCAGACCTATAACCACTAAGGAAATTGAAGCAGTCATCAAAAATCTCCCAACAAACAAAAGCCCAGGGCCAGATGGCTTCCCAGGGGAATTCTACCAAACATTTCAAGAATTAATACTTATTCTTCTGAAAATGTTCCAAGAAATAGAAATGGAAAAAAAAGAAAAACAACAAAAAATAGAAATGGAAGGAAAACTTCCAAACTCGTTTTATAAGGTCACAATTACCTTGATCCCAAAACCAGAAAAAGACCCCATCAAAAAGGAGAATTACAGACCAATATGCTTGATGAACATGGATGCAGAAATTCTCACCAGAATACTAGCCAATAGGATCCAACAGTACATTAAAAGGATTATTCACCATGACCAAGTGGGATTTATCCCTGGGCTGCAAGGTTGATTCAACATCTGCAATTCAATCAACGTGTTACAATACATTAACAACAGAAAGAACAAGAATCATATGATCCTTTCAATAGATGCAGAAAAAGCATTTGACAAAGTACAGCATCCTTTCTTGATCAAAACTCTTCACAGTATAGGCATAGAGGGTACATACCTCAATATCATAAAAGTCATCTATGAAAAACCTAGAGCAAATATCATTCTCAATGGGGAAAAACTGAGAGCTTTCCCCCTAAGGTCAGGAACACGGCAGGGATGTCCACTCTCACCACTGCTATTCAACATAGTATTGGAAGTCCTAGCCACAGCGATCAGACAACAAAAAGAAATAAAAGGCATCCAAATCGGCAAAGAAGTCAAACTCTCACTGTTTGCAGATGATATGATACTTTAGGTGGAAAACCCAAAAGACTCCACCCCAAGCTGCTAGAACTCATACAGGAATTCCATAAAGTGGCAGGATATAAAATCAATGCACAGAAATCAGTGGCGTTCCTATACACCAACAACAAGACAGAAGAAAGAGAAATTAAGGAGTCGATCCCAGTTACAATTGCACCCAAAACCGTAAGATACCTAAGAATAAATCTAACCAAAGAGGCAAAGGATCTGTACTCAGAAAACTATAAAATACTCATGAAAGAAATTGAGGAAGACACAAAGAAATGGAAAAACATTCCATGCTCATGCACTGGAAGAACACGTATTGTGAAGATGTCAATGCTACCTAGAGCAATCTACACATTCAATGCAATCTCCATCAAAATACCATCCACTTTTTTCAAAGAAATGGAACAAATAATCCTAAAGTTTGTATGGAACCAGAAAAGACCCCAAACAGCCAGAGGAATGTTGAAAAAGAAAAGCAAAGCTGGTGGCATCACAATCCCGGACTTCCAGCTCTATTACAAAGCTGTCATCATCAAGACAGCATGGTACTGGCACAAAAACAGACACATAGATCAACAGAACAGAATAGAGAGCCCAGAAATGGACCTAACTCGATGGTCAACTAATCTTTGAGAAAGCAGGAAAGAATGTCCAATGGAAAAAAGACAGTCTCTTCAACAAATGGTGTTGGGAAAATTGGACAGCCACACGCAGAAGAATGAAACTGGACTGTTTCCTTACACCACACACAAAAATAGACTCCAAATGGTTGAAAGACCTAAATGTGAGACAGGACTCCATCAAATTTCTAAAGGAGAACACAGGCAGCAACATCTTTGACCTCACCTGCAGCAACTTCTTCCTAGAAATATCAACAAAGGCAAGGGAAGCAATGGTAAAAATGAACTATTTGGACTTCATCAAGATAAAAAGCTTTTGCACAGCAAAGGAAACAGTCAACAAAACCAAAAGACAACTGATAGAATGGGAGAAGATATTTGCAAATGACATATTAGATAAAGGGCTAGTATCCAAAATCTATAAAGAACTTATCGAACTCAACACCCAAAGAATAAATAATCCAATCAAGAAATGGGCAGAAGACATGAACAGACATTTTTCCAAAGAAGACATCCAAATGGCCAACAGACACATGAAAAAGTGCTCAACATTGCTCGGCATCAGGGAAATCCAAATCAAAACCTCAGTGAGATACCACCTCACACCAGTCAGAATGGCTACAATTAACAAGTCAGGAAAGGAGAGATGTTAGCGGGGATGTGGAGAAAGGGGAACCCTCCTACAATGTTGGTGGGGTTGCAAGCTGGTGCAACCACTCTGGAAAACAGTATGGAGGTTCCTTAAAAAGTTGAAAATAGAGCTACCATATGATCCAGCAGTTACACTACTGGGTATTTACCCCAAAGATACAAACGTAGGGATCCGAATGGATACATGCACCCTGATGTTTATAGCAGCAATGTCCACAATAGCCAAACTGTGGAAAGAGCCAAGATGTCCATCGACAGATGAATGGATAAAGAAGATGTGGTATATATATATATACACACAATGGAAATGACATATTAGTGTGTGTATATATATATATGTATACACACACACACACACACACACACACACACACACACACACACAATGGAATATTATGCAGCCATGGAAAGGAATGAGATCTTGCCATTTGCAACGACGTGGATGGAACTGGAGGGTGTTATGGTGAGAGAAATAAGTTAATCAGAGAAAGACATGTATCATATGACCTCACTGATGTGAGGAATTCTTAATCTCAGGAAACAAACTGAGGATTGCTGGAGTTGGGGGGGTGGGAGGGATGGGGTGGCTGGGTGATAGACATTGGAGAGGGTATGTGCTATGGTGAGCGCTGTGAATTGTGCAAGACTGTTGAATCACAGATCTGTACCTCTGAAACAAATAATGCAATATATGTTAAGAAAAAAAAAGAAGATAGCAGGAGGGAAAGAATGAAGGGGGGGAAATCGGAGGGGGAGACGAACATGAGAGACAATGGACTCTGAAAAACAAACTGAGGGTTCTAGAGGGGAGGGGGGGTGGAAGGATGGGTTAGCCTGGCGATGGGTATTAAAGAGGGCATGTTCTGCATGGAGCACTGGGTGTTATACGCAAACAATGAATCATGGAACACTACATCAAAAACTAATGATGTAATGTATGATGATTAACATAACAATAAAAATTTTAAAAAAAGAAAAGGGACATTTTTCAATGAAGGATTTTTAAGTGTGTATTTTGCTATGAGAGAAACAGAATGATAAATTGCCAAGATAATAGCCCAGAATAATTTTTTAATTCAGCTTGTAAGAATACAGAAACTCCAAAGATCATATCTGAAACTTACAACTTTTCATGATTGTGATGAAACATTTGACAAAAGTGCTCAAGCAATAAACTAGACTGCTTTTGAGAGACAGCTGAAGCTAAAGAATATCACAAATATTAAAATTAAAATTCTATCACATTTTCAAATTTTTTCATTTTGTGTTTTCAGAACTAATCAGATCTATATATAATGTTTCAATTTTATGCTCAAACATCTACCAATGTACTTCTCGGTGCCACCAGAGTCTTTATGCCAATCAACTGCTTTCTTTCAGCATTAGTCTAAGTTACAAATAAGAAAAAAGCAAAATCCCTTTTCTATGTCTCTTTGTTGGTTTAGTCTGACTTAAATAATAATGCTTAGAAATAACTCCCTAAATCTCTGTTTCTGGATACCAGCAATCTGCTCAGTGCATTTGATTGCCCTCAGCAAAGTGAGCACAGGAGAGGCTCACAGAAAACATTTGCACATGTCTTATCTATGAGTAGATTAAAGACTGAGGTGGTGTTATGGACTGAATTGCATCACCCAAAAATTCATATGTTGAAGTCTTAAACCCCATTATCACAGAATAGAACCATATTTGGAGACAGACTTCCAAGAGATAATTAAATTGAAACAAGGGCATTAGGGTGGGCTCTAGTCTATATGGCTGATATTCTTATAAGAAGAGGACACAGACAAATGTACAGAGGGAAGACCACATGAAGACTCAGGGAAAAGATGACCATCTATAAGCAAGGAGAGAGGCCAGAACACATTCTTCCCTTATAAGGAACCAATTGTACTGACATCTTAATCTTGGACATCTAGCTTCCAGAGCTCCAAAACAATTAATTTCTATTGTTTACCAGTTTGTGGTGCATTATGATGGCAGCACCAGAAAACGAAAACAGGTGATATCATTTTGTTCCTTCGTATCTTACCACAGAGTATGACACAACACTCAGTAGGTATTGGTTATTGACTGAAACCGTGCAAGTGAGGCCAGGCTTGTCTCCAAATAATTCTCTCTCTGGTGCTAATCCCTGACATGGCGGAACACTGTTCAACAAGTCCATCCTCTATTTTTTTTTTTTAAAGATTTTATTTATTTATTTGACACAGAGAGACACAGCAAGAGAGGGAACACAAGCAGGGGGAGTGGGAGAGGGAAGCAAGCTTCCTGCCGAGCAGGGAGCCCAATGCGAGGCTCGATCCCAGGACCCTGGGATCATGACCTGAGCCGAAGGCAGATGCTTAACGACTGAGCCACCCAGGCGCCCTGACAAGTCCATCCTCTTAACTGCAAGGAATCACTAGCTGTCCCAGCAGCTGTCTCCCTGAAATGGGCCCTTCATCTACTTCTCAACTTCTGGCCCAACCCTGGAACAGCTCCCAATTTTTGTGAGATTCTCTTTTCTCCCTAAAATAGAGGCACAGCAGAAACACTCAGTATGTTCTTTCCAGAAAGTATCCCTGGCAAGGATCAGCAAGATGGTATGCAAACATGTGAATCTCATTTTACTCTCAGAAAATGGCAGATGTAGAAGAGAGCTGACACTTGTCAATAGACATCAGAGGAAACTTTGCTTGAAGTCAACTGTGAGATACATTCCCAATCCTTGACACGGCCTCTAGAGATACCAAAATATGAAAATCTCTTCTCCTCTAAATATAATGTTACATGATTCTAGATAGAGCCGAAGACATAACAATTTCATCATATGTTGATAAGTTACTATATTTTCCAATTTATTAACTCTCCTTCAGTAAGAGAGTATCCTGGTTTAAGAAAAAAGGAAAACAAAAAAAACCCTAAACCTCTTATGAAAACCTAAGAGCATTCCTCTTGAGATCTTATAATGTATTTTTAAAAACATAGATTAAATTCACTGTTGAACAGGTAGTTTACGAAGGAGAAAAGATCCTCCGGCATTGTGTTCAAATAAACTTCCCTCTCAATTTATCACCAGCTGTGTTTGGCGTCGATGGCTTCACGCACATGACTACTAGCAGGCCTCGCAGACAAATATCTATGGGAAAGGCTTTTCATTCTTAAGTTGTTTTATTAATTGAGAAATAATTGAAACCATTTAAAATGTGCTGAAATACTGAGCCTTAGAGATAACAGCAAAATAAATCAGGAACTACTATGCATAATAAGAACGAGCCCCAAAAGCTGCATGTAGCAATTATAGTGCTTCGTATGTGCTACTTAGAGCACAGTAGAGGCCAGTAAAACTTTATCAATAGTCGTTAAATAACACCCTTTGGTGGAAGGTGGGCTTATCGTATCTTCCATCACAGACTTTGAAATTATCTTCTCATGCAAAGGTATGATTAGAAATTAACATGGATTGGCTGCCATTAGTAAACACCTTAAATAGGCAATGCATCATCCAGTTCAAAATCCTGACCCAGCTTGGGGAGCCTGGGTGGTTCAGTCGGTTAAGCATCCAACTCTTGATTTTGGCTCAGGTCATGATCTCAGAGTCCTGGGATGGAGCCCCAAGTTGGACTCCCTGCTCAGCAGAGAGTCTGCTGGTCTCCCTCTCCCTTTGCCCCTCCCCCTGCTTGTGCTCTCAATCTCTCTCTCTCTCTCTCTCTCTCTCTCTCTCTTTCTCTCCCCCTCCTAAATAAATAAATCTTAAAAAAAAAAAAAAAATCCTGATCCAGCTCTAAAGCTCCTAATTTCAGGCTGAGAAGGAACAGTTAACTACCTTGGGACTAAATCAATCAAGTACTCGGGGAAGTTAAGTTTAAATGTCTTCCTGAGGTACTTCTAAGAGCTGAAGTCAAAGACTGTTTGCAAAATTAATGCAGAAGCAGTATTCCAACAGTAATAAATCTAGTTAAGTAAGGGAAAGGCAAGGAGAATTCAAATGTAAAGAAAAAAAAGCGAGAAAACACAAGTTTTTGAATTAGAAATTCTAGCCTCCAATTTTAAAATAGGCACTTTTCATAAGAAAAGCCTTGTTTATTATATTGTGACACAATTATTTAAAGATGGTGCATATAAAGAAGAAAAGAATCCAAAAAGAACAACTTAGATGTCAGTCAAGATTTCAAGGATTAATATTTATGAAAACAATTGGCAAACAATAGTCCATGATCCAAGAACAAAAAATGTTGTAGCAGATGTCTTGTCAAAAGGCTGCAGACGATGAGAAGTAGCATACTCTCGTCCATATGTTTTCTCAGCCTTGAGAAAAGATATCCTCAGTCATTTCAATTTTGGAGAACACAGAGTGCCTGTGTATATAGTGAAGTAGAAGCTTTTTTTGTAAGGGAACTTGGAGCCAAGATTTCTGGTTCCAGTTGGAAAGAGGTGGCATACACAGTTGAGGTTGACTATGAACAGAAAATGAGCCAAATAACTCAGATCATCTAAATAACTCAGTCTGTCAGGAAGAAATTGCAGAAGAAATCAGTATGGTCATTGGTAGTGTCTTGGCCTGCCTGGTATCATTTCCCTTACCATTTGGCAACAATATTTGGATTCTCTTATGAGAAACCATCCCTCCCCTCATCCACACTGTTTCGTTGGGACTCTCTGTTAGTGCCCTGTCTTAAACAGCTGCTCAATCATTGGGCTTGTGACCATGAAATCTGGGGTTAATAAGCAGAGGAAAGGAGCAAACTGAGCAACTGGGAACTCACAGGGTTCAGTGCATCTGTTTAAGTAAAAGGACAGTCATAATAGATTTAGCTGAAAGAGCAAGCTGAATGGGAAAAAGTAAAGGTCAGCCAGGGAGATGCCTGAATCGGCTCTTGTGGGAAAAAAGCAGTTCCTGGTGATGAGCGCTTCCAAGGTGTTACAGAAGAAGTGGGTGAAGGACCTGGAGACAAAAAGGTCAGTACAGATACAGAGGGCTAGGGCCTGGGCACCCAGCATGTTGGATACAGAGCCCATGAGGACCAGAGTCACCTCTGACGATAATAGGTGTAGGGGCCAAGACACAGAATGTGAGCCAGGTTCCACAGTCTTAGATGAAGAAGAGGGAAGGACAGGGATGTTGGCAGATGCCAGGGTGATACAGTCAAGGAGCCTTAATCTCGGGGTGCCGGGGTGACTCAGTCGGTTAAGCATCTGCCTTCGGCTCAGGTCATGATCTCAGGGTCCTGGGATCGAGTCCCCCATCGGGCTTCCCTGCTCAACAGGGAGTCTGCTTCTGCCACTCTCCCCTTCGTGCTCTCTCTCTTTCAAATAAATAAATAAAATCTTAAAAAAAAAAAAAAAGAGGCTTAACCTCAAAGGAGCTTTAGAATTTAAAAGAGAGCAGGGGGAATCAGGCTACAAAATAACAATGAGACACAACAGGAGCACAAAACCTCTTTACATGAGGGAGAAAAAAATTCCACTTGACAGAGCTGCTGAGAAAGCCAGGAGGCCTGAAGGGAGAGTGAATCTTCATTTAAAGCAAGAAGGAACCCTTAGAGAAGAAGCTAAGGACACAGGAGGGTTTGTTGAGTGGGGCAGAGCAGGACAGGAAGAGCCTGGGAGGCTGAGGAGGAGAGAAATGGCAGGGTCAGGGCAAGGAGACATGGAACGCCATGGCTACATGGGGGCCAGAGCTGGAGGGATCTTGTGCTTACACTCTGTGCACTGCATAGGAAAAACATGGTAGACTTGGGCGCCTGGGTGGCTCAGTTGGTTAAGCGACTGCCTTCGGCTCAGGTCATGATCCTGGAGTCCTGGGATCAAGTCCCACATCGGGCTCCCTGCTCAGCAAGGAGTCTGCTTCTCCCTCTGACCCTCTTCTCTCTCGTGCTATCTCTCATTCTCTCTCTCTCAAATAAATAAATAAAATCTTAAAAAAAAAACATGGTAGACTTGATATCAACAGCTCCTCTCAAGGGAGTGAGCAATGGGCCTAGTAGCCAGAGGTCTTGTCCAACTCTACCAAGGGAATGAGGGACTCTTAGTCTGCTTACAGGGCAGCCTATTCGGTGAATGAGTAGATGAATAAGCTACCACACACACCATGGTGCTGGTGGGTAAGTGGTGAGAAGCCTAAAGCAAGCATGCTTCTCCAAGGTATGCCACATTGGAGATTATTGCTGGTTACTGCTTACCTTTTGGCCAGCACCTCTCGGATTACCACACTCTGGTATTTTGAGAGAAAGTGAAATCAACACAGTACTTGGGATGGAATTTAAGTACATGTCTGTGAGTCACTATCTTCAACATTATGCCATCTATCTGATATTAATAAGCATTTGATCTGATTATTATTGTCCACATGCCCTCATTTAGATCTTGTGCCACCAACTCATTATACCAAGCTGCTATGTTGTGTTTATTAACACATCATATTGGTTTTCCCTCTTGCATCACAGTAGAAGCAGTATGGTCTATAATTTGAGTTTTAATTAAAAATTCAGCCAAAGGTTAGGAGCAACTAAGTAAAGATAAACCTCACAGTCGCACTGAGTAATCTGCAAATACTCCAAATGTGTGTTGTTTCATTGTAACTAAGGTTTATCAAAAATGTTTGAGATTTTCAAGCACCAGATAGAATGTGCAAAAACCAAGCCTATTCTGAAAACCTCAGTGAACAGCAGACGTTCAAAATCATTACACACAAAAAGAAATGTCTTAAGGTTTTTTTGTGTTATTTTATTTTATTTTTTTTTTAAGATTTTATTTATTTATTTGAGAGAGAATGAGAGATAGAGAGCACAAGAGGGAAGAGGGTCAGAGGGAGAAGCAGACTCCCTGCTGAGCAGGGAGCCCGATGCGGGACTCGATCCCGGGACTCCAGGATCATGACCTGAGCCGAAGGCAGTCGCTTAACCAACTGAGCCACCCAGGCGCCCTTTTTGTGTTATTTTAAACAGGAAAATCATTTTCCTTTGAAAGCCATGGGTGACAGTCCTACAGCTTTGTAAATCGATCCCAGCAGATAATACAGTCTCATGTAGTGATAGTAACTATGGGCACTGGAGCTGACACCCTGAGTTTTCATCCTTTTTTCCCTTTTCCTGTGTGACCTTGGTCAAGTTCCTTAACCTTTCTGTGCTACAATGTTCTCAACATGTTGTTATGAAGGTTAAATGAAGTAACACTAGAAAGCATTTATGCAAGCGTCTGGCTTTTATAACATAGTAAACATCATAAAAGTGTTAGCTGTTACTATTTCTTAGTGCATGTACCTAAAAGTGGATAAAAATACATTTCCATGGGGGGGGGGGCTGGGTGGCTCAGTTAAGCATCTGACTCTTGGTTTCAGCTCACTCAGGTCATGATCTCAGGGTCTTGCGATCAAGCCCCGCATCGGGCTCCACACTCAGCGGGGAGTCTGCTTGAAGAGTCTCTCTCTGCCCCTCCCCCCACTCTCTCTCTCAAATAAATAAATCTTTTTTTAAAAAAAAGAATACATTTCTTTTTTTAATTTTTATTTTAAGATTTCTTGAACCTTCAGATTTGAACTCCTGTAAAAGAAGTAAAAGCCTCAAAGAGGTGGTTTAAAAAGGTAAAAGCAAATTTAAATTATCATTTATTTTCACCAACATTATTTAATTCTCTCCCATGTGGGAAAGCATCACATGCCGAGCAGACTCAGAAAATTCTGATTCACATCCCTGCTCTGTCAGTTACTAATAGTATGGTTCTTACTAGATCATTTTACCCTCTGGGCCTCGGTCTTCTAACTTATAAAATGGAGATTAAAAAATACTTTCTACCTCAGAGAGTACCGTGAGGATCCAAGAGCACACACAGAGTTGCTCTGCAAATAGCTTGCCTAGAGTTGCACAGTCAACAAAGTTAAGTAACAACAACATCAATAATAATAACGGAGGTTTAGTACCTCACATACCAGATTATATATCCCCTCTCTGAGGAACTGTTCAAAGAGAAGTTCAGGAATGAATGTACTGATAGAAAGGTAAAATGTATCAGGCCCAATTTGCTTCAGGAACTTTCTATGTACCTTTTCCTCCTTACAACAGGAACAACACAGACCAGCTCCAAAGGCCAACTTTCCTTGTGGCAGGAGATCCTGGTGCTACTGGAGATCACAGATGGAAGCTACAGCTAGTTACTCTAGCTGAGCTGACTAACTCAGTGTCCCAGTTTGGATGACCGGGCCTCAGCCTCTCTCCAGAGCCCCAGTTGCTCCATCATTCACCTGGTTTTTACAGTGGGCTTTTCCTCCTTCTTCTGCAGCCTGAGTCACTCACTAGTTCTTCCCAGGTCCCTTTAAGCCCTTCCTGAAAGAGAAGCCCAGTGGCTGGAACCTTCCTTCCATTTGCTTGTTCAGATCTGGTCATCCTTCCTTTGCTCCAGCCTCCTTTGGCTGAGCTCCCACCATTACTGTGCAGGGTCTGGGGACCCTCCACTCCTTCCCCTTTTGTTTTCCAAGTCAGACAGCAACAAACACTACACAGTCCATCCAACACCATACTTCCTACAAGATAATCTCCTCATCAGCCCTCTATGCCATAGCTCTGTCCACTGTTGGCCCAACACTGCATGCCAAGTATCAAGAAATCTGCCATTTCCTGGGCTGCAAAGAGATGTAAAGTGGAACTTGAAGTGATAATTCTAGAAGCTACTTCTTGGATACCACTACTGAAGGTCAATGTATTGTACTAGCAGATAGCCAGTAACATTTATTTCTACCATGTGTGAATAAGTCAGTCCACAAACACTTACTGAACAATGACTATGTGCAGGGAACAATGCTAGACAATGGGAATACCCCAGTGACTAGGATCACCAGTCTCTGCCCTCACTAGGTACAACACTTTATGGAGAATGGAGTGGGACTGAAGAGAAATGCAGAACTATACCTTCAAGGAATCTCAGCATTGAAAGGCCTTCTGGACATTTCTTCACCTTATGCATCAGACCAATTGAGGAGTTTCTAATTTATTTAAAATAACAACATAGAGCAAAGAAACTCTTCATAGGCATGATATTAAAATGTCTATGCTAATAAGACAGATACGATTTTATAAGTGCTGAAAGGGTTACAAACTAAAATAACATGAAGTTAAAAGAAAATAATCATGAAATGCTTCCTAACAGGAGTTTAACTTAGATTTAGGTGGAAGAAACTATCATAATTTCATAATGTATTAATCTTCATGCATTTTTCTTTTTGTTCTTTTTTCTCCCATCACAATACCATTTTTCATCCATAATCATTAACTACCAAATGTTTTACACTTACTAGCGGCAATGAGTGGTTGG
Organism: Eumetopias jubatus; assembly: GCF_037043125.1. Classification (NCBI taxonomy): domain Eukaryota; kingdom Metazoa; phylum Chordata; class Mammalia; order Carnivora; family Otariidae; genus Eumetopias; species Eumetopias jubatus. Next base: position 62,483,565 of record NW_028274814.1, read on the forward strand.
CTAATTTTTGAGTACCGACGATGCTTTCATCACGATCTTTTTAGTCATTGATCTCTACAGAATCACAGCATATCCCAAAAACCGCTGAAGCAATGATGTTACCATGTCAGATTTTTAAATGGAAAAGTAAAGGCAAGGTGTAATTAAGAATTTTGTAAATTGTTGCAATAATGAGATTACAATGACTATAACCTGGTAAATTTAGCAATTTTATGGCTTAACAAGTGACCAGCCAGCTCAGCAATTGAAAGAAGTAAATTTCTAAAAATTTTTGCTTTTATGCCCACCTTAATGATCACAGTCTTTTTGCCTAGGTGAAAATATAAAATAAAGATTCCAAAGTTAAAGAGTATATAAATTATGTTTCTAAAACAGATCTTTTATTGTAAGGAGATATCACATATTTTCATATTTCTAAACATTTAGTTACCGAAATTTACACAACACATAATACAATTTACAGATGATTAAGACAGCACAACATATTTGCAACATCACTTATTGTACCTAGTTTAAAACAGCATTAGAACATTGCAAAAAAAAAACAAAACTGCACTCACCTCTAAAGTGTATTTAATAAGATAGCCTACAAAATGCAGCTGATGCTAAAAACTGAAATTTATTTTCACTTAGCAAAACAGTTATTACCAAATTCTTAGGCTGCTGGGCACTCTGTAGAGCGATTCTACTTAAATTTGTTTATTTGCCTGTTAGAAAGTGAAATGAGTATATATAGAAGGTGAATGATTCTGCACAGACTCTTAGGAGGCGAGGAGCTTGATACAATTTACAAATTTGCAACAATGTGATTACTGCCGAGACTGACAGGTCTGCATATTTGATGTAGGAGGTAAATTCCTTGGTATAATTCTGGCTTATTCTTTTTTTGCTGCTCCTCAAAATCAGAAATAAAAGTTAGTTACAATGATTTTTTTTCCCTGCCGAGGAAAAGAATAAATTCTTGTTAACTCAGCTGACAGTATATTTTAGAGTTAAAAAAAATGATGGAAGATATCTTAAAAATAACCAAAGGCATCATTTCTTAAAGACCTTTATTCCATATCACTCTAGATACTGACTTTTAAGTCAAGAAGCCACTATCTGCCATCACTGTTCAATGTGTAAATACCACCTACCCCACTTGGGCATTTGTAAAGATCACAGCTCTCAATTAGACGCTGTGCCGTTTGTTGAATGCCACATTTCCGCAAGGGGCTGCCTATGGTGGTCATCTTAAAAAGTATAGTTTAGAACTTTTAAATCTAATATGCAGGGTCCCAACAGCTCAGACTATGATCACAAGGTGGGATGTGGGGAGCTCTGATACTGATCCATAGGTCTATAACAATAAACCTGAAAAATCCCACAACTATTGCATCATACTGTTCCCAACCTTCCCAATTTCTTAACTTGGTCTAAAATCTCAAGGCTTTTCCTTAGTAACCCACTGAATAAATGGTTTATGCTTCCCAACACATGCGTATGCAAATTTCATTAAGAATAAAATCAAAGAGCTTCTCATTTTAGTTAGCTGAATAGCTGAGCAAATAAAAGGTCATGATTTCAAGTCATATATCCTGTTTGGCTCTAATATGCTCATTAAGAGTGTGAGTTCAAGAGCCAAAAATGTCTGGGCTGGGATACCAGCTCTCTTCCACCTGTCGGATGTGTGACCTTATATTCTATACCTGCTTCCTCACTAGTAAAAAGGAGGTAATAATGCCTCCTCGCACATGGGCTTGAAGATGAAAATAAGATAATACATAGATCAGGGACAGTATCTGATATATAGTAAGCTTCCGATAAATGCTAGCGGTTACCATTTTAGAAAAATCAGTGCATAAAACCACTCCATAGCTATTATAGAGGCAGTTTCTATTAATTCCAAGGATATATATATATATATATAGCATTGTAACCTAAACATTTTAAGAATATTGAATTTGACTGAAATATCTCTGTTGTCCTGTAGATCATATGTATGTCAGTGTAACTTATGAATAGATAGCAACATATTCTCAGGGGAAATTATGATTGGCATTCTAAACAGGTCAACTTCTTTGACTACAGCATAAGGAAAGTACCTTTAAATTACCAGTTCCACAAGCCATCTGCAAATATTTTCAGTACGAGTTATCTTTTCCAGTTCTAAAGTACAGAAGCTACAAATGTTACATATTTAGGATCAGAGCTTATAGACATCTATATTTATGATTTATATATGGTTCTCCCTTTTTATGAGAGGAATGATTTGTAATGCTCTATAAATCTTCTTGGACATGTATACTAAAGAGTATAAGACGAGAGGGAAAAAAAATCCTTAAAACCAAACCAATCCTCTGAACACAGTCCTTGTTCCCTGCTCCCGCTCATCAGACCACCTCTAACCAACCCCCAGAGCTTGCGCCTCCATTACCACCTCAGGTAAACCCTTACTCAGATCTGGACCTGAAATGTCTTTAAATACACAAAACGATGGTGTGGTGCTATGATCACTCCGCTCTGGTCAACAGTACACATATCCTTTCAGATATTTCCTTTTTGTGATAGGTCACAGAGACAAGAGGAGGACTAAATGGCTTTCAGGATTGAGAACTTTTGAAATCATACTGCCCTAAAGCCATTTTATTTATTTTTTTTTAAGATTTTATTTACTTACTTCAGAGAGAGAGAGAGCGAGCATGCATGAGCAGGGGGAAGGGGCAGAGGGAGAGGGAGAAGCATGCTCCCCACTGAGCAGGGAGCCCGATGCGGGGCTCGATCCCAGGACCCCGGGATCATGACCTGAGCCGAAGGCAGATGCTCAACCAACTGAGCCACCCAGGCGCCCCCCCAAAGCCATTTTAAAACATTCCTTCTTTTCCCTTTCCCTCCCCAAATTGTCAACATACATATCCTTACACAGCATTTTGTTTTAAACTCTGGTAATTTTTCCCTTTCAGGACTTTCTACATACACCTTTCATGTTTTATCCTTCAATAAAATTAAGTACTATAACTTACAGTATGACATATAGTACATATATGATGACTAGATGATTTACACACAGACACACATAACAGAAAATTAAATTCTCTTCTACTTATATTATTCTGTTGAGACTCTTCAAGATATTGCCCATCCACATTTTATCTCTCAAACTTTCGGCACAAACTAAGAAACATGAAACAAGAATATTAAGTAAAATTCATCTAGGAATTGCCATCAGAGTATTATAAATTGTAAATGTTTTTAAAAAAACAATTGACTAAATACCAGATAGAATGTAGTTACATGATGATTTTACTTAAGGCAAACAAAATCAGAAAGCTGGGATCTTAAAGTTGGAAATTGTTTCAACCATGAAGCAAATTTATGCTTCATTGCTCCATTTTTTTTTATTTTACCAGCTACACAACACATACACAACTTCTGATATGAGAGACCAAAGGAAGATAAATGTAAATGGCAATTTTTTAAGGTTTTAAATTTAAATAGGTGGAGTCTGAAACGTATCCCCACGCTTTTTAAAAAGTTCACGATACACCACTTTGCTTTTACAGAAGACCCACACGAGTACCTGTTTTCGCTCACTGAAAGAAATCTGAAGATTTTCACTTTTATAAAAAAAAAAGGCAAAAAGCGAAAATGGTGTTCAGCATTTGTTTTGCCGCAGAGCCATGATGGAGGCAGCGAGCACCCCAAACAGCGAGTGGCACCCCCAAGCTCCTTCCCCTGGAACCACACTCAGCATCTCAGCATCAAGCCCCCAGAGTTTTGAACTGGGTCTGTGAGCACCCATGCTTTATTTTGATTTAGTCTGTGCATTTGTTAGCAAGAGATGTCCCAAGGTATCAGAAAAGCCTAAGACAGGTTATATCTTAAGTCTAGGAATGCATAAACACTTTCCATATAAATTAATGGTAATCACTTACTTGCTTTATACCATTTTGGCCTGTGGAAGGTTTTATAGGAACACTCCACTTTGGGATAGCAGGAGAAACATGTATTAGGATAGCTAGTGCGGAAAAACCCTGTTACCTGATGTGAATTCTCTGTTTTGATTTACTTCTGAGAGATCTTTTGGAAATGCTTCGAACACAACCAGTAGAAAACCAGTTGATGGTAGAAATCCAGTTATTAGACAACCAGATACTAGGTACCATTTGTGACTTAATGCCATTACAAGTGTCTCCACTTTTTTTGTTATATTCATTCACATTTAAACTGTCCTACATAGCAATTTTAATCAGCCACAAGTAAACTCTCCATCTACATACTACATGTCATCTTTGTCAGTAAAGGAATCGTTGTGATATACTGAACGATGGCATACACCAACTATGTCTATGCCCTAACTACCAGAACCAGTGAATATGTGACCTTGCAAGGCAAAAGGACTTTGCAGGGGTGATGAAGAATCTTGAGATGGGGAGAACAGACGGGATTATCAAGGTGGGTCCAATATAAGTGTAATTACAAGAGGGAGGCAGAAGGGTCAGAGTGAGAGATGTGATAATGGAGTGTGTGGGGGTGGGGGGTTGAAAGATGCTATCCTGCTGGCTTTGAAGATGGAGAACTAAGTCACAAGCCAAGGAATGAAGGAGGCCTCTAGAAACTAGAAAAGGCAAAGAAAGTCTCCCTTAGAGTCTCCAGATAGAATATACCCCTGTCAATACCTTGATTTTTTGGCTTTTGACCTCCAAAACTGTAAGATAAATTTTGGTAAATGGAAAACTAATATAATCATGAAAACACAGACACCTATAATCCTGCTACTGATAATCAGGGTTTTTTTCTGAGAGCACACAATGAGTTGTAGAATATCTTTGACTGGTTTCTGAATCTGTTACCCAGTGTCATTTCACCCAGACTGGTAAATCATTTCACTCTGCCTCCCCCAACCCCGCCCCCGACATGAATAATTGAGCTAAGTAAAGTCCTGGTCTGGCATTTACTGTGTGACCTCAGGCAAATCACATACTGTCTCTGGGTCTCCATGACATCCTTTATAAATGCTTGGACTAAATACTCAGAAATAGCCTGAAGCATCATAAAAGGGGGCACAGTGTATTTTGGTAATTCTATTGAGAAAGTAATCACCACTGGCTGAAACAAGTGATAAGTACTACCCATTAGAGCTCCTCCACAAAGATAACACTGGGGGTTTTGGAGGTTTGTTTGGATTTTAGCAATACATGATTCCAAATGTAGCAAGGTTTGGTGCAGGATTAGCCTGAGGCACATTGCAGGCACACAACAACACAGATTTTGGAGGCTAATGGATGAGGAAAGGTGGGGGCAAAAAGCACTGAGGACATTATGGAGGGTCTAGATCACCAAGGCAGTGCAGAGCCCCTGACAGTTTCTGAAAGACTCTTATGATCTGTGCAAACTATATTCCATGAGTCCACTAGCATGTGAATTATACCTCACAGTGGCCCCGGCAAGCTGTGTCATTCCTCTCCTTATCCCCATTGCCCAGGCACAATACCAGCATTTAATATTGTTCATAGTATCTGTTTTAAGTGACTGAGTGAATAACCCCAACTAGCCTTTCTCATCTTAAGTCTTCCCTTAGGGCTATGTTCTGCTGGTGCCATTCACCCTCATATCATATGAGAATGGTGCCTCGTGCACTTTGGAAAACATCAGCTCTGGCTTCTTTCAAGCTCTGTCTCAGAGAAGTGGACTACTTACTGGAGTTTTCTAGCAAGAGATAATGAGAGTCTGAACTAGTGATAGCAGTGGGAATGGAAAGGAGATTTATTCTAGGGTGGTTTGGGAGATACACTCTAATACTCTTGACTAGTCAAAGTAAAATCTTACTTTATTTCTTTCTTATTTTCTTTAGAGCAGTTCCATAATAATCTGTTACATAAAATCGGAACTCACATATCTCCTGTTAAGCACAAGTTACTATTACTGTAAACCTCACTCTTCTGTCAAAATTTATATTGACCCCATTTTTCTACTTTAGGATCTAGTACTTTAATCAAAATCAAACCATCGATAGCAGTATTTTAAAGAACCAGAGAAAGAAAACAATAAAGTCTGAAATTGACTATTTTTTACAAGCATACCAAATACTCAGACTTATAAGCATTTTTCTTGAGTCCTAGAAACATTGTGTCATAGAAACATTTGCGAAAATTGCACTGACCACCTTTATTTCTGTAATTTGCTTCCCAAACATAGTTTAAATGATGAAGAGAACTAATGCAAAGCAAAAGTCATTTTTATTATAAAGCAACCATCTGAGTCAAATGGAGTAGTTTGAAGTTATACCCCTTCTATTAATATCCAAGATTCCATTGTATTTCTTTTCTACAAGATTAAATTAAAAAAAAAAACCCTAACACTATGATCTTTTTGGAATTAGATAGCATATACATAAATAAATAAACAAAATTCTTCCTATTTTAAACATATCAGATGATTAGTACTTACAGAATCAGACCAAAAAGTTATTAAGGAACATGGTACAAATTTTGTTTGATATCTAACATATAAGTATAGGTAGCTAGCTAAAAAAAACAAAAAACAAAAAACAAAAACCCACCTCACTAGATTTATATTTTATATTTAAGTGTATCACCTTGGGTATTAGACATGCTGCTAGCAATATCTTAATGAGCACCTGAGCTGTCATTTTTAATAACAGAATGACAATTATTACCTATAAGTTATATTCCCTGAAAATCATTTGTTCAATACTTAAATTAATATAGGTAAGAATAGAAACTTACCATTCCACTTACAAAAAATATTATTTTATAATACACGGCATAATATTATAGAAAACAAAAGGGACATATATTTACAATAAAAGATCAACATATGCCCAAACGCATAGACCATTTTAATATGCAGCAGAACTTTATACAGAATTTTAATAATGAATCTCAGTTGTTCATTGTAAAAAAAAAATCATTTGGTCTATATGAGAAAAATACACATATTGAAGATAAAATATAATAAAACAAATGAGCCAAATACTTGGGCCATTCTAATCTTAGTTTTTTCTCAATTCAAAGTAGACACGAAAGATGAATACCATACAAACAAATTATCTAATTCATCTAAGTACACATGCCATCAGAATGTAATATAAGCAATCATCTCATAGCCCACGTATTTCATTGATTATGGTATACTAGAAATTCTACTTTATTTTCAAATACTAAAAATTAAAAATATATACCTCTTCCACAAAGCTGTCTTTCTTCTCTAGCATTTCTCGTAAAGTCTGAAGAATTTTAATGCACAGCTTTTCTTCTTTCTCCATGAGTTTCTTTGTATGATTAATCAACCTTAAAGCAGAATATTAAGTCTTAAATACAACAGCGCTTTCTCTTCAGGCTGTATACTAACATCATATACTAGAGGGGAAAGAGTCACATTATTATTTGAGAATATGAAGTAAACATGATACCTATTTTCAAAACTTTTAAAATTACACTTCAGCTCACAGACTTTGTATTATAAAACATCCTTTGCTTTACAGGCAGTATATCTCAGTGCTTCTAAATTTATTCAAGTAGCATACTTTTAGTGGGACACAATACTCTAAAAGACAACGAGACACTGATTATCTTTAATCCCATCATATGAACTAAACCAACTTTACTAGTAGAGAAATGGGAATATTTGCAGCATATTACATTTTATTATATTATGTTATACTATATTATTTTCTATAGGCTATATTACCTTAATTATATAGGTTCAGTAGCAGTATACAACACTGCAACCTTAGCATAATGGGTTGTTTTCCAATTTCTGTTAATAATAATAATGTGCTATTTTTCACTATTAGGGCTTGGTAGAAACAGGCAGTTTTGTGATTAGAAGCAAAAAACCACAACAACAAAGTAACATCAAGACAGTCTATCCATGTACTGTTTTTACTATAATGTGGGCAAAAATTCTAATTTTATAGTGGTAACCTTTGCACTGGTATTCTGTCAGGAGAAAAGTTTGAGGATCATAGTTATATACCATCCTCAAGAACTCAAAATCAAGTAAAATGTTTATAATCAGAATGCATAGCTTATCATATATAACTCTGAAAAAGCTAGTTCTCACAATGACCCTGGGAGACATGTCTCCCTAGAAAAACAGAATGATGTCAAACATAATGGAATGGCCCCATTTCAGTGACATAAGAGGAGTACCATGGGACATAACCCTCAGGAAAAGTGAGGTTTCACTAGAAAATGACTAGTCAGTGCTTTTCAGGTGTCAAGGTGAAGTACTAGCACTTCCCACGGATTCTCTCAATTCATCTTCACAACAAGCCAATGCCACAGGTTCTATTATCTGGCTCATGAGCAAACAGATGTCCAGAGAGATAAAGCAACTGGCCTGTAGTGACACAATCATTAAGTGGTGGGATCTGGAAATAGACGCATGTCCATCTGACCACAAAGCCAAGATTGTGAAGCACCATTCTGTGGTGACCCATTTACTAATCGCTTGAGTCTCAGAGTTACTGTGAAGAGAGTCCCCACTCAGCCACCTCTTGTGTGATATGGTAAGTGTTTCAACACAGGTAATGGCAAATGCCATAAACTAGACAAAGAAACTACTACATTCTTTAGGGAAGTTTCCTAGGGCTGATAAAAGGTTCCAGTGAAGAGATAACTTTTAATGATGAAGATTTCACCTGGCAGGAAAAGGTGGAGAAAGAAGGCATCCTTCCAAAGGGAACGATATGAACAAAGGGCAGGGGCAGAAAGCTGACCTTCCTGTCCAGGAAATGATAAATACTCCATCTCCAGCTGACACATGAAGACATAAAAGAAGAGAGGATAAGAGATGCAATCTGAAAAGAAGGAACTGGCAATATTACGCTAAAGAGTCTGGAATGTACTCTATAGAAAACAGGGGACCTCTGTTTTAAAGGACCTGAATGACCCTGCCTACATGTGAAAGATGACATGGAAGAGTAAGAACAAGGGCACACATGCACAGGGCATGTGATGGGGTAATCTACAAGAAGCAATATAGAAATTAAATAGCCAGGACTGGGTAAGTAATGACAAATCAGAAATGTTATATGTGAGATGCACTCTGATATTTTATATTTTTTAATTCATTTTTAATGGTTGCCTCTGCTCCCTAAATTAATTTTTAAACCCATAAATGAATCACATGCCACGGTTTGATAAACTATGAGATTATCCTTCATAAGGGAGGACTAAGTGTTAATTTGAATAGACTGTAACCAGACACCTTAAAGGTTAACACCCACATTGATTCATTCTCTCTTTATTCTCTTCTCTCTCAATTTATGTGACAAAGTAGATATGGGAATTTGGGATCTTTCCTGGGATCTACCCCTCACATTCTCCAGCAGACCCATCTGAGTCGACAAGTTCCAAGAATTAAATTCATTTGAGGAAGTCGGAGGCCCCACGAAGGCCTTGGACCTAAGCTCTCTTCTCCAGCTTAGCTTTACCAGAGAGCTCTGCACAGTACTACAGGGCCCCTTGCATAGCTATTAATAAAGTTGGATTCTAACTTTATTAGACATCCCTGCAAATAAAACCCTTGGTTCTTCACAGAGTTGGGGAAGGAGTAGGAAAAACACTAGAGCAGAAAACAGACATTCTTGAGTCACTGGCCATACTACAGTCATAATAGCACAAAAATCTCTTCTCTAACCATAAAAGTATGTGGCATCTTTTTTTCCATCTGAGTGTAGTATCTGTAATATGTTCCCGCTATTCTATTGCTCTGTTTCTCTCCTTTTAGGTACCTGGTGTTGCAACAGATTTGCTTTTAGCACATGTTCAGCTCAGGCCAATATTTTCTTGGCATTGTGAGTTACTCTATGTCATCTTTACATAGACCTACATCTTTAAGTTCTCGACTGGTGCCATCCAACATAACTTTTTCTACAATAATTGAGACGTTCTCTATCTGTGCTATCAAATTTGTTGGCCACTAGCCACATACGGCTATTAAGCACTTAAAATGTGGCAAATGTGACAGGAACTGAATATTTTCTTTATATATTTTTATTAATTTAAATTTTAACTTAAAAAGCTATGTGAAGCTTTTGACAGCCTAATTCTTGACCCTGAGGCAGCAAACTTTTTTTCTAAAGAGCCAAAGAATAAATATTTTGGGCTTTGTGGGCCACAAAATCTCTGTGGCAACTAGATGACAATACTATAATAGCCACAGACAACATGTGAATCAAAGTGTGTAGCTGTGTTTCAATAAAACTTTATTTGCGGGCGCCTGGGTGGCTCAGATGGTTAAGCGTCTGCCTTCGGCTCAGGTCACGATCCCAGGGTCCTGGGATCGAGTCCCACATCGGGCTCCCTGCTCAGCGGGGAGCCTGCTTCTCCCTCTGCTTCTCTCTCTCTCTCTCTCTGTCTCTCATGAATAAATAAATAAAATCTTTAAAAAAAAAAAAAACTTTATTTGCAAAAATCACCAAAAGGACCAATTTACCCTGAAGGCCGGGGTTCGCCAGCCCCTGTCCTAGACTATCAAGTCTCTGGGACATATCTATAGTATCATACTAATTTCCTGGACTTACAAGTCTCGATTACTACCCGCTTTTTAATTCACATTCTATGCATTGATATACATTCACAGGAGGTAAAGGATATTTCTCAAAGGCCCTATTACTAGTGAATACCTCTACTTAATTTTTTTTTCTAATGGCTTCCATGGTTATCAGTTTTGCAGATACACTGGACCTCTTCACTTAAAAAATTCTTATCAGAAGACTGGCAAGTGTCCGGACGAACACATTCTTCCTAGTCCCCAGAGGCCACAGTGGGTCTAGAGCCAAGAATCTGTGATTCTGGCTATAATACAGAAACCCTGCCTATTCTTCAAAATGATTCCTGCAGTCAGTTCTTCTCATCCCATATCTTGTTTTCTCTCCACAAATCCCAGCTTTAACTGGTAAAAGGAAGGAACACACTTCTTGTGTCCCCCAGTCCTTCCATTTTTGCCTCAAGTGCATCACAGTCACTGGAGGGGGTTTTAGCAATATCCTCAACCAGGCAGGAATTAGCTGTGATAGATATGGTCAAGGGGGTTAGCAAGTACCTCTGACTGGCCATCTTGAATGAATCACTCAATGAGTGCCCTCACATCAAGACATGTCTCTTTTCTTCTGGAGCTAGTTACACTTTCTCTCACAACTTGCAGATCTTCTGAGGGAAATAAGTAGATGAGAGGCTGCAGATGAGGATGACCAAGGAGACGCCGTATCTAAAGCATGCCTCAGCCTTCCCACCACTAAAATGAGGCTGAGTCCTCAATCTCACAGAGTGTTAGTGCAGATAGATTCAAGAGGTAAGCACATGGAGGACAAAAACACACACAGCAAGACCTCAATAAATGCTAGTTTCCCCTTCTTTCTGTTATGTTAATGAAAATAAGTGACTTTAAACAAGAATCTTTTTGAAGGTCACACCACATAGTGTGCATGGGATTAGAGAGGAATAGAGAGGAATGAGAACTTATTTCATGTGATACTTCGTGCCCAATAATGACGTTTTATTTTCAGTAAACTTTAGGAAAATATAACTTGACCTTCACCAAAATAAAATTTCAATTGACTCAAATTAATGATTTTGAAAGTGTATTTTAACATGGATTTTTGATCTTTCACATATTCTGTGGACTGTCATGTACCAGCAGAGTAAAAAGCAGAAATGTATTAGAGGCCATCTTGGCTTGGTAACACTAGCAGAATCTCAGATTGTACCCACTTACTTGGACATGAAAGCACCACATCTTATTCTTGCATCACTCCCCTCGGGGAACAGTAGTTCCGGACTGTACAACACATCAACCAACACTGAGAATTCAGCCTGCATCATCGGGCTGAACTGTTGTTCCAACGAGGCCACTACGTCCTAAGGAATAAAGCACAAGGGAACCGACATGAAGACCTAAGTCAGATTTCATCATTTGAAGATTGCACAAGTCTAAGAATACTAACCAGAAATAAGACGTGGAAATTTCAGAGATGTACCCTACCTTCCCGTGGCATCAAAGGTCTGTGCTTAAAGTACAGTCTGGTTATCTGTATGAATATTGCTTGGGTCACCTTTTTCATTTTTAAGGTAAGAGAGGGGTGGGTAGCTATATGATTTCTAAGGATATTTATACAAGATGAAAAGTGAATAAAGCCACTGTTACAAGCCCTGCAGTATCTAGGATTTTAATGGAGACACGATTGGTATTCAGCAAATCAGAATAAATTGGGGTATGCTTGAGGAACAGCTTAAAGATTCCATATGTATTTCTGATCATCTGGAACTAACCGTATCTTCCACTGGAGAAATTCCTTGATATATTCTTTGAAGGAGTATTAGCACTTCACAAGGGTTCAAGGACATTTAATACTCTTTCAAATTACATCTTTTTGATAGACATTACTGGTCACCTACCCAACAGCCTTTCTCCACCCTTCTCCTTACTAATAGGATCCCCATGTTGTTTCTCAATTAGGCAGCAACATCCTCAGGGTATAAGCCCCTTCAAGTTGGGGTCATGGTTGATTAGTTTAAACCAGTCATGGTCATTCCAGGTCCCCTGCCAGTGATTAGTCTAGACATGATTATGTGACACCGTCCTAGCTAATAGGACATTGGATGACATTAACTGAGCAGGCAGTGGTGTGTGTTAGGGGATGCAGGGGCGGACTCTTTTGAAACTACCTATGGCTCTCAAGACAGCTTAAGTGTGTGAACCCAAAATGGGAGGCAGCCGCCATATGACTTTTGGAGACCAGCCTTAGGCTGAAAGCCAACAGACCAACAGTGTTAGAGCCCTGCTCTCTTGAGCTACTAAATTAACCAATTCGAGAAGAGCCCCAACTCCAGATTCCTTGCTATGTGAAATGACATGTTTTTAATTGTTTAAGCCACTTTTCATTAAAATTGTGTTAATTATAGCTGAAAGCATTCTCACTGACATGTTTCTAGAATGGTCTGTGGGCAATGACAATTTACTGAACATTCTTTAATGACTAAAGCATCCCCTTTTTGTTTTTAAAATAACTATGTTAAAAGACCAAAAAAAATCTTCTCACTTAAAGCAATATTTTATTCATCCATACCTATGACGTATTTTGTTCAGCAGAAAACTGATTGCCAATTGCTTATCATTACTTTCAGCTACAGCAACACAGATGGGGTACCACTACCTCTCTTGATTTCTTATGGCTAGATTTCAGAGTTAACTCTTGTTTAACTCTATCTTCCCTTTTCAGCAAAAGTGATCATTTCTACTTCAACTATTCTAATAAGTTGAGAAATTTCTGATGACAGTTAAAAGAGACTACCAGGAAGGCAATAATGCAAACTGGAAACTAGATATTCTATAATGTGGGAAGAGAATATGCTTATCAAATTTATGACCATATTTAATAAAATGTACCTTTTTTCAGATTACCTATCTTCATTTCATTTACTAAACAAATTACGTTCAGGCTCCTATTATGTGAATTCTGTCTTCAGCTTTTATTTTGATCACAGGCCAATTATGTAATCTCTCTAACTTGTTATTTCCCCATGTGAAAAGTCAGGATAATGATACACTCACATGGGTTTGCTGTGAGGATTAAAGGTAAGTACACAGGACAGCCTCTAACACATACTGGCCACTTACTATTCCTCAATAAATGTTTGTAATCATTACTGTTGAGTAACAGTTAGTAGCAATCATCACCCTATTAACAAATCCAGTGGTTACTTTGCTGCTTTCATCTTACCCAACCACTGCTAAGCATTTTAGAACTTGTTTCTATTCTATCAAACCCTTCCTGCTCTGCTCTTGGCTTTTGTAACATCACACTTTCTCTATTTTCCACCTATGTCCTGACCATTCCTTTGCCAACTCCCAGTAGCTCCTGGTCCTTTTTTGTGAGAAATCTAATTCAAGTCCATGGTTTTAATATTATATATATGCTGGAACAATCCACATTTATATTTCCTGCATGGACATCTTTCCAAACCACTCTGGACTCATATGTCCAACTGCCTATTTGACATACTCACATGGATACCTAAATAGGCATCTCAAACTTAAAATCCCACATGCAGAATTCCTAATTACAAATTCTCCATTCTTTCCTATCTTAGCAAATGATTCAATCATATCATATCCTCTATTCTTCTTTCCAACCCCCCACAACTCATCCACCCATCTACCAAGTCCTGTTGGCCCTACAACCAAATATATCCAAAATTCATCTCCTTCTCTTCATTACAATTGCTACCCCCATAAGCCAAGCTGCCATCATCTTTTGCCTGAATTAATGCAAAAGAGTCACTGCTTCTATGTCTGGACCCTATAACCCACTCATCACTCAAAATCCAGTGACCTTTAAAAAAGCAAACCAAGTCATGATTGTCCTCTCCTGAAAATCTCCAAAGAGTTGCCATCTCACTTAGAATAAAATCCAAATGCCTTACCATGCAAGTCTCTACATGATCTGGCTCCTACTTTCATAATCCTCTCCTCCTTTGCTCACTATACTCCTACCCCAATGGGTTTCTCTTGGCTCCTCAAACCCACCAGCTTCATTCCTGCCTAAGTACCTTGGCATTTACTATTCCCTCCTAATAAAAATCTCTGTCCTCAAATCTTTGAATAGATTATTCCTCTCCCTTATTCAGGTCTCAACTCAAATGTCACCTCAACAGAGAAGAGTTCCCTACTATAAGATCATTCTCCCAGTATGTCTTCACCATGTCGTTACCATGCTTTATTTTATTCACAGTAGTTTTAATTACCTAACATTATATCATTCATCTAATGGGTAAGAATGTATGTTCCATGAGAGCACAGGGCTCACGGCTCTATCTCTAGCACACAGTAGCTGGCATTGAGTTTTTTACTAAATATGTATTTATTTAATAAGTGTAACAATGCATTTCCCCTCTATATGCTGGCTAACACTTCTATCCATCTCTCCTCTGAAATGTTCTACTCTTTTTGCTCTCATAAATCTGACTCCTCTTCTTTCTGACCCTACCATTTGTATCTCTTATTAAGCCATTCTGCCACTCCTGGCCTCTTACAAGATGTTCTTTGTTTTTCCAGCACTATATTCTCCCTTTTAGCAACACCATCCACTGTCCTTGCTCCAAATAATATCTCCAAATATAGACTCAACTTCCAATACATTTAATAGCCTGTTAATGTGATTCCACATATTAGCAATGACCATGGCCAACCTCCTTCTACTGTAGTCCCTCCTTCTCTCCTACAATAAAACATCTTAATAATAGCACCTAGTCTCCAATCATCAGTGCCTCTTAAACACCCCTCTCTCCCTCTCTCCACCCAAGGCAGGTCTGTGGACCCTGCCTTCATTATTGATATAAGCCCTGTTTCTTCAATTCATTCATACTGCCACCTGGTTGAGATATTTAGTGATTCTTTTCTTCTTCTTCTTCTTTTTTTTTTTTAGAGAGAAAAGGTGGAGAGGGGCAGAGGGAGAGAGCATCTTAAGCAGGCTCCACACCCAGCACAGGGCTCAGTCTCAAAACTCTGAGATCATGACTTGAGTGGAAATCAGAGATCAGACGTTTAACTGAGCCACCGATGTACCCCAGATATTTAGTGATTCTTAACTAGTCTGTTCTCTTCTAGTCTCTTCCTGATAACTCTTTCCTGCAAACCAATAAATGTTTAATAACTTATAATGATATTTTCACCCAAATTTTCAATGACTTATAACCTTCAAGTTTTTCATACTGAATCTAACTTGTCTTTTTAATCACATATAACACTCAGCTATTAAAATTCTGAACCTCCACCAATTATTCTACATGTAACCTCTTGCAATATTTATTCCAGTTCATGTTTTGACTATTCTCCAAGCCAAACAATTTCCTCAAACCATACCCTAATTCACTCCATGAAATCATCCACAATTATGTGGGTGGGAAGATTTCTGTTATGGGTTGAATTGTGTCTCCCTAACAAAACTCATATGTTAAAGTACTTCAGAGTGTGACTATAATTGTAGATAGGGCCTTTAAAGAGATAATTAAGGTAAAATGAATTCATATGGGCAGCTCTCATCCAACATGACTGGTGTCCTTATAAGAAGAGGCAATAAGGATACAGACACATATGTGTACAGAGGAAGGACCATATGAGGACACAGTGACAAGGTAGCCACCTGCAAGCCAAGGAGAGGGATCTTGGGCTTCTATCTCCAGAACTGTGATAAAATAATTTGCTGTTGGTTAAACCACCTAGTCTGTGGTATTTTGTGATGGCAGCCTGAGCAAACAAATACAATGCCTCTCCATACTTGATGTCCCAGAATCCAGGCCAAACTCAGGATTGGGATACTATGCAAATAATGGTGCTTACACCATTTTCACCAAAAGAGTATAAGAGAATACTAAGAGATAAACTGAAGCAAGGTTATGAATATTTAATTTATTACATGAGAATTTATGGTAACTTATTTTTCCAAGTTTTATTGAGTATTATTTTGATATTAAGACCCATTTGATATTAAGACCCAGTACGTATTAGATAATACATACTCACTAAAAATAACAACTTTTACCTGGAAGCCATGCTTTTAAAAAGAGTAATATTGGTAGGGAATTGTAAAGTAAAGCCTGGTCCCCAACTAGAACTTGATGTTTTTAACCATATTCTATTTGTGTTACTACATATATTAAAAATTATAATTTAGAAAATGGTAAGCCATTGCATACTCATTGTACCTGTAACTTTTCAATAATATTTCTATAATCCCAAGCAGGCCCTCCAAGAGCCTCCTTGAAGCGTGGTCCAGAGCGAGCAGATAGTCTCCAGCCCATGGCTGCTCTCTGCACCATACTGGAATGGCTCTTCAGGAAAAGGGTATTAACTTGGCTGTCCAAATCCACCGGAATGGCAATCCCACGATTCTTTGCTGAAAAAGAAAGAATTAAAATATTTTTCTCTTACTATGACTACAGCTTCTTACACATCATTGAAATAATCTTATAAACAGAACAAATAAAAAAGAAAAAACATAACTTCTGTGATGTAATGACCAGTATGGTGACTATACTTAACAATACTGTATCATCTATTTGAAATTTGCTAAGAGAATATATATTAAAAGTTCTTACCACAAGAAAAAAATTGTAACTATGTGAGGTGATGGATGTTAACTAAATTTATTGTGGTAATCATTTTGCTACATATGCATATATCAAGTCATTATGTTGTACACCTTAAGTTAATACAATATTATATGTCACTTATATCTCAATAAAACAGAAAAAAATCAAATCTTTAAACTCTGCCATTGTTTTCTATAACTACAAAAGCTTTTAACCTGAAAGCATTTCAATTCTTAAGACCAATTATTAGAGTGAGCTCATTAAATATTCAAGACCTTATTTGATTCTTGATGATTAATGCTTGAAATTCACTTCATACAGCATCAATATAGAAAATAATGTAAAACAGCCATGTGAATTTGTGTTTTCCCAGCTGCCAAGAAAAATAAGAAAGCAGACAGAAAACACATGCTAAAATCCTGCCTGTCTGTTAATTAGTATAATTGATGTGTATGTGTGTATGCACACACATGTGCACACACAAAATTTCAGGTAGTGAAACAGCTGAAAGAAGAAATAAAAACTTGAATAGTATAAGATATCTGTATTTGAAGAGGGCACATTGTACATGTCCTTCTTCCCCAAATTCACTGAAATGTATATTTTATCAGACTTATATCATAGTACTGAAAAAATGAGAATGCTTGCCGCAAGGAAAACAAAAACGTTGAGGCATTTTTGAAAGCAGAAAGAAGACAGGATTAGCCCATCAGAGAAGGAAGAGGAGAGACATTGCTCTTATCTAAGAGATAAGAGTTAGAACAGGTCTTCCTCAGAAGAGAGTCAACCAACCCCAAGAGTGGTAATGGGAGGTAGGGGAATTATCTGGGCAACTCATTAAAGAACAGCATGTGCATAGCTGGGAAGTTAAGGTCCTCCCCCCTCTGACTAGCATAAACAGAGCAGTTAGCAACAGCAGTTTTTATCCAGAGGATAAAGTTAGGGAACTATAGAAAGGAACTCTCATGGAAGTGAAATACCTACCTGGAGAGAATGCCAAATGAAGGTGTCAGGACTTGACAGAGAAACAGAATAGAGCTTGAAGTAACTCCAGAGATCTTCATCAAATAAGAAGTAGAAGAGGGAAGAGAGAAGAAGCAGCTCCAGCAGAAAGAAAAAATATACAAGACTCTAACCCCGGAGCAAAGCTCTCCTATTTTAACACTTGTTAGTATTCTCAGCTGGTCTTCTGCTTCACACACACACACACACACACACACACACACACACACACACACACACAGACACACACAAGGAAAGCCTGTATATCATTTATTCTGCCCCTCACCCAGAACTCTGGGTCAGATCTGTCATTTATACAAGAATGCTAGTAGAGAAACAGACCCTCAAAACTGCTGTGGATCCAATGCAGTCATTACAGACCTTTATAACCATGAACACACCACCAAGAATCATAGGGGAAACTAAGAGCATTAAGATTAAGGGGCCCCAGTGAAAACAGAAATGATTCAAGGAAGAACAGAAAATATTTAAATAATCTGATTATTATCCTCAGAAAATGTGGGTATATACTACTCCCCTCAAACTCCCCCAAAATCAGAAAAAGAAAGAATTTTGGAAATTAAAATATAATTGCACAAATAAACATTTCAAAATGGCTGAAAAAGAAAAGGATAAGAATAAAGGCCAAGTTGATAATCTGGGAAAGTCAAAGAATCTTCTAGAACATAAAGCATAAAAGATCAAAAAGGAGAATAAAAGAGAGAGAATGTGAAAGAGAAAGAGTCATCCAGGAAGTCAAATATCTAAAATACATAAGTTTCAGAAAGAAAGATCAGAGACAATGGAAGGGAAGAAATTATTAAGAAAATAATAAACAACAATTTACTTGATCTGAAGAAAGATGTATGTCTTCAAACTGAAAGGACCCACTGTGTATAAAACGGGATTAAATAAGCATATAGACCATATTCTGGTAAAAACAGACAATGCTATCATGGGTTGAATCGTGCCACCAAAAACATATGTTCAAGTCTAAATAATAGATACCTGTGAATGTGACCTTATTTGGAAATAGGGTTTTTGCAAATGTATTCAAGTTAAGATGAGGTCATACTAAATTAGGGTGGGCCCTTATCCAATACAACTGGTGTCCTTATAAGAAAGGGGTGAGGGAAGCAGAGACACACACAGAGGGAAGAACACCATGTGAAGATCAAAGCAGAGATAGGATTTACACAGCTTCAAGTCAAGGAATGCCAAGGACTGCCAGCAAACACTGGAAGTGAAGACAAAGGCATGGGGTCTCAGAGAGTATGGGGCCACTGACACCTTGATTACAGACTTCTAGCCTCCAAAATTGTGAAGTGGAAAGTTTCTATTATTGTAAGCCACCTAGTTCAGGAAATTTGTTATGGTTGCCCTACAAAACTAATAGAAATGCCATAAGCCAAGAGAAAAAAGAGGATTCCTACAAAAAAGAGACAGGCACCAAACTTCTCACCATCAATACTGTATGCTAGAATCCATAGAATAATATGTTTAAGAACTAATGGACAACAAATTTTGAAATTAGGAGTTTATACCCATCTAAACTGAAAATCACAAGTGATACCTGAATAAAAACGTTTCAGAACATGTAAATCTCAGAATTTTTTCTGTAAACCCACAATGAAAATCACAGAAAAGAAAAAAAAAGACAGAAAGGAATCCAAGAAAATGTCAACGTGAATACAAGAAATCATGGCAACTGAGTATGAACCTGAAGAAGAGAATAAAGCAAGACACATGTGAAGGAAGATCCATTAGACGTTAATAGTTAGGAAATTAGAAAACTCTCAATATCATCACACTACATCTTTGTCTCTAATGGTTATAGAGTGAAAAATATTACTTATCATAATATGGTAGGCTTTGATCACTGATTTTTAAATTTTTTTAATTTAATTTTATGTTATGTTAATCACCATACATTACATCATTAGTTTTTGATGTAGTATTCCATGATTCATTGTTTGAGTATAACACCCAGTGCTCCATGCAGTACATGCCCCCTTTAATACCCATCACCGGGGTAACCCATCCCCCCACCCCCGTCCCCTCTAGAACCCTCAGTTTGTTTTCCAGAGTCCATAGTCTCTCATTCGTCTCCCCCTCCGATTTCCACCCCCCTTCATTTTTCCCTTCCTACTATCTTCTTTTCTTTTTTTTTAAACATATAATGTATTATTTGTTTCAGAGGTACAGGTCTGTGATTCATCAGTCTTACACAATTCACAGTGCTCACCATAGCACATTCCCTCCCCAATGTCTATCACCCAGCCACCCCATCCCTACCACCCCCCACAACTCCAGCAACCCTCAGTTTGTTTCCTGACATTGAGAATTCCTCATATCAGTAAGATCATATGATACATGTCTTTCTCTGATTGAATTATTATGCTTAGCATAATACCCTCTAGTTCTACCCACGTCATTGCAAATGGCAAGATTTCAGGGTTGTTTTTTTTAATGGCTGCATAATATTCCATTGTGTGTGTGTGTGTGTGTGTGTGTGTGTGTGTATACCACATCTTTATCCATTCATCTGCTGATGAACACATCTTGGCTCTTTCCATAGTTTGGCTATTGTGGACATTGCTGCTATAAACATTGGGGTACAAGTACCCCTTCAGATCACTACATTGTATCTTTGCAGTAAATACCTATAGTGCAATTCCTGGGTTGTACGGTAGCTCTACTTTCAACTTTTTGAGGAACCTCCATACTGTTTTCCAGAGTGGCTGCACCACATTGCATTCCCACCAACAGTGTAGGAGGGTTCCCCTTTCTCTGCATCCTCGCCAACATCTGCTGTTTCATGGCTTATTAATTTTAGCCATTCTGACTGGTGTGAGGTGGAATCTCATTGAGGTTTTGATTTGGATTTCCCTGATGCCGAGCAATGGGGAGCGCTTTTTCATGTGTCTGATGGCCATCTGGATGTCTTTTTTGCAAAAATGTCTGTTCATGTCTTCTGCTCATTTCTTGATTGGATTATTTATTCTTTGCGTGTTGAGTTTGATAAGTTCTTTATAGATTTTGGATACTAGCCCTTTATCTGATATGTCATTTGCAAATATTTTCTCCCATTCTGTCGGTTGTCTTTTGGTTTTGTTGACTGTTTCTTTTGCTGTGCAAAAGCTTTTTATCTTGATGAAGTCCCAATAGTTCATTTTTGCCCTGGCTTCCCTTGCCTTTGGCGATGTTTCTAGGAAGAATGCTGCGGCTGAGGTCGAAGAGGTTACTGCCTGTGTTCTCCTCTAGGATTTTGATGGGCTCCTGTCTCACGTTTAGGTCTTTCAATCATTTTTGGAGTCTATTTTTGTGTGGGGTGTAAGGAAATGGTCCAGTTTCATTCTTCTGCATGTGGCTGTCCAATTTTCCCAACACCATTTGTTGAAGAGACTGTCTTTTTTCCATTGGACATTCTTCCCTGCTTTGTCAAAGATTAGTTGACCATAGAGTTGAGGGTCCATTTCTAGGCTCTCTATTCTGTTCCATTGATCTATGTTTCTGTTTTTGTGCCAGGACCATACTGTCTTGATGATTACAGCTTTGTAATAGAGCTTGAAGTCCAGAATTGTGTCCCACCAGTTTTGCTTTTCTTTTCCAAAATTCCTCTGGCTATTCGGAGTCTTTTCAGGTTCCATACAACTTTAGGATTATTTGTTCCATTTCTTTGAAAAAAGTGGACGGTATTTTGATAGGGATTGCATTAAATGTGTAGATTGCTCTAGGTAGCATTCACATCTTCACAATATTTATTCTTCCAATCCATGAGCATGGAACGTTTTTCCATTTCTTTGTGTCTTCCTCAATTTCTTTCATGAGTATTTCCTAGTTTTCTCAGTACAGATTCTTTGCCTCTTTGGTTAGATTTATTCCTAGGTATCTTATGGTTTGGGATGCAATTGTAAATGGGATCAACTCCTTAATTTCTCTTTCTTCTGTCTTGTTGTTCGTGCATAGAAATGCCACTGATTTCTGTGCATTGATTTTATATCCTGCCACTTTACTGAAATCCTGTATGAGTGCTAGCAGTTTTGGGGTGGAGTCTTTTGGGTTTTCCACATAAAGTATCACATCATCTGCAAACAGTAAGAGTTTGACTTCTTTGCCGATTCAGATTCCTTTTCTTTCTTTTTGTTGTCTGATTGCTGTGGCTCGGACTTCTAATACTATGTTGAATAGCAATGGTAAGAGTGGACATCCCTGCCGCGTTCCTGACCTTAGGGGGAAAGCTCTCAGTTTTTCTCCATTGAGAATGATATTCGCTGTGGGTTTTTCATAGATGGTTTTCATGATATTGAGGTATATACCCTCTATCCCTATACTCTGGAGAGTTTTAATCAAGAAAGGATGCTGTACTTTGTCAAATGCTTTTTCTGCATCTATTGAGAGGATCATATGGTTCTTGTTCTTTCTTTTATTAATGTATTATATCACGTTGATTGATTTGCAGATGTTGAACCAACCTTGCAGCCCAGGGATAAATCCCACTTGGTTGTGGTGAATAATCCTTTTAATGTACTGTTGGATCCTATTGGCTACTATTCTGGTAAGAATTTCTGCATCCATGTTCATCAAGGTTATTGGTCTGTAATTCTCCTTTTTGATGGGGTCTTTCTCTAATTTTGGGATCAGGGTAATGCTGGCCTCATAAAATGAGTTTGGAAGTTTTCCTTCCATTTCTATTTTCTGGAACAGTTTCAGAAGGATAGGTATTAATTCTTCTTGAAATGTTTGGTAGAATTCCCCTGGGAAGCCATCTGGCCCTGGGCTTTTGTTTGTTGGGAGATTTTTGATGACTGCTTCAATTTCCTTAGTGGTTATAGGTCTGGTCAGGTTTTCTATTTCTTCCTGGTTCAGTTTTGGTAGTTGATAAATCTCTAGGAATGCACCCATTTCTTCCAGGTTATCTAATTTGCTGGCATAGAGTTGCTCATATGTTCTTTTAATTGTTTGTATTTCTTTGGTGTTGATTGTGATCTCTCCTCTTTCATTCATGATTTTATTGATTTGGGTCATTTCTCTTTTCTTTTTGATAAGTCTGGCCAGGGGTTTATCAATCTTTTTAATTCTTTCAAAGAACCAGCTGCTAGTTTCGTTGATCTGTTCTATTGTTCTTTTGGTTTCTATTTCATTGATTTCTGCTCTACCCTTACTATTTCTCTTCTCTTGCTGGGCTAGGCTTTATTTGCTGTTTTTTCTCTAGCTCCTTTAGGTGTAGGGTTAGCTTGTGTATTTGAGACCTTTCTTGTTTCTTGAGAAAGGCATGTATTGCTATATACTTTTCTCTTAGGACCACCATTGCTGCATCCCAAAGATTTTGAACAGTTGTGTTTTCACTTTCACTGGTTTCCATGAATTTTTTTAATTCTTCTTTAATTTCCTGGTTGACCCATTCATTCTTTAGTAGGATGCTCTTTAGCCTCCATATATTTGAGTTCTTTTGACTTTCCTCATGATTGAGTTCTAGTTTCAAAGCACTGTGGTCTGAAAACATGCAGGGAATAATCCCAATCTTTTGGTACTGGTTGAGACCTGATCTGTGACCTAGGATGCGATCTATTCTGGAGAATGTTCCATGGGCACTAGAGAAGAATGTGTATTCCGTTGCTTTGGGATGGAATGTTCTGAATATATCTGTGAAGTCCATTTGGTCCAGTGTGTCATTTAAAGTCTTTATTTCCTTGTTGATCTTTTCCTTAGATGATCTGTCCATTTCAGTGAGGGGGTGTTAAAGTCCCCTACTATTATTGTATTGTTGTTGATGTGTTTCTTTGATTTTGTTATTAACTAGCTTATATAATTGGCTGCTCCCATGTTGGGGGCATAGATATTTACAATTGTTAGATCTTCTTGTTGGATAGACCCTTTAAGTTTGATATAGTGTCCTTCCTCATCTCTTATTATAGACTTTGGTTTAAAATCTAATTTGTCTGATATAAGGATTGCCAGCTTTCTTTTGATGTCCATTAGCATGGTAAATGGTTTTCCACCCCCTCACTTTCAACCTGAGGTGTCTTGGGTCTAAAATGAGTCTTTTGCAGGTAGCATATCGATGGATCTTGTTCTTTTATCCAATCTGATACCTTTGTCTTTTGATTGGGGCATTTAGCCCATTTACATTCAGGGTAACTGTTGAAAGATATGAATTTAGTGCTATTGTATTGCCTGTAAGGTGATTGTTACTGTATGTTGTCTGTGTTCCTTTCCGATCGATGTTATGTTTAGGCTCTCTCTTTGCTTAGAGGACCCCTTTCAATATTTCTTGTAGAGCTGGTTTGGTGTTTGCAAATTCTTTTAGTTTTTGTTTGGCCTGGAAGCTTTTTATCTCTCCTTCTATTTTCAATGACAGCCTAGCTGGATATACTATTCTTGGTTGCATATTTTTCTCGTTTAGTGCTCTGAATATATCATGCCAGTCCTTTCTGGCCTGCCAGGTGTCTGTGGATAGGTCTATTGCCAATCTACCATTGTAGGTTACCGATGTCTTGTCCCAAGCTGCTTTCAGGATTTTCTCTTTGTCTCTGAGACTTGTAAGTTTTACTATTAGATGTCGGGTGTTGACCTATTTTTATTGATTTTGAGAGGGGTTCTCTGTGCCTCCTGGATTTTGATGCCTGTTTCCTTCTCCAAATTAGGGAAGTTCTCTGCTATAATTTGCTCCAATATACCTTCTGCCTCTCTCTCTTTCTTCTTCTTCTGGGATCCCAATTATTCTAATATTGTTTCATCTCATGGTATCACTTATCTCTCGAATCCTCCCTTCATGATCCAGTAGTTGTTTCTCTCTCTTTTTCTCAGCTTCTTTATTCTCCATCATTTGGTCTTCTAATTCACTAATTCTCTCTTCTGCTTCATTTATCCTAGCAGTTAGAGCCTCCATTTTTTATTTCACCTCATTAATAGCCTTTTTGATTTCGACTTGGTTAGATTTTAGTTCTTTTATTTCTCCAGAAAGGGTTTCTGTAGTATTTTCCATGCTTTTTTCAAGCCCAGCTAGTATCTTCATAATCGTCATTCTGAACTCTAGTTCCGACATCGTACTAATGTCCGTATTGATTAGGTCCCTGGCAGTACTGCCAGGTACTGCCTCTTGTTCTTTTTTTTGAGGTGAGTTTTTCTGTCTTGTCATTTTGTCCAGAGGAGAATAGATGAATGAGAGAACAAAATGCTAACAGGGTAACAACGACCCCCAGAAAAATATACACTAAACAAATCAGAAGAGACCTGAAACCAGGGGAAAAGAAAGGGAAAGAAAGAAAAAAGAAAAAAAAAAGAATATGATCAAATATGATCAGGCTGGTGAATAGATCAGTGGCATACACTAGATTCTGGGTGTATTTTGGTCTGTTAGAAGAAACTGCCTCCCAAAATTTTAAAGAAAGAAAAACTTATATATGTACAACAATAAGGGTAAATACAATGAAGGGATGGAATATGACTAAAAAATGAAAAATATAAAGATTTTATAAAAGGAATTGATAAGATAAGAAGTTGGTTGAGAAAAGAAAGAAGAGAAATTTAAAAAAAAGGGGGGGAGAGAATGTGATCAGGCAGGAGACTAGAACAAAGCCATATACTAGAGATTTAGGGTATATTTTGTCTGTTAGAAGAAACTGTATCCCAAAATTTTGAAGAGAGAACAACTTTTATATATATATATATATATATACAAAAAATAAGGGTAACTACTATGAAGGGACAGAATATGACTCTAAAAATGAAAAATAAAAAAGATTTTTTAAAAAGGGATTGAAAAGATGTTGGATGAAAAAGCCAAAAAGAAAAAAAAAATAGAAAAAGAAGAAAAAGAAAAAATATTAACTTTGAAAGACTAAAGAATCAGAGGGAAAACGCCATGAATTCTATGTGCAGTATTCCCCTACTAGTGCTGGAGTTCTGCCATTCTCATTGATTGGTAAACTTGGTCTTGGCTGGCTGTTCTTGCTGATCTTCTGGGGGAGGGGCCTGTTATCATGGTTTCCAAACGTCTTCACCGGAGGCGGAATTGCCCCGCCCTTGTCGGTCTGGGCTAAGTAATCTGCTTGGGTTTGCTCTCGGGAGCTTATGTTCCCTGCAAGCTTTCCATACAGTTTTGGAGGACGGGAGTGAAAATGGCGGCCTCCCAATCTCCGCCGGAAGAAGCTGAGAACTCGGGGGCCCCATTCCTCAGTGCACCCACAGAGAAAAGCAGTCAATCACTCCCGTCTCTCCGGTCTCCAGCCGCACTCCATGCTCACCTCGCCTGTGACCTACCGTTTCTATCTCTGGCACACGACCCCTGTGGAGTCTCCAAACCCAGCAGATCCCTGCAGTGTGCTCCCGTGCTGCTCCTCCCAGTGGAGGAAGAGGAGTCTCCCCGGATCTGCCGCTTGTTGGGTCCCTGCTGGAGGAACAGTGGCTCGACTGTGCTGGGGATCACGGTTTATGGCAACCATGAGCTGAAAGCCTACTCCTAGGCTACATCTCTGCAGCCGGCTTCCCTGATCTGATACCTGGGAGCTCTGCCACGCTCAGGCACCCCCGGTCTTTCTGTGACCCCGAGGGTCTGGAGACCACACTGTCCCAGCAAGGGTTCCACCCCCTGCTTAGCCACTGGGGCGACGTCCCTCAGCGGAGCTGACTTCTAAAAGTTCCGATTTTGTGCTCCAGGGCTCTATCACTTGCCAGAAGCGGCTGACGGAGGCCCCTCCCCCACCGTCTATCCTCCGGAATATCGCCTCTGATTCACTTCTCTGCATGTCCTACCTTCCAGAAAGTGGTCACTTTTCTGTTCAGAGAGTTGCTGCTATTCTTTTCTTAAATCTCCTGTTGAGTTTGTAGGTGTTCAGAATGGTTTGATCCCTATCCAGCTGAATTCTTGGGACTAGACGAAATTTAGGTCTCCTACTTCTCCGCCATCTTGCTCCTCCCCCGAATGATCTGATTTTTAAATTTTATTATCCTATAAAAGATTTCATTATATTTCCAAATAGATTATAAGTTTCAGAAATCATAACATAAAACCAATAATCTAGTAAGCAATAATTATAACATAGAGTGGGAGAGAAGAGGTCAAAATGAAGGCAAAATGTTAATGTTCCTTATTTTTCAGCATGGAAATACAGCTGAAATACAGCTTAGAGCTGTTAAGTCAAAACACATAAATGTAAGGATATTATTTAAAGTTATCATGATAATCCCTGGAAGACTTTTTTAAAAAAATATTTTATTTATTTTTTTGAGAGAAGAGAGAGAGAGGGGGAGAGAGGATGAGTAGGGGGAGGGGCAGAGGCAGAGGGAGAAGCAGAATCCCCGCTGAGCAGGGAGCCCGATGCGAGACTTCATCCAAAGATGCGGGGATCATGACCTGAGCGGAACGCAGACACTGAACCAACTGAGCCACCCAGGCGCCCCTGGAAGACTTTTTTTAATGAATGAAACTAGGAAAGGAAGAAAAGAGAGAGAGAATCCGGCTTGCTTCATATAATGAAAGGAGAGCAATAACAGTAGGCAGTACTAGTTCTGCTGGTGAAAATTCCCTGAAGTTGAAAGATACTTTAAAACTACTTTGAAAACAGATAATTTTAGCTACCAACACAAAAAGTTACCAATTTAATAAACAAGGGCTCTAGCTGAAATTTAAGGAAATAATAAAGCTGTAAGGTAACCCAAACAATCAGTTGCACTGCTGCCCAGATTTCCCCAGTGAATGTTCTCTTATATTCACTGTAAATATCCCTTTTCCAAAGCATACACTATCTCTGTTTATGTCCGTCACACACAGCGGTGGAGCAACTCCACCCCCTTTCCATCTGAAGGACAGACGGCCTCAGCACTGCCAAGCTGCACATATTTTTATAAATACTCAATCCTGCACCACGATCAAATCCTGGTGAGACTTTGATCCCTTTCTGGCTGCTTCACACATAAGCTGGGCTCGCTCTGAACACTCGAAAGTCAAACAGAAGACAATGCTGTTTGTTATATGTTATTTTCTATGCAAAGAAGAAACAAAAACATATAAACTTCAATGTTCCTCAATATATATTATAACCAAGTTTACGCTAACACTTAGAAAAAATTGAGGAGGGGATTGGGATTGATCTCCCCTTTAGGAATCAGGTACATTAGACACAACTGACCATCAACTAAGTGTTGTTGCTATGAATAGAACTGACACAAAGAAGGAGTCAATGAATATTTTTCTAATGACACCGGTGGAGATTCAGTCCAAAGGCAGGGCCTCTGTTAGTCTCGGCAGTGCAGGCTTCTAATTAGCGATCTCAGGGAGAATCATACCCATCCCAGATGTTTCTGTCACTATTCCACTAGGGCCAACAGCTCAGACAGACCAGGCTCAGGAGAATTCACTATCCCAGACTTTGTCAAAAGGGTTTTGTTTGTTTGTTTACTTTCCCCAAATTGTACTACTTTAATGGGTATTTTCTAGTCTCCTACCCTAGCACAAATTGCGCATTATAAATTAACGGAGTAAAATAAAAGCTCTTTACTTTCTCCTGCCTAAGGTAAACTCCAGCCAAGGCCTAAATCACAATTTCTAAGTCATAAAAGAAAATGGACTCTGCAACTGGGGAAAAGAGAATTCAAGTTAAAATAAGACAGCTGTGGAAATAATGATAAAAATTTTTCAAGCAATTATAAAAATATCCCTTTAAAGGTATGGCATGAAATAGATTCTCTGCACCGTCAAAATATTATAAATATTAATTCAAAAGCCAAGCTGACAATGCTAATTAGCTTTCCATATATTGTTTAAAAATTAAAGCAGAAAGGAAAATTGTGACAAGGAAAAGAAAAGAATTAATTCATGATCTCACAAAAACAATAACTAGAATATTTTGCAAATGCAACCAAAAATATAATCCAAACTTAGCTTACTTTTATTAAATTAGGAAAATTCTGGTATAAATAGTACAGTATAGTGAAATGTGAACTAGGATGTATTTGGGGATTGCTGGTTGTTCCCTGCCCCTCCCAATTAAGAAAGGACTAATGAATTTACTATAGCAGTCATTCTTCTAGCCTGTAGCAATAATTCCAACTGTATGCTTTAGTGGAAAGAGTCACATTAAAGTTTAAAACATTTAAAAAACAAATGTTCCTGGGGCACCTGGGTGGCTCAGTTGTTAAGCGTCTGCCTTCGGCTCAGGTCATGATCCCAGGGTCCTGGGATCGAGCCTCACATCGGGCTCCCTGCTCGGCAGGAAGCTTGCTTCTCCCTCTCCCACTCCCCCTGCTCGTGTTCCCGCTCTCTCTGTC
This sequence comes from Eumetopias jubatus, assembly GCF_037043125.1. Lineage (NCBI taxonomy): Eukaryota > Metazoa > Chordata > Mammalia > Carnivora > Otariidae > Eumetopias > Eumetopias jubatus. The sequence continues at coordinate 62,512,940 of NW_028274814.1, forward strand.
AAATAAATAAATGAAATCTTAAAAAAAAGTGTTCCCATTTCTCTTCTAAATTAGAATGCAATTGGGATACTACCTTGTTAAGGATGTTTTGTCAGAGAGTAAGTGTATGGAGTTCTTTCAAAAACGAATAGTAGAAAGGATGGGCTGTCATTAATGCATTTACCTTTTGTAGCGCTCTGCCTAGCGATAGCTAGTTCTCTAAAATGAGCTATATTTATCCACCAGTATTTTGATGATTTGGCTAAGCTACTAATTAGGCTTATCAATCCTGAAAATTCTCTGGATATGACTCGTCTTTGTGGCGATTTTAAGATGTAATCAAAATCTATTTCTAATTATTATTCATTAAATATTGCAGATTAGGTGACATTTTTTAATTAGACAAAATCAGTGATGGTACCTGCCAGAACCAAATCTCTGAGAACACACATACTGTAGTGATAGGTGCCATGGGAAAAAATGCTTAGATAGATAAACTGACAGGTAGGGGGAAAGGCAACAGAAAGTTTCAACAGGAATTAGAAGCCCTGCTTGGTTGTCAAGTCCTACTGTGTGGGCTCATAAGAACTAGAATAGCCGGTGGTGCACAAGGAAGGGGTAACAGGGTGGGCAGTGTGGTGCCTTTTCTGTAGTATGTCACAGTATCCAGGATAAGTCTCTACCGAAGCACTAGTGTGGTTAAATGCAAAGAACACTAAAGATATGAAATGCATCTTTCCTGTGTGGCACTCCAAGTACATTCAATTAATCCCCAAATTGAATAAAGACTACAATTTTATGGGTTATGCAATAACTACTACTGGCACACCTGACTAGTCATCTGGAAAAAATAAAGCTGATTCCATACCTTCTACCTTATAACTGAATCTAGTCCAGAGAGCTCGCAATTGTAAACAGCCACACCAAAAACACAAACAAGCAGACAGAGAAACCAAAGCCATGAAAATTCTCAATGGGAATTTATAAACATCTTTTAAATCAAGGCCATTCTGAAAATGAAAGAAAACCTGTAAGCCTAATATAAAATAAATTTCTGTATGCCAAAAAAATAAAATAAAATTATATGAGCACTGGGTGTTATACGCAACTAATGAATCATTGAACACTACATCAAAAATTAATGATATACTATACAGTGGCTAACTGAACATAATAAAAAAATAAAAATAAATAAATAAAATGAAAACTGAAAATAAACAAATAAATAAAATTCAAATGACAAATGAAGAAAATTTTTCAATTGTTACTTATAGGCAAAGAGCATATTTCCTTAATAAATAAAGGGTTATTATGATTGAGAAACTGTTAAGAAAAAAAAAACCTTTAGAAAAAGTAAGCAAAGCACAAGAAGTGACAATCCACAGAAAAGGAAATGCCAATGACTCAACCATAAGGACAGATTTTTTTTCTTCACTCATAAAAAGAGAAACACATAATAATACTTTTATTTATAATGATATTTTCTGTAACAATATTTGTAAGGATATCATCTATAATGATATTTAATTACAGGATTGGCAAAGATCTAAGAATTTGATAATGACCCGTTATCAAGGAGGAAAACGCTCTCCTGCATCATTGGTGACATGTAAATTAAATGATTTCTACAGACAGCAGTGTCTGTCAAAATTAAAATACCCAGAAATTCTACTCATAGGTATTCACCTTATTTTCCCTCATATGCAAAATGATTAGAAACAACATAAATATCCAGCAATGGGCTTAAATAAATTAGGATATAGGCACATAATAAGATACTATGCAGCCAATGAGAGGGGTAGGATATTCACGCATATATTTGTATTCATCCATTTATTTTATTCATGCAATAAATACTTATTGAGTACCTACTGAGCTCTAGGCACTATCTCAGGCTCTAAAACTTTGTAACAGATAAGCTACTTGGTACTGCTTAGTTAAGCCACTTATTCTGCTTTGTGATTTCTGTACCTGTTATATTTACTCCAGTGTACTAAAAATTTACTGAGGTCAGGAAATACAGTTTGAGATTGTACTTCCCAAACAATTAAAATAATATGTTTCAGATAACGAGGGATCATTATAAATCCAATGAATCAATGAATATGTGAAAAATATTATAAGATTTTGACCTATCTTGTAACTTATTCAGATTTAACTTTAAAAAGCAATAATGATGTTTTTAAAAACCAGAATTACAGGAGTACATTGTGTCAAACTCATCTTACAATCAACTACAACCTCCTAGGTAGATTAAAACAGATTTGTTTGTTTAATAGACACTGAATTTCTCTCCTCAAAGGGTTACTATTTTCTACATGTTCAAATTTTTTGGGAACAATTGGCTTGAAGATTGATGTTCATTATTCAAACCATTTGTAGAAGATATTTTACAGAATTTCCACTTGGAAAAAAGATTCTGTTGCCAACAAAGTACCCAACATTAATCCCCCCAAATCATTTGAAGATTATGAAACACATGGAGCAAAATTCTTTTTTAAGTGAAAGAATATGGAAGTAATTTTTGGATGCTTTTTCTCAAACTACTTCTAACATGTGCTATTGTGTTTTATATAAAAGAGTAAACTGAGGAACAGGAACTGACCAAGAGCATTTAAAACTTTACATGGTCTTAATGGCCCTACCATTTCTCAAATCTCAGTGAACATCATGGTGTGCATTTATTGCAGCGGTTCCCATCCTTACTTGTTCCCAAACCAGCCTTAACTCACCTCATTGAGGGTAGAGAATGATAGACATGTGTATGCCTTACATTCCAGCTAGGCACCCCCGCAGGGAATGATATTACTGGGAATTCGCATTTATTACCACTGAAGACCCTGTATCTTCCTATCAATTTCAAATTTGACATAACTCGGGAGAAAGTGTAGCAATGGAGGTAACTATCGGTAATTTCTGCAGATACAAATCATTCAAAAGCACCTCAGCTTTTAGAAGCTTAGGAAGTTTGTTGGGATAAACCTAACACAATACCCATGGTACATTCACAGTTGATCACGGCTTCAGTTGTACTGAAGCCTTGTACTGTACTACCTTCGATAGTAGCTGATAAAAATTTCTGGAGTATTCATCAAGGAAAAAGAGACAAATGATAGGAAGCACTCTTTTTCTATAAGGACTTCCCCCAGAAGCCTTACTAACTTAATTCACTATCTCCTTACCTACTTTTTAAGTTATCTGAAAACTGTATGAATTCATTTCATGTACAGCTTAAATTAGCATCTTGATCCATATTTTGTATCTTAAAGGCATCAAACAGATAATGTTTGTTTAAACCGATCTGTGATAGTAGAGCATCACAAATGCCTGCAAGCCTGTCAGTTTAGAAGGTGCTGGCTCTGTCCCCACCTGCCTGTGTGACCTTGGGCAAACTGCTTAACCTTGCCAACCTCATATCCCCAATGTAAAATAGGGTAAGAATTGTGTCCACATCATGAAGTTTACCACACTGTCCTATACTCAATAAATACTCACTGCTCTCAGGAATGTGAGCACTAAGGAAGTGCTCTTGCTTTTTACTATATTTTGGGGGTTTTTTGTTGTTTTATTAAGATTTTATTTATTTGAGAAGGAGGGAGAACAAAGAAACTGAGGGAGAGGGAGAAGCAGACCTCCCACTGAGCAGGGAGCCCAATGTGGGGCTCGATCCCAGGACTCTGGGATCAGGACCTGAGCTGAAGGCAGACACTTAACCGATTGAGCCACCCAGGCACCCACCTTTTACTACCTTTTGTATCTAATGTACAAACCACAAAGAGAATTAGAATTAAGAATTTTTGGTGATAGATGAGTTGAGCTTATGCAGTTGAGAGCACTTTACAAATTGTAACATGTTATGTAAATGTAACTGTACAGAAGGTCCCTGAGTTACAGTGGTTTGACTTAACAATTTTTTGACTTTACAGTGGTGCAAAAGTGAAACACATTTGGTAGAAAATCGTACTTTGATTTTTGAATTTTGATCTTTTCCCTTTTCCCAAGCTAGTGATGTGCAGTAGGATCCTCCCCCAGGATGCCAGACAGTGGCAGCCAGCTGCAGCTCCCAGGCAGCCCTATGACCAGGAGGGTTCTGCGCCTGTACGTGAATACCTCAATTCGACACTTTATTAAAGAATAAAGGCTTTGTGTTAGATGATTTCTGCCTAAATGTAGGCTAATGTAAGTGTTCCGAGCACGTTCAACAAAGGGTAGGCTAAGCTATGGTGTTTGATAGGTTCGGGGTATTAAATGCGTTTTTCGACTTAGCTATTTTCAAGTTAGGAGGCGTTTGTAGGGATGCAACCCCATTGTAAGTTGAGGAAGATCTGTAATAGATATTTGCATTTACAGGAATGTGTTGAGCAATTTGTGAATGCCCTGAACATTTGCTTTGTGTTCTCTTGACTTTGTTCTCTTGACTTTTGCTTAAATATGTAACCTCTTTGGGGCGCCTGGGTGGCTCAGTCGTTAAGTGTCTGTCTTCGGCTCAGGTCATGACCCTGGATCATGGGATCAGGTCATGGTCCTGGGATCGAGCCCCACATCGGGCTCCCTGCTCTCGGCGGGAAGCCTGCTTCTCCCTCTCCCACTCCCCCTGCTGGTGTTCCTTCTCTCGCTGTGTCTCTTTCTGTCAAATAAATAAATAAAATCTTTAAAAAAATATGTAGCTCTTTGTTCTCTCCAATATTATAAATTCTTACGTATTTGAATTCTGTTAAATAGTAGCACCTCTTTGTATTCTTAAAGAGTTGTTGAAACACAAAAATGTTTTTGCACCTGAGTTGTAAAACTTCAGATTAATCCCCACTCAGCAAGCCAAACTGCCAAGTTCTAGTTTATACGTTAGGGCTTCCTAGGGTAGGACTTCTCAGGTAACGCAGTACAGCATAAACTTTATACTCAGAGACATTTGGACTTTAAACCCAACTCAACTACTTATTAATTGGACAAGTACTTAACATTTCTGAGCCTAAATTTCACTATCTGCAAAATTCCTAGCCTGTGGATTACGGTCAGTCAACACTCATTAACCTGCGTAGTCAGTGTCAGACACTTCCAGGCCCTACCAGTTAGTGAATAAGGCAAAGTCCCTGCTTTTGTAGTTTACATTCTAATGGGAGAAGCAGACAACAAGAAGGAAAAATAAATAAATAGACAAACAAGATGCTTTCAAATAGTGCTATGTGCTAGGAGGGAAAAAAAATAGGATAAGGAGCAGGAAGAAGCTGGGACACTGTATATGGGATGTTCTGGAACATTTCACTGAACACTTCTATTTTGAGCATGTAACAATTGGGGGGAAGAGGATCCAGAGAGAGGAAACAGCACACACAAATGCCCTGAGATGAGAAAAAAATCTGGTGTAGATTAGAAACAGGAGGAGGGCCAGTGTGGGTGGGGCAGCAGAGGTGGGAGAGGACGAGTGAAGGAAAAGTTAGAAAAAGAAGAGGCTCAGATGCAGTCCCTATCAAAATACCATCAACTTTTTTCAAAGAAATGGAACAAAATTTGTATGGAACCTGAAAAGACCCCGAATAGCCAGAGGAATGTTGAAAAAGAAAACCAAAGCTGGTGGCATCACAATTCCAGACTTCCAGCTCTATTACAAAGCTGTCATCATCAAGACAGCATGGTACTGGCACAAAAACAGACACATAGATCAACGGAACAGAATAGAGAGCCCAGAAATGGACCCTCCACTCTATGGTCAACTCATCTTCGACAAAGCAGGAAAGAATGTCCAATGGAAAAAAGATAGTCTCTTCAACAAATGGTATTGGGAAAATTGGACAGCCACATGCAGAAGAATGAAACTGGACCATTTCCTTACACCACACAGAAAAATACACTCAAAATGGATGAAAGACCTAAATGTGAGACAGGACTCCATCAAAATCCTAGAGGAGAACACAGGCAGCAACCTCTTCGACAACCTCAGCTGCAGCACTCTTCCTAGAAACATCGCCAAAGGCAAGGGAAGCAAGGGCAAAAATGAACTATTGGGACTTCATCAAGATAAATAGCCTTTGCACAGCAAAGGAAACAGTCAACAAAACCAAAAGACAACCGACAGAATGAGAGAAGATATTTGCAAATGACATATCAGATAAAGGGCTAGTATTCAAAATCTATAAAGAACTTATCGAACTCAACACCCAAAGAATAAATAATCCAATCAAGAAATGAGCAGAAGATATGAACAGACATTTTTGCAAAGACATCCAGATGGCCATCAGACACGTGAAAAAGTGCTCCCCATTGCTCGGCATCAGGGAAATCCAAATCAAAACCTCAATGAGATACCACCTCACACCAGTCAGAATGGCTACAGTTAACAAGTCAGGAAATGACAGATGTTGGTGAGGATGCGGAGAAAGGGGAACCCTCCTACACTGTTGGTGGGGATGCAAGCTGGTGCAGCCACTCTGGAAAACAGTATGGAGGTTCCTCAAAAAGTTGAAAGTAGAGCTACTGTATGACCCAGCAATTGCACTATGGGTATTTACTGCAAAGATACAAATGTAGTGATCTGAAGGGGTACTTGTACCCCAATGTTTATAGCAGCAATGTCCACAATAGCTAAACTATGGAAAGAGCCAAGACGTCCATCAACAGATAAATGGATAAAGAAGACGGAATATTATGCAGCCATCAAAAAAAAAACAGAAAACAAAATCTTGCCATTTGCAACAACATAGATGGAACTAGAGAGTATTATGCTAAGCAAAATAAGTCAATCAGAGAAAGACATGTAGAAGATCATATGAATGATCTTACTGATATGAGGAATTCTTAATCTCAGGAAACAAACTGAGGGTTGCTGGAGTGGGGGGGTGGTAGGGATGGGGTGGCTGGGTGATAGACATTGGGGAGGGTATGTGCTATGGTGAGCGCTGTGAATTGTGTAAGACTGTTGAATCACAGACCTGTACCTCTGAAACAAATAATACATTATATGTTTTAAAGAAAAGAAGAAGAAGATAGCAGGAAGGGAAAAATGAAGGGGGGGAAATCGGAGGGGGAGATGAACCATGAGACACAATGGACTCTGAGAAACAAACTGAGGGTTCTAGAGGGGAGGGGGGTGGTGGGATGGGTTAGCCTGGTGATGGGTATTAAAGAGGGTACGTACTGAATGGAGCACTGGGTGTTATATGCAAACAATGAATCATGGAACACTACATCCAAAAAAAATAAATAAATAAAAGAAGAGGCTCAGATGATCAAGGACATTCTAAGCCATGGTAAGGAATACAAATTTCAAGTGCAATGGACAGTAGGTGAGTGATATGATTTGATGTACATTTTAAGATCATTCTAACTGCTATGTAGGGAATGGATGCTAGCAAGACAGGAGTGGGGGTGGGGAGTTCAGTAAGAAAATGCTTCTGTAATCCATGTCACATGATGGTGAACTTGGACAAGGGTGTCACACAAGATAAAGAAAAAGATATATTTTGGAAGTGAAGTCAGTAGAACCTGCTCTTGTGTTTAATGGGAGTGAACAAAAGAGAACAATCAAATGTGATCAGTATGGTTTTCAAAGATTACTAACTGTAAAATAGTTATTCTTTAGAGTGGGACAAAAATCTGCCTCTCGCAGCTACTCTATATTAGTTTTAACCTTATCCCTGTAAAAGAAGTCCATGATCACCTTCAAACGTTGAAAGATTCTTATGTTTTCCCTCAGACGTCTCTCCTTTGCCTAAATATTTCAAGTGTTTTCAATCGCTATTCAAGTAAGGTGGGTTTAGATCACTTTACTACTGTGGATGCTCACTTCTGAATGCCTCTTATGTTCATTATGTTTGTCTATGCACAGCAATTCATGAACGAGCAAAAAAAGAGGTGGTCTAACTATCACAAAGTGGGATTTGCTTTTCACATTCTTCATCCTAGACAATTGCTTTTTATTCACGTCTCTGTGATTCATAATCACTGTCCCTCAAAGTCTAATAGGGGAAATAAGATGAGGACTTGGGATGGGATACAATATGATCAAAGGAAGACTGTAAGAAAAGTACAAGTGGTCAAATGGGGCCAAGTTCAGCTCCAGATATGGGAGTTAAGAAGGGCTTTCATGGAGGAATTTGAATAAAAATTTCAAATAATGGGAAAGATGCTGACAGGTGGCAGTGGTGGAAACTGGAGAGAGAAAGGAAAAGAACAAGACAGAGAATGAGAAAGAACGAAACAGATAATGAGAAAGTAAGGTACAGCGTGAGCAAGGCATGGGGCATCATATCCATCCACAGTCACATGAGGTATACGGGAACCAGCGAGCAAGAAGGTCGGAAAGGTAAGGTAGGGCTGTGCTGTAGGGGCCATGAATGTGACAATGAGAAATCCATCCTCAAGAGTTTGTTAGACAAAGGGACAGGGCTGAAGGCTGGGGGCTTCCAGGAGGTTACTCTGGTAGCAGATTTCTTTAGGTGAAGAAAGACAGGAGGAGAGAACACTGAATAATTCCCACAGGGGTCCAGGAAGGAAGTGATGAGGGGTTAAACAAGGCCTTTATGGAGGGGAAGGAAGGAGAGGTACAAATGCAGAGGGATAATGGTGGGGATAAAATTTCCAGAGCTTCCTAACTGCTCAAGTGGAAAGAACAAACCGGGAAGAGAAAGAAAACGTGCCTTCTCACAAAGATAAAACTGAAATTTTACACAAAAGCATCATTCTTCCAAACCTACCTTGAATACAGACTTGGATATAATTTTTTACTTCCTATCTATCACCCATGTCTTTAAAGCATAATAAAAAGTTACTAAACTATCCTGCTAAATCATAAGGTTTGGGCCAGTAGAGGATTGGAAGGAAATGACATCTTATAACGGAAATAAAAGATATATTTAGACTAATATAGTGTCAGTGACTATTTTAAATCCCAAAGCACAAGAAACAGCACTAAAGTGGGAAGTCAGGTGGAAAGCACAGCATGGGGTCTCCCCTGTGGCTGAAAGTTCTTCATCGCAATTTTTAAATGTTTTGAACAGGATGCCCTCTATGCTCTGTGGAGGGCCAAGTGGTGTTCCCCCCACCAGTGCATTTGCTAAATACTGAGAGAGCAAGAGGGGGGAGGACGAGATGAGCAAGAAGGAAAAGAAGGAGGTGGACGAGGGGGAGGACAGGGAGAGAAAGGAGGCAGAAGACGGGAGGCTGCCTTAAGATGTTAAAATACAGAAATGTACTTGGCAGCTAGGACAATGTATTCCTACGTAGAGGAAAAAAAGAGAAAGAACATCATCTTATTTCTTTGTTTTCCCTTGGGATTTTATCTTTTAACGGTTAGTCTATTTCCCAGATGACTTCACCCAAATAGAAATGCTGTTAGTACTCTTTCATTATAGCTTAAAAAGTATATTATTAAAATACACTAAAGCATGAACAACAGAACCAGATTCACCTCTAATTTCACCACTCGGAGATAATCAATGTTAATATTTCACTTATATCCTTCTGGACATTTTGTTATGTGTATCTTTTTAAAGTAAGAATTAGCTTCTCTTTTGTGTCCTTCTTTATTTTTGACACGATACCTATGTGGCCCCTTCCTTTATTTCTCCCCTTCTTGAAAGCTTCAGTCCTAAAGTCTGTAGGAGGAGCAGAGCAAAGTTAAGCGTCAGCCCTGGGCAAGAAGTGCACATGAGGATGAGGTGATCCAGAGCTTCTGAGTCCAAAAAGAAGTGGAAGGTGCCTGCATAGGAGGCTGCCCACAGTGGAGAATCAGAACTTGACAGGGTGAGGAGCACGTCAGCTGCTGGGGGGACAGCCTGGCACAGGGTACCAACGGTGATGTGGGGATGCATGTGGAGTGAGCCAGCAGAGTCAGAGGCCACAGCCGTGGAAAGAAGAGCCCTCAGCAGCCTGAAGGAACCTATGGGAGGTAAGGAGGATGCCTTCACAGAGGGGCACACTGCCAAGGGACACATCCTGGTGGGGTCTGGTCCCGCATGTGGTACCTAAGCCCAAGTGGGCAGTGAGGAGGGAAGATGTGTGTGGAGGAGGGTTCCCAGGCAGGTTGAAGCATTAAATTTATCAGGTATTCGAGGAGAGCCAGCATCTTCACAAAAGGAACTTTTTAAATCCAGTAAGAGTAAAGCTCTTCCTTTATTAAACATTTTTATAGCCCTCAAAATAGTATTGTAACATTCTTCTCTCATGTTTTTGTTAACTTTTCTCTTAAGAATTTATTATTTTTTATTATTATTGTGAATAATGAGTTTTACACACTGTTTCTTTTTGTTACATAGGATATCTATCCAGTTTAATACTTATTTATAATTAATCACTGAGATGAATTCAGTTTCTTAGTTCTAAAATTTTTAAATTGATCCTCTTAGGTTATCTTAGGTTATTTATTCAAATTAAAGTTGAGCAGTCATTAAATCTTGTTAATATACAGTCACTTACATCAAATTGCAGATGGGGGAAAGACAAAAAAAATTTTAAATGGCCATTAATTAGTTAAATCATTGATTCATTTATCAAATATTTACTGAGCATATACTGTAGCCCTAGCCAAGCTACCTAATCTGGATAATTCTGTTTTTCTCAACTGTACAATATAAATTATCAAAGAACCTATCCAAGCATTAAATGAGACAAATCAAGCAAATTGCTTAGCAATGCACATGGCAAGTGCTCAGTAAATGTCAGCGGTGATAACAAACACTATAAACTGCCCTTCCCGGTGCTGTATTAGTTGAGAGAATGGTCAAGCTCCTCTGTTTGCTTTTTTAAGCCCAGTATTTATTTCCCTGCCTCCCCTCCAACATCTGGAGTATGGCCCTAATTAACCTGAAAGAAAGGATTTTTCAGAGGGGCGCCTGGGTGGCTCAGTCAGTTAAACATTTGCCTTTGGCTCAGGTCATGATCTCAGGGTCCTGGGATCGAGCCCCACATCGAGCCCTGCGTCGAGCCCCACACTGAGCCCCACGCAGGGAGCCCACTTCTCCCTCTCCTTCTCGTGCTCCCCCTGCTTGTGCTTTCTCTTGAATAAATAAATAAATAAGAATCCTTTGCAAGGAAGGAAGGAAGGAAGGATGTAAGGAAGGAAGGAAGGGAGTAGGAAGGAAAGAGGAACATATGAGAAACTCCCTCTAAAATCTACTAACCTTCCCTTAGCTGTAATCCCCTTGCCTTCCATTTCATTTGTAATTTCTGAAGGTTTCTATATACAATAGGCCCTTAGTAAATACTGATGGATTTCAGACCAAACTGGAGAATGAAAAAACCCTAAAAAGGTCCCCCTGCCCTCTGAAGGTGTTAGTATGTCAGGCTACTTAATGGACAAGACACTTCCATAACGAAATCTGAGACGACAACGAAACTAAACTCATCCCTGTAAAATCTTACCGAGCTGTTAAAGTGTCATGTGCAATATTACAATTAGAAATACAATTAAGAATAAATAAATAAATTTTAAAATTTTGAAAAAAGAAATACAAGAATCATCTTCCCCTCCCACAAAGTATGCCACAATGTTCAGAACTGTTTGCCGGTCATTGCTCTTCAGCTTTGGAGAAACCGTACCTGCTTTTTCTTATTAAGTTGTAAACTGGAAAGCCACTTGTATTGGCTACTAGCCAAAAGTCCAGTTTCTTTCACAAAATGTAAAAGTAAGTAAAACCCGACATTCTGACTTACCCACTTCAGCCAAAGTTCTGATACAAGACTCCACGGAGGATTTCTGTGCGGGATTTGGCCAGGTACAATTGTAAATTCTGAAGGCAGATTGCAGCAGCTGAATAAAAACTGGCTGATGTGTCTGAAAACAGAAAGTATGCAAATAGGCCATTAAAGCCATTAACTCTCCTAACATGGCATCTGTGCATTATCAAAAAGGCTCATCAAAATAAAACACAATCCAGTCTTTTTTGAGCATCAGTGCCACTGACAGAATCTCATTCAACAAATATTTATTATGTACCCACTTCGTGACAGGCACCATGCCAGACACTATAGAAAATCAATTATTTGCATTTTAACTATATACTTAATCAGAAAAAATTTGGCATTTCTTGAAGCCAATGACATGCGTTTAAATATTTTTTTAATATCTCTGGTGTGTTTCCAAGTATAAGTAGAGCAGGTGTTCTAAGTTTGTTTGTTTGACTGACTGTATGTTTTGGTTTCATATGATGTGCAAGGACAGGAGACAACAATTTTGACCTACAGAAACAATTTCATAGGGTTCTAATAATTTAAAAGTTTTCCCTAAAGAAAGTACAATTCAAAATGATATTTTTATAAGGGTAATACATGATCACTATAGAATTTTGGGGAACCACAGAAATGAAAATCACCAATAATCCTACCATGTAGAGATAATCAGTATGAACATTTTGAAGATATTTCCCTCCTGAGTTTATCTATGTATATAGGCACATATGTTCTTTACACATACAGATTTGGATGATACTCTAATGCAATTCTGGGGACCGTTTCACTTAATATTACTTCACAATCATTTTCCTTAGTCATACATATTTCTTTTAAAACATGATTTCCATTTGCTATGTAATAAGCCATCCTACAGACACACCATAATTTATTTAGCTATTCTATTTGTGGTCATTTAAGGTCGATGCCAATTTTTAAGTATTATAAATACTCGAACGAAAATCTTAGTATATAAATTCCTTCTAATTCCAGACTAATTCTTAGTATATAAATTCCTGCTAATTACTAAGGTGGAATTTATTGAGTCAAAACGCATATCCTTTGAAAGAATCATTTATTGCAACACTTGGCAAACAGCCAGTATACTGATATGAACGTTTCTGTTATGCTTGGAGGGAGAACAGGAATAATTCAATTTGAAGATGGGGCCTCTTTACTTAAAATAAAGCTTGGTAAACTCAGAAACGGCATAATAGTAAATAATATGAGAGAAAAGTGACCTTCAGTGGTGTAGGAAATGACTTCCTGACCAGATTAAAGTTTTTTCCTACTCAGTGTGACAGAGTGCTCCTGTGTTTGTTTACGTTACCTGGAGGCTGGTACTGTTGTCTGAAAAGGGGGAATTAAAGAAGCCGCTCACAATGTTCATTATTGACTCAGTGACACACTTCTCCAAGAAGGTGTCTGCATGTTTCCGGTCTGTGGTTGTGTTGCAAACCTGGAGAGAAAAATTGAACAACTCAATACATTCTACCACATCTTTGAATTCTAACTCAGTACTGAAACCTTGTAAAAACTGCTCTGAAATTATTATTTATAACATTTCTTCTGCTTTTGAAAGTTGCTTTGAATAGACACATTTCTGCCAAACATCTATTAAAATTTTATCCTTCTGCCATAGTTTGGTTGTCATTTCATCCTTGGAAGAATTCTTTCACAAATGCCCCCAGTCCCTTCCTCCTACTCTGCTTCTCCCTACTCTTGCACACCAACCTTCTCCCTCTGTTCTCAAACATGGCTTTGCTGGAAAACGCCCTTCCACCTTCCACTCAAGGTGAGGAAATCAAAGAGGAACAGTCATTATAAGAAAGTGGTAAATGTGATTAATGGTGGTTTATATCTCTACATATTTTCACTTATAAAACCTGGCCCAAATTGGAGGATGCAAACAGAAAATATTTGGCAAGGGAGGTAGAAAGCTACAAGAAGATAAAACTTTTTCCAACACTTCAGACCTTTTCATCCATAGCATAGATGCTCCGGGAAGCACCGAAGTGTGCCTTTGCATGCTTCCTTCCCTGAGTAGGGCTGAGCAAGAAGGGACAATACTAGCACTAAGGATAAACCAGAAAAGAATACAGGCCTGGTTTCTGCCCTGTTTTTTTATATGATTAAATGAGGCAGAAATTGGTCATTTTGTGAAACAAACCACAAATTTCCAAATATGTCAGGGTAGACAAATTGCAAAGCTAAGATACATGATTAAAAACAAATGAAAAAAAGCTGGGTAATAAAAAGAACCATGAAGATAAAAAGAAGAAGAAAAAAGTGGAAGGGAAAAGCATGGGGTGTGAGAAAACCCCAAAAAACTGGGGCAGAGTAACAACGTTTAAATATTCACAGTGATGGTGGGGAAATATGGTGGCCAGATGTTCCAGATGTTCGTAGACAATCCAAATTTCTACATCATTTCTTTTTCTTTTCAGGAAGGTGATTCATCAAAAAGAATAAGTAACTATAATTTAATTTGATATTGCTTTAAAAACCTTTCACACAAATAAGTTCACAAAAGAGAAAAATTCCCTTCTCAAATGTGTGTCCCAATGTTTTGGTTGGGGAAATAACAGTATTTGCCAAATACAGGTAAAAGAAAGAGTACGGGGATTGCTTTGCTTTGCTCCTAAATCACTTCCCATCAGGGCTCTTCATTTTTTCCTCGTCTATTAAGTGACACCTCCCTGACAGGGTTGTATGAGAACTAATCTCACAGTTATTGCAGGGAACAGTGCAATTAAAGGAAATAAATGATGTCAAATTATGCAATCTTTTAGCCAGCATTCAAGCAGGTAACATAATGCCTGGCATATACAACATGTTCAATTAATGTTTGGGACATGAATGAATCAATTCATTTTAAAAAAATGAAAGAATAAGAAAGAACAGAAGGACTCTTATATTGTTTCACGTTCACTCTGGGTTAGGCTATATTTGTGGAACAACGGGACTAAAACTGAGTGTGGTCCCAGCACTAATATAAAATTAGTTTTCCCATGATAGATATGACATAGGATTTATTTCGTTTAGTATTTTTCCAGCACTGGCTTTGATACTGAAATTTTCTGATTCACAGGATAAAAATATGTTAAAGTTGAAGAGGTAGCCGACCAAATCTACCATAACGAGCCCGAATAAGCTTCTTCCTCATCCAGTGACATTTCACACAACTGGGGTGGGGGGGGGGGCTCTGCCGAGCTATTGCAGTACCACACTGAATTACCTGCAACTGGACATTTGCTAAAGAACCACTCAGAAATTTGCTTTTGTCATTGGATTAGTAAAAGTAATCTATCTCTAGATAAAGACTTTCCTCAAAATCCTGGGTTTACAAAGCAATGTGGAACCTATTCCTCAATACATTTGAACAAGAAATTTTAACAATTTTTCAAGATATTTTTTCTGCCCCATATGAATGATAATATTTTTGTACCTCCAGAAACTTGCATCCTACATTGCAGTATCATGGATAGGCAAGAGATGTAAGAAGCCACTTTACTTATTAAAATCTTTTAAAACTTTCCAGGAAAAAAAAAGAACACCCCAAAATAACAATATTTCTTTATCCATTCTGTCTTTCATTTATTTTTACTGCCTCGTTCCAATAAAGATTGGAAATGATTCAAAAAAATGATACCCCATGAAATTAACTTTGATGTGTAATACATGTATTTTCAAAATTTCAACCTATTTGCACATATTATTCACATACCATTATTTCCTACAAAGCATGCCCTGTGTGATTCCCTAAACACTTATTTTAAAAGGCTATGTGATGAGCACTGGGTGTTATATGCAACTAATGAATCGTTGAACAGTACATCAAAAACTAATGATGTACTATATGTTGGCTAATTGAACATAATAAAGATAAAGTTGGAACTTTGAGCAATTGCAAAAACTAAAAATAAATAAAAATAAAAGGTAATATTTATTCCATCATGCCAATGCACCATCATGCTTTAAATCCATTTTTGGAATAAATTGAGGATACATAACCAAAAACATAAATCATTTTCTTATTTTCCTAGTTATTTCCTTCTTGCTAGTCTTTTATGTGATTTCCCTATTTTTTTTTTGCAACTATAACGAATTGTGCAAAATTCTTATATTTACTTTCAGATTTTTGGTGTATATTCTACCAAAAGAGGAATCACCAGATGAGGATATAGAGACAGTTTTGTACTGTTGCTGGGCTGATCCTCTAAAATAACAAATGTACAATGTTATCAACAACCTATGTGTAGATACACAGGATGGTCCCTCATTATTTCCAACTAGCTCTTGTTTTCAGGCTCCGGTTGGGATCAGCTGATGTGAGGCACTGGCAGAACAGAGTAGGAGAGATAGAATTCAGGGACCTACTGGACCTCTGCTTCCAACTCCATCTTCTTCCCCTCACAGAGGTTTTGGCAGTGTCTGAATCTCTGGGGGCAGCCCCCACTGAGCCCTTCAGCAGTGTCCCCAGTAACAATGGCACTGTCTTCACCCCTTCATGCCTGGGTGCAAACAGCTTTGCAGTGTCCCCAATTCCAGGGTGCTCCCCTGTGCCTTCTTGGTCCCTTTCACACTGCCCACACCTCCTGGAGGATGCCATCTGGTTCCCGCAGAAACTGACTGTTCCCACCTGTAAATTATCATTATTTTCACCCATTTAATGATACCTAAAATTTATTTTGTGTTTCTGACATTACTAATGAGGGTTGGCACTTTCCACGTAATCACTTCATGCCAATATTTTGTCATGTACGGATGACTGAAAATCCTCTAACCACTTTAAGTGAGACCTGGATAATGACTGACATATGACATAGCATTTTAACATATTTTTCATAAGTTCTTTTGGATTATCATTTCACATACATTTTTCACATTCTGATTTTTTTATTTAGAATGTTATTTCATTACATTTCATTGTGTCAAATAATTCTTAGCATTCAGGCACTATTTTTTATTTAGATTGTTTCTACTTATTTAATATAAAGAAGAAAAAAAACCTCCCTTCCACAAAAGCAAAGGATATTCCACACATTTTGTTCTAGTTTTTTTTGGAGTCCTCCTCTATCCCTGTACGCATCATGACTCCCATTTAACTCTTTACACTATCTGGGAGTTTGCTGCTGTAGTGACCTGATTTTTGGATTCTGATCAATTTTTTCTGGTATTGATATCCATCCAACTGTCCTCCAAACATTTACTGAACAGTGATTTCTTGTCTCACCCTTAGGTTGCTTGAGGTCTGTCTTATATCACTAATTACTATTTATATCTCTCTGGTATATTCCATGTATCATAATTTTTAAAATATTTTAAAATCTCTGTAAAATATTATAAAATATTAAAATAATCCCAAGCTCCACGTATCATTATTTTTCAAATTATTTGTTTAAATTATTATTATTTAAGTTAAAGCTAAATACTGGGGCATCCGGGTGGCCCCATTGGTTAAGCATCTGCCTTCAGCTCAGATCATGGTCCCAGGGTCCTGGGATTGAGCCCCGCATCGGGCTCCCTGCTCCGCGGGAAGCCTGCTTCTCCCTCTGCCTGCCACTCCCCCTGCTTGTGCTCTCTCTCTCTCTCTCTCTCTCAAATAAAATAAATAAAATCTTAAAAAAATAAATTAAAGCTAAATATTGGATTAGGAGTTAGGACAGTGAACCAAACAAAACAAAATCCCTACTCTTATATAAGAGTTTTTATTCTAATCAAGAAAGACACACAAAAGACAAATTAATAAATACATAATATCAGTGGAAAATAGAGCAAAGAGGATACTCTAGCGGAAAAATAAAGAAGGGCAGGCTGTACAGGGAGGAGGTGTATAGCTCGTTCTTATGCTACAGGAGGAGTGGGTACAGTGGAGGATTACTTTTACCTAACTTGCTTGGGGAACCTCTCTGGATAAGGCAACATTTTAACAAAAAACTGAAGGAAGTGAGGAAACAGCCCTGGAGGTTTCTGAGGAAAGAGCAAGTGAAACTCTGTCTCCACCAGTAGAATGTAAGTCCCTGACCTGGGAAACTAGTCTGACTTGCTCACCACTGCGCAGGCAGGACCTCAGCGCACAGTAGGTAGAAAACCATTTGCTGAAAAATAAATATGAAACAACATTTCTAGACATAATTATGCCTGACATTTCTCCCCTTGCATATATGATGTCCCTTCTCTCTTCCACTCTAAAGTCACCGCTACTCTTCCAAAATGACAGATGGGATTTAAAAAGTTATATGCTAGAGCAGCACTGCCCAATAGGACTTTCTGCAGTGATGGAAATCTGCATCAGTGATGTCCAGCACATGTGCTTACTGGGCACTTAAAAGGTGGCTGGTGCTACTGAGGAACTGGATTGTCCATCAGATTTAATTTTACCTAATTAAAATTTAAATTTAAATGTGGCAAGCTGCTACCCTGCAGGACAGGGGAGCTCTAGTGCCAGTAACATACTTTTGATCACACAGACCAAGGAATACAAATCCTAAGGATCGTTTTTATATTCCTTGTAGACAGTAGACATGTTCCTCTAAACAGCTGAGGTGATATCACATATTTATTTTAATTTGCATCCCTTCATTCATGAGGCCAAAACTTCCAAACATTTGCTTTTTAAACATCTCCTTTTTAGGTGAGTCATCGGTTCATACACTCAGTTGGCTTTCTTAGAATTCTAAACTCATTTTGTAAAAAGATAGTATTTTTCTTAATATCAATATATATTAATTGTAGGAACCCTGAAAAAATATAGAAAGGCACAAAATAGAAAACAAAAATTACCTTTAATACAAAAATCCAGATAAAACCATGGTTATCCTCCTAGAATCCTTTCTTCTAATCTTTGTGCTCTACCACGTATATTTTACGTAACTGAAATTATTCTAGATAACCAGTTTTGTCTTCTCCTTTTTATACTCATCACTCGACCATTAGTACTTCCCACATTATTAAAAATCCTCAAGAAATCTCAATGACTCTATAACATCAATCTTATAGATATATCATAATTTATTGAACTATTTCTCTATTATTAAATTTTGAATCTATTTCTTACTGTATATTATTATAACAGCATGTTGAACTTCTTTGACCATAAATCCTTGATATCATTTCTAATTATTTCCTGAGGACAGATTCGTGGAAAGTAAACTATTTGACACATTAAAAAGGTATGAAGGTTTCTTTTAATGTATTACCAAAATGCTTTTCAGAAAGACACCATGAATTTACAGTCTCATCAGCAAAGTATGCGAACCAACATTTAATATTATCTCTTTACTTTTATCTTTTTGTCCCTACAACTTTGATAATTAGAAACTGGATCTTATTCTTCTTTGTATTTTTAAAAAATTATTAACAGTTGACTATTTTTTTCAAGGGTTTGCTTGTATTTCCTCCTCTATAAGTCATGAATGCCTGGGTCTTGACCATTTCATTATTAGATTGTTAGGGCTTTTCTTATCTATCTATATATATAAATTCTTTTTTTTTCTTTTTCAAGCATTGGGCCTTTAAAGATTTATTTATTTATTTTAGAGGGTGGGGAGCAGAAGGAGAGGAAGAGAGAAACCCAAGCAGGCTCCACCACTCAGCACGGAGTCGGACATGAGGCTCGATTTTACAACCCTGAGATCATGACCTGAGCCAAAAGCAAGAGTCGGAAGCTCAACCGACCGAGCCACCCCGGCGTCCCAAGTTCTTTATGTAAAGATTATTTAAGCCTTTTTAGAAATGTTAGTAACTTTTTTCTATTTTGATTTTTTATTGCTATGTGTGATGTTTTATGTACTTAAATTTGAATTTTCAAAAAATGAAACGTCTATTATTTTCCTTAGCTATTCTCATTCACCACTTTTATGCTTAAAAAGAAACTTCTCATCCAAAGACAGATAAATATAGCCACCTATATTTCCATCCATTTTTATTGTGCCACATTTATCTCTAAAATCTTAATCTAATTGCAATTTACGCTATTATATGATTTAGGTTAGGAACTGAGTTCATTTCACCCCAAATAGCCAGTGTCCTCAAATGGCATTTTGATTTAGTTCAAATCAACAATTTTTGTTGAATGTCTATTCCATGTCAAGAATGTTCTATGTACCTGGGATTTATCGATGAATAAAATATATAAGAATCACTACCCTAATGGAGTTTATACTATCACTTTAATGTTACCAGGAGTAAGCAATCTACAGCCCATGGGGCAAATCTAGCTATAGCCACTCATTTACATATTGTCAATGGCTCCTTTCCCTTTAGTAACTGCTATGACCATAATAATAGTGGCCTGAAAAGCGAAAATATGAACTACCTTGCTTTCATGGAGAAAGTTTGCTCATCCCTGAAAATTACTAATCACTTCTTACTAATGGGTAATAATTTGTTTATGATATATTAGTATCTGCATATGTAAAAATCTGTTTATGCCTATTTATTTCATTCCATTGATATGTCCACTTAATTCGATGCTAAGACTACACTTACTTTGTTTTCAAATTGACTTCTTAAGTATTTTTCACTTCAGTGGACATTTATTTCACAAATACATATGGACTACCTACTATGTGTGAGACACTTCTAGGTCAGGTATGCAGCAATGAACCAAACAGACAAAATCCCTGCCCTCTGTTTCAGTAGGAACAAATACAAATGCATATAAAAATGTCACATGAGGATAAGTTCTGTGAAGAAAAATGAAGCAAGCGAAGGGGTAGGGGGCAGAAGGAAAAAGCTGCTACACACAGGGTGGTAAGTGAAGGCCTCTTTGAAGACTTTTAAGCAGGAACATGAAAGAAGTCTTGAGGATACCTGGAGGATCAGTGCATCCCAGGCAGATGCAAAAGTGCTTAGATGGGAGTGTGTGTGGCATATTTGAGGAGCAGCAAGGTGGTCATTAGATGGAACAGAGACCTGCTAGGGGAAATTAAGTGGATATGGAAAAGGGGAGGGGTGATCAGGGGAGAGGCCAAATCATGCAGATGTTTTACTTCAGGAGGAATTTAAGCAGAAGAGACCTGAGCCAACATTCTTCTTCTTCCTATTCTTTTGAATCATGATGGCTACTGTATAGATGAAGAATAGAGAATAGATGAAGAAGGGCGGCAAGTGTGAAAGCAGGGAAACAGGCTATGAGGCTACTGCAATGGTCCAGATGAGAGCTAATGGCAACTTGAAGCAGGTGGTAGTGATGGAAGTCTTCAGAAGTAGTCAGATTTTTAATATTTTAAGGCTAAACTTTGTAGAATTTGCTTAAGGAATGGATTTAAAGTGTAAGGAAACAAAGTTTATAGATAACACCAAGACATTTTGCTAGAATGCCTAGATTGAATAATGGAATTGTCATTTACTGAGATGCCAGAGACTTGAGAAGGAATTCATTTTTAGTGGGATATAGGAGTAAATGGGGAGCTTGAAGTTAGATAGCCAAATGGTGATGTCCTACAGGCAGTTAGATATGCGAGACTGGACATCGGGAGAAGGATCCAAGCTTCAATCAGTCTGGTATTAAAGACAGGAGAGTATTGAGATCAGCAAGCAAGTGATTGTAGACAGAGGGTAGTAAGTCAAAGGTTGAGTCTGGCACATTCCAATACTGAGAATCTAGAAAGATTTGGAGGAAAGAGCAAAGAAACGTAAGAAAGGGTGGGCAATGAGGAAGGAGGGAAGCAGAATGGAAATGATATCCTGGGGACCAAGTGAGAAGTGTTTCAGGAAGGAATTAATGAACTAAGACAAATGCTGTTAATGATTTAAAGAGCATGAAGTAGGATGCAGCATAGGGATCAACCAACCATCAATCAAGAATAGCCAAACAAGTATTCATTACATGTGGACACCACCACTATAACTTGGCCCGAAAAATAGAATTACAACTGAGGGAAAGGGGCCACACGAAGGATAAGGTTTATAGAGTACTTTATACTCTTCACTTGCCCTCAAGGCTAGCTAATATAAAAAGAACCCTTTAAAATAAGACATTTCAAAGGCTCATTCAACTTAAGAAAGTCAAGAAAACTCTAGAATCAAATCATCAACCAAAGATAATTGCAATTCCATCAAATTAAAGAACTTGGAAAGTGTGGCTCAAAGTACATATAAATTTTACCTTTACTCCTACTTCCAACCTATTTGGTAAGCTATGTAAAGGGAGAGAATGGCTCAATCAAGTGATCTATTTAAAAATAAAATACTCTGAGTTATCCAGCTAAGTAATGATTGATGGGGCAATGACATGACACTGCATTAGGTGCACCTCTAAATTATTTCTTGGTCTAATTTCATTCTGCCAATACATCGCTTAGAGTACCATTGGTCATTAGAGAAACTTGAAATTGATAGCAAAACTGGAAACTTCTTCAAAAGAAAAAATATAGTCTGGAGCTAACATTGACCACAGTCCACCCCCCATTCAGGTGCTTTCTAATAATGACTCAAATCCCTTGACTTTGAAACAACAATCAGTTACAAAGGCAAAAAAAGCATTTCTGCCCCACAAACACCAATTTTAGCCACAAGAAACACAGAGGAACAACTTTTCATGAGTCTAGTATCTTTGCTGCCTGCCTAAATCTGGTGTATTTACAGAACACGGATACTGTCTGTCAGGGAATCAGAATGGAATTAAGTGTGTGAAACCTAGCACCAGTTTATTAAAAACAGTCTTTCAGGAAGATTTTCTTTTATGGATCTTAGCAAGATAAAAGATGAGGTGTTACAAACAGGAATAAGAAAGATACTAATTAAGACTCTCCAGAGAGTTTTACCCAAGAGCAAACAAAAAAGAACCTGGTAGAAATGACTCCAGAGCAACATGAAGAGAAAGGTGGAAGGTGGTATGAATGCCACTACATATTAATATTTCTGTTGCCTTTTAAGTAATATTGTTCTCCAAACTTCTACTAAAATAATCATCTGCCTTGTGCTGGCCGGACCCCACCTGAAACACTGGTTCCATCCCAAATGTCATACTTTTACATTGATTGATTCACGAATGTTGAACATTTATCCCAGGGATAAATCGCACTTGGTTGTGTTGGACAATCCTTTTAACGTACTGTTGGATCCTATTAGCTAGGATTTTGTTGAGAATTTTGGCATCCATATTCATCAGGGATATTGGTCTGAAATACTCCTTTTTGATGGGGTCTTTGCCTGGTTTGGGGATCAAGGTAATGCTGGCCTCATAGAATGAGTCTGGAAGCTTTCCTTCTGTTTCTATTTTTTGAAACAGCTTCAGTAGAATAGGTATTATTTCTTCTTTGAATGTTTTGTAGAATTCCCCAGGGAATCCATCAAGCCATGGACTCTTGTTTTTTGGGAGGTTTTTGATCACTGCTTCAATCTCATTACTGGTTATTGGTCTAGTCAGGTTGTCTATTTCTGTTTCAGTCTTGGTAGTTTACAGGTTTCCCCAGAAGGCATCCATTTCTTCCAGGTTGCGTAATTTATTGACATATAGTTGTTGATAATAATTTCTAATAATTGTTTCTATTTCCTTGGTGTTAGTCATGATCTCTCACCTTTCATTCACTAATTTTATTAATTTTGGTCCTTTCTCTTTTCTTTTGGATTAGTCTGGCCAGAGGTTTATAGATCTTATTAATTCTTTCAAAGAACCAGCTTCTAGTTTCGATGATCTGCTCTACTGTATTTCTGGTTTCTAATTCATTGATCTCTGCTCTAATCTTAATTATTTCTCTTTTAATTTGTGGCTTAAGCATCATTTGTTGTTTTTTTCTCCATTTCTTTAAGGTGTAAAGATAGTTGGTGCATTCGGGATTTTTTAAATTTTTTTTGAGTGAGGCTTGGATGGCTATGTGTTTCCCCCTTAGGACCACCTTTGCAGTATCCCATAGGTTTTGGACCAATGTGTTTTCATTCTCATTGGTTTCCATGAATTGTTTAAGTTCTTCTTTGATTTCCTGGTTGACCCAATCAATCAATGTGATAGAACACATTAATAAGAGGAGAGAGAAGAACCATATATGGTCCTCTCAATTGATGCAGAAAAAGCATTTGACAAAATGCAGCATCCTTTCCTGCTTAAAACTCTTCAGAATATAGGGATAGAGAGAACATTCCTCAATTTCATAAAATCCATCTATGAAAAACCCACAGCATATATCATTCTCAATAGAGAAAAGCTGAGAGCTTTCCCTTAAGATCAGGAACACAAGGATGCCCACTCTCGCCACTACTATTCAACACAGTACTAGAAGTCCTAGCAACAGCAATCAGACAACAAAAAGAAATAAAAGGTATTCAAATTGGCAAAGAAGAAGTCAAACTCTCTCCGCAGATGACGTGGTACTTTATGTGGAAAACCCAAAAGACTTCACCCCCAAATTACTAGAACTCATACAGCAATTCAGTAATGTGGCAGGATACAAAATCAATGCACAGAAATCAGTTGCTTTCTTATACACTAACAATGCAACTGTAGAAAGAGAAATTAGAGAATCGATTCCATTTACAATAGCACCAAAAACCATAAAATACCTCGGAATAAACCTAACCAAAGAGGTAAAGGATCTATACTCTAGGAACTACAGAACACTCATGAAAGAAATTGATGAAGACACAAAAAGATGGAAAAACATTCCATGCTTATGGATCAGAAAAATAAACATTGTTAAAATGTCTATGCTGCCCTGGGCAATCTATACCTTCAATGCCACCCTGATCAAAATTCCAATAGCATTTTTCAAAGTGCTGGAACAAGCAATCCTAAAATTTGTATGGAATCAGAAAAGACTCCAAATCACCAAGGAAATGTTGAAAAAGAAAAACAAAGCTGGAGGCATCATGTTGCCTGATTTCAAGTTATATTACAAAGCCCTGATCACCAAGACAGCATGGTACTGGCACAAAAACAGACATATAGATCAATGGAACAGAATAGATAGCCCAGATATGAACCCTCAACTCTATGGTCAAATAATCTTTGACAAAGCAGGAAAAAATATGCAATGGAAAAAAGACAGTCTCTTCAATAAATGGTGCTGAGAAAAATTGGACAGCTATACACAGAAGAATGAAACGCCACCATTCTCTTACACCATACACAAAGATAAACTCAAAATGGATGAAAGAACTCAATGTGAGACAGGAATTCATCAAAATCCTAGAGGAGAACATAGGCAGGAACCTCTTTGACATCAGCCACAGCAACTTCTTTCAAGACATGTCCCCAAAGGCAAGAGAAACAAAAGCAAAAATGAACTTTTGGGACTTCATCAAGATAAAAAGCTTCTGCACAGCAAAGGAAACAGTCAAGAAAACAAAGAGGCAACCCACAGTATGGGAGAAGATTTTTGCAAATGATACTACAGACAAAGGGCTGATATCCAAGATCTATAAAGAACTTCTCAAACTCAACACCCAAAAAACAAATAATATCAAGTCAAAAAGTGGGCAGAAGACATGAACAGACACTTCTCCAAAGAAGACATACAAATGGCTAACAGACACATGAAAAAATGTTCATCATCATTAGCCATCAGGGAAATTCAAATCCAAACCACACTGAGATACCACCTTACACCAGTTAAAATGGCAAAAACTGACAAAGTAAAGAAACAACAAATGTTGGAGAGGTTGTGGAGAAAAAGGAACCCTCTTACACTGTTGGTGAGAATGCAAGTTGGTACAGCCACTTTGGAAAACAGTGTGGAGGTGCCTCAAAAAATTAAAAATAGAGCTACCCTATGACCCAGCAATTGCCCTACTTGGTATTTACCCCAAAGACACAGGACGTAGTGAAAAGAAGGGCCATATGCACCCCAATGTTCATAGCAGCAATGTCCACAATAGCCAAACTGTGGAAAGAGCCGAGATGCCCTTCCACAGATGAATGGATAAAGAAGATATGGTCCATATATACAATGGAATATTACTCAGCCATCAGAAAGGATGCATACCCAAAAACACTGACATATTAGAGAGAACCCAAAAGTATACTGAAAACAGGAAGGAGCCCAGAACAAATTTGAGAAGCTGTTATGGAAAAAGCACCAGGTTAGGCTCCAGCAGATTTCCCAGATCTGCTTCTGGCTAGGCAAGTCACCCTATGCTAGCAAATTAATCTCTCTGGAACTCAGGGGCAAAATTATGAGGTCAACCTCGATGGTCTTAAGTTCTTTAAATTGTATGACTTTATTTGAAAGTAGATCACCAGCAAGGAGAATATATTGCTTATGGTAAATACCTACATCTTTGCTGAACTGAATCATTCTATGTTGCTACAGAAGGAGGAAATAGGCAAAAATTATAATACATAACAATTTGGCTCAATATTAAGAGCTTTTCACAATTAAAGTTATGTAATAATGAAACCAGTTGTCTCAAAAAAATAGTGAGATAACTCTTACTAGAAATATACAGGTAGGTGCTGAAGAGTGTGAGCTATTATGACTGCCAGTCTCTTCCAACCCTAAGATCCTATGATTCTTTAGGTCCAATTCACCACATACCTTTCCTCCAGGTTACCTCCACCATTTCTCACTGATGTAAATCAGCTGCTCCAGGATTTCATCACTTCATGGGAATATCTCCATTTAGCCCATCTCTATGTCAAGTCATTACTCCGCATGTCCAGTTTCCCAGACATGGTTTCTGGCTCTTGCCTGTACTGGCTGGTCCTCCTTTTGGTTATCTTCAACATTATTATTTGGTATAGGTATGGAGGAAACTTGTTGAAATTGCTTTAAAGGCTACATATAACCTTGTAATAATACCAGTGATGTTACCATGATGTGGATGAAATAGATGATGTTACCAGCTTTCTGATTAAGTGCCACTCATGTGCTAAGAGCTTTATATGCATTATCTCATTGAAGCCTCCTGGCAACCCTATGAGGAATGCGTATCCATTTTACAAATAAGGAAACTGAGTCAGAGCGGTAAGTACTTTGCTCAAGGTAACTGAGCTAGGAAGAGGCAGAATCTGGACTTGAACGCTAGTCTGGCTAATGCCTCTAAAGTACCTACTCTTAAACTACTATATTCTACTGCAATGGTTCCCAGAGTGTGGTCCCTGGACCAGCAGCGTCAGCGTCACCTGGAAATGTGTTAAAAATGCAAAGATTCACATCTACTGAATCAGAAACTCTGGAGTGGGGTTCAGCAATCTGTGCTTTAGCAAACCCTCCAGATAATCCTGATGCTCACTGAAGTTTGAGAACTACTGATCTACTCAACTGAAAATTTGCCTAGGAAACCACACTCTACTTATTTAAACAACTTTTTGTATTTGAATTTGAGTGTGTGGTGGCTCCTTAATCTCTCTTCAAGGGCAGAAAGACAAAGCCCAGTTACAGAAAAGCCAGGTTTCCTGTCCCTTCCCTGAAATAGGAAGGGTGATTCTTTGTCATTCTTGGTGAGGGGATAAGAAAGCAGCTGTTTTAAAATATAAATAAGAGGGAAACCAGAAGGAAAGAAAAAAAATGCTTTTTACAGTATAGCTAAGCTACTGTGGTTAGACATAATGAGTGAGTAGACTAAAAAGATCTCAAAATTCCCTTCAAGCCTTTATATAATAAATAACATTAATGTCTACTTAATCAAAAATAGTTAAAATAAAAAATCCTTCCTAGCAGGCATGCTTTTTTTTTTTTTACAAAAAAGAATACCTACATCTTAGCTTTATAAATACATCAACGGCAAGGGGTGCCTCCACGGTGGCATAACCAATGGCAGTTACCATCAGCTTCTTTGTTTTAAAAAATAAAACTCCTTTTAGCTTTGCAGCTCACACTGCCTAGAATGTGACCTTGGTCTTTTCAAGCTTCTCTTTAGTCTGTAGCACTGTGCAACTCTGCAAATCAGTCTATAATCTCTTTAATATCTTCCCGCACGTGCAATTTTAAAGCTCAGTCATCGACATAGAACCCATCCTTTACTTAAAGGTCTCTAGAGATCCTTGTAGCCCATCAGATACAAGGGCTTTCACAAGGACATGGGGGTCAATATGAGTGGTATGAAAATCATGTGTAAAACAAGATTATTTCTCCACAGGTACTGTTTGCCTGCAAAAAGTAATGAGTGGCTTTTCAGTCTATAGAAATGAAGTAAACTAGGAACTGCCTTACTCCATTCATGCTTGAAGCTAGTGGAGTTGGCTCATACTACACCACATTGAAGGTGAAATAAGCACATTTCACCTGCAAAGTCCTGATGTCTGAGTCTGAGTTGATGTTTTATTATATCCCCCTTGTCTTCCTTCCTTCCAGAAAGTGTTGGAGGGAGGCAGTTAGCTAGTGGATAACCGTCAGCATCCATTCTTATAAGACAGTAGAAATATGGACCTCACTAACTCTCCTCTCCTCCAACTACATCTAAATAAGGTCTGTGTAAAGCTACCAGCACTCAGGAATGTAGAGAGTCAAAAAAACTGGAACAGCCCGCCATAAGTCATCGCAGGTCTAAGGATTATCTGTACACTATCTTCCACTAGTGAAACCCTTATTTGAACATTATATCCCATCACTTCAAAGGGAAAACTAAAAATTAAAAAAACAAAATAATAAACCCTCTATCTTATGACAATTCAACATGCCAAAAAAAGGGGGGGAGGGAGCTGAAGATATACTAACTAAAATTAATCCCTATCTATAAAGAAGATTCCTTCCTTCCTTTCTTCATTCATTCATTCACTCAATTTTACTCAAAAACATATGCTAGACAATATCTAGAAAATGCCAACCGGCTCCACATGTCCTCTCCAATTCCCCCAAAAGGCCAAACAGGAGGAAATGGACTCAGTAAAAAGCAGGACCTATTTTGACTGACGAGTCAAACCAGATGATTCAATTACTGGAGCACTCTCCCAAAGAAAACTCTGAATAGGCAACACTGAGCAATGCCAAGCCCTGGGTAGTCTGGTCAAGTACCGATCTGTCTGAAAGCAGCGCTCAAGGCCTCCTGAGATCTCTTCCATCTATAGTTTGTAATTGCATCCATGATAAGAGGCTGAATACAAATTGACCTCTGCCAATGTCTTCCCCAACCTATATAAAAAGGCCCCTAAAATTCCACTTGATAACAAATCAATATAGCTAGTGGTAAAAGTAGAAATGGACATTTTGTTTCTATACACAGTATATTGGGTATTTTGTGTATAGGAACTCATTAAATCTCACTCACATCTTATGAAATCTTTTTGAATGTAATGGATTACATCCATTACATGGAGGGTTTAATTCCAAATTTTCATCCAGACCCTTGATCCTGTTTAGTCGAAATATGTATCAACAACCTAACTAAACATGAAGTAGTGTTTAATGGTGAAAGTGTAACTCACCCTGGCCATGTCCACCAAGAAGTTCTCAAATAATTTCCAAATGTGGTTACTGGTGTAGATTTCTTTCATTTCCACTTCAGTGTCCACATAACAGTGATTAACAAAATTCACATAAGCAATTTTAACCTGTGCAAGTTTCAAATACAAAAGAAAGTGAGTTTTGTTCATTGTTCATTTTCAAAAATCAAATATGAAAGGTTAAATAAAATCTCGGTTAGTTACTACCGTGGATTATAGCATGTTTTATGTCTACCTAGAAAGCATTCCCATTTCCCTTCTCTTACTAAAACCCTCCAGGCCCCGACCTAGTAGCCCATTCCCCTGCGCCCAGTGTTGGAATGCACAAGTACACCTGACAGAAACCAAGTCTGTCCTAGTTGAGACACTGAGAGTCAAATGTGCTCCCTTTCCCTGTCTTCCTTCCTCTCCCTCTCCCTCCCCTTCTTTCTGTCTCTTTCTCTGACATTCTGTCATTCTCTCTCTCTCGCTCATTACTAAAGTGGAACAAGGTAAACCCAAACTCCAAGAATCCATCTTCTGCAAGTACATGGAGGACAATTATGCACAGAAAGAGAGAATGAGGCAAAACCACAAAGGAACAGGGGACAAGAGATGGAAAGAATTCTGACATTGTTTGAACCTCTTGATCCATCAGAACAACTATCCTTCAAATTCCCAAATACAGGATCCAATAAAATTCCCTTTTTTAAATTTAAACAGTTCAAGTTAGGTTTCTGTTGTTTACAACCAAGAGAGTTCTAATATAACATTTAAATGTGTTGATTAAATAATACTTTAATGCCATTCAGAAATATTTAAGTTACTATTTCTGAGAAGAAACAGGCTCACAGTTTACAAAAAAACTATATTACTTTAAAGTGTAGTACCACTCTTTCCCATATTTAACAAAATCCCTCATAAAGGACTGGGATGAGTCTCACCAACACAGAGTATTTCTGAAGTGTGTAGAACAGTAGTGTTTGTGGTTCTTCTCTTTCCTTTCTTTATTTTTTTTTTTTAATGAAAATGTGATGAGGGGTGTCTGAGTGGCTCAGTCGGTTAAGCATCTGACTCTGGATTTCAACTCAAGTCATGATCTCAGGGTCATGAGATCAAGCCCCGAGTCAGGCTCTATGCTCAGCGCGGAGTCTGCTTGGGATTGTCTCTCTCCCTTTCCCTCTGTCCCTCCCTCTGGCTCACATGTGTGTGTGCTCTCTCTCTCTCTCTCTCAAGGAATAAATAAATAAATAAATAATGGGATGGGTGCTATAAACCACCCTAAATGCATATACATACAAAATCATGTAAATAATTTCAAGGATTCATAGAATCCAAGTTAGAACCATAAGGAATACAGGGTCAGCTTTCATGCCCTTAGTGCTTCTCTGTCCTTGACTAAGGCCAAAAAGCAGACAGGGTGCCTGTGTCAAGAACTGATCATAGGGTAGGGAGACTTCAGAACCATTCAGTGCATTATCATAATCATCTTGACAGCAGCTTATATTTATTCATTGTTTGCTACACGTCAAACCCTTCAGCATTTTGTATGTAATATCTTCCTTAATTCCACCCTCCAGCAATCCTCTCAGATACATACCAGAATTGTTCTGCTTTAAAATTGTGGAAATGGAAGATCAGAAAGGTTAAGTAACCTGCTGGAATCAGTCACACAGCTAGAAGTAATGGATCCAGGATTCTGACTCATTCTTTAATTCATTTGTTCATTCATTCAAAACATACTTATTAGGTATAGTCTCAGGATCAGGTAATATAATGGTACATAGAAACAACCTAGTTGCTTCTCTCATCACGCTTATAATCTTGGGCAAGGATGTGAAGGCTACAGACCTTTATTAATAACATTCAAATGTCAAATTTCAAATTGTAGACTCTTACAACTCTACTATGGGAGGCCAAGGAAGTTTTCCTTAAGGAGGTAATGCTTGAATCAAGATATGAAGGATGAAGAGGAGTGAAGCAGGTGAACATAAGGGGCCAGAGTGGTGTGGTCAGAAAGAACAATATGTGGGAAGAAGTACTGTCAGAATCAGGACCTCAAATAAAGACAGAACCCAGGAATTTAATCACTACACTATGCTTCCTTTCTTGGCCATCTTATTTCAAGCCAATCAAAGCATGAAGTACCCTTGCTATGAAGTGTCAATAATTCCACAAAATAATCTCACAAAAATATACTTTCAAGTCCATCACTACATAGGACTACTGGGAAGTTAGGGAAGTTAACTTAACCCTACACCTTTTTAAGTTACTATGATTTAAAATGTTTAGATTTATATCATATTTGATGCATCACACATTTATGAACTTTGCAACAATACACCACAACAGTAGAAAAGAAATTATTGCAATGTACATTCCTGGAAGCCTCATTAATCCTGTTGGCAGACAACCAGTTTTTAATGATTTTTTTCCCTATTATCAGAGCCAAACAAGGAGAGAGGGTAAAAGAATGATGCGCGAATAAAACAAAATGCATGTCCGTATTTCCAAGACTGCATTTATTCCGTAAAGCAAGGCAAACCTACAGAGTCTAATAGATGATACTACTGCACCATCCTAGCCTCTCCTATCAGTGATCGTGAATTATTTATGCAGCATCTATTGCATGCTCAAGAACATACCAGAGGTAACAAGTAAAATCTCAGTTTCATCACACTGCCATACTTAGAATTTAAGAGACTCCCACAGTAGCTTCCAGTAACCAACAGGGCTCTACTTTGAAAAAGTTTACCGTCTTTCATAGCTTCCTGTAGAAGTAAAAAAGGAAACTTTTTATGCGCTTTTAAATTTTTCTAATTATATAGCTAAGTACAATTTCTTGACTAAATACATTATCTCATTATAAATAGTATGGGGACTTCTAGCACTTATGTACTTCCGTGGCTGCTCAGCTTTTGCCAGGCTTACCTCAGGGATGCAGTCATCGTGGGTCACCACCCTCACTATGTCGTCCAAGGGCAGAAGGGAATTGCACTTGATTTCGGTGTAGACATTTTTCCCCTCTGTGCATGCTGCTAGCAACTCCACCAGGGTGATGTGGTAAGCTAAGGGGCCACTCTCATCCCCTCGGTCTCTCTCTGAACACATCATATGGAGAAGGATGGGAAATGATGCTCTATCATTGTAAAAGATCAGCACATCTTCACCCCCATTTATCAACTGAAATGATAATAAGAGAGTCTACATAGCAGTCCAAATGTTCATCCTTGCAGCTATTGCCAAAGGTTTGGTCTATCTGGAAACACATGCATCTCTTTCTAAAAACACAGATGATATTGCAAAAGCAGAACTATACCAAGGCAAGATGGTAAAAAGATTCTAGTCAGGTGCCAAGTGATTATTTATGAATACTATCACAAGCAAGCCAGGGAGATAGGGGAGAGCTGGATGGGGACAAGAATTAAATGGTATAGATGATAGTTAATCATTCCCCAGTGAATTATCCCCTGAAATTAAACCTGCAAAATATTTCAAGAAAGTTGCTTTCCTCTACTTCAAATGAAAAATGCCACTGCCAAGACATGAGAAATCTCCTAAGTCTAATTTTACTAAAGGTGAGTAAAATATCCCAACCCCCTTCAATAGTGACAGAATAAAAAAGCAAGTACTTTGAGCCAAATGCAACTTTACAAGAATCTGGAAATTCCATGCGTTGTGGGCACCGTAGGGAATGGAGGTAAAAGCGGAGATGAGAGAAATGGAGAAAAAAAAAAAGACTTAAAAAGAGAAAGAGAGAGAGAAACAAAGAAATGAATAAGCAGAGGCTTTTAGGATATACATTTTCCTTCCTATTTTATTTATACAATTTTAGTGGAGAATTCCAGCAGGTGGTACTTTTATTGCTCAAACTGCGTAATATCTTATTGTCTATTATCAGTACCAATTTTCTAACCCCAATTGGAGATATTTGGGGGATATATTTTTTCTCTATTTTAATTAAATTGATAACAGATTTAAATCAATAAAACAACTGGCTTGCTTTGAACGTTTTGTTGAAAGAGAAGGTACATGTGTTAAAATATGTATTATATGTCAACACAATATAATATTATAAATACTTCTTTCCACATAAAAACACTTCCCCTAATAGGTATCATAAAATTTTGCTAATTTTTATTTGCTGCTTTCCCATTTTAATTCTTTCCTTGATGATCATAATGCAAAATCAAATTAGTTCCCACATTTCTAGGCAATGAAGAACAATTACGAATGTAAATATAGATAAGGAAAAGGTAACTTTTAAAATGATCTTTAAAATGTTTAATAAAAATAATTTACATTAAAAATTCAAGGCTTTAAGCTGAATTAATTTTAAGATTTCTATGGGGCAGGAGGGACTCCCATTATATCAGTACAGGAGTCCCCCTCCCCTCATTCCCAAATTGAAAGTATTTAATTATGAAAATCCCCTCAATCAATATAATCTATTACATAACTATTTGGTAGCCAGGGTTGAAAGCTGGCTTAATCCAACCAGGCCTTTACAGAACCATTAGGTCACAGAGCAATGATTTACCCAAATGGACTCAATTTCTCCAAAGTACAACTTGGTTCCTGGTGAGTAACTTACTCATTGGATAAATCTCGCTCAATGTCAAATATCACTATGAAAAGAACAAAATAAATGAGGTACTTCAACCATTTGCATTTCTTAAATTTTCAACTTAAGCTTCCACACATTATAAATCACTGATGGATAATTGCTATTAATTAACTTAATGCCGTTCAAACCCTTCTGCAAACAGTAGCAGAGAACACGGATTCTTTCTTTCAGGAATAGAGCAAAAAAGGCAGTGGGAAAACAGAGTTACAACCATCTTTGTTACAGACTGAAAACTTAAAAATATAAAATGTGCCACTTTCATTCTCAATTATAATATTTCACAGAATTTTGCTATTTAAAGTACACAAATTCCTTAAGGATCAAAAAGAAAAATAAACTCAGAAAATTATACAATCAACTTAATGGTATGTTACTTCACTAGATTTAAACAAAATATACTTGTTGCTTAAGCCATCAGGACGAAATTATTTTCCACACCTATGTTGTGGGGGTGTTTTACACTATACATTAACAGAAAACACATACTTGAGCACATTACTTATGTGAAGCTATTAAAATGAAAACCGAGAACATACCTCTGTCATTATCATATCCTGGCATTTCTTCACATATTTACCATCTGCTTTTACAATCGTTTGCAAAAACCTCAGGTACTCCACATGGCGGCCGTGTGTCTCGATGCAGTGCACAAAGTGTTGCACAACTCTCTCGCTGATCTCATTGCAGAGATGGTAATTGTTCATGAAGATGTGCCGCATGGTTTCTGCTTCCAGAAGCTAACCAGAAAGGAATGTACCCTTGTAATTCTAACAAGATCAATTTTCTATTTTACACTGCTTAGACTAATTTCCCTGCTTGTGATCAGTTTTATATTTTATGCAAAGCCATAGTGAGTTTCCTGGGCAAGCCTTCTACAAAATGCAGTGAGATCATTCACCACTAAAAGCAAACTGAGCTCACAAAGGAATTTAGTTGGAAAAAGGAGCTGATTATCATAAAGGTCAAAGTGTTGGCAACGGCACTCTTGAGATTAATTATCTACTGCTCAAAGTTAGTTCTTCCCTAGTATCCACTGACATACATTTTACAGAGTTACCTCTACCTTTGAGTTTTCCATATTTATCTCACTCATGGCATTGAAGTTGCTCTTGGTTCTACCAGATTTTTTCCTAATGTTAAACTATATACATATAAAGGAAGTTGTCACTTGCAGGTAAAATTCATGTAATATTTCAAGTTTCTGTGAATGTTTCCTTAGTGGAAAAAAAAAAACATATTCACTTTTAGGAAAAAAAAAACATATTCACCTTACAAGGAAAAAAATAAGGTGGTAAAGACTAATATGGTGTTAAAGATTAATAAAATTCCATTCATCAATGCTGCTAAAACGAATCAGGGGGACACTTTACTATCAATATTAGAAGTCACTAAAATACTTACACCGGGGGTTAAAAACAAATTCAGATGTTTATGAAGGAGCACTTGGTTCTGTGGATTTCCCCGACAGAAATTCTGCAGGAACGTGTGGGCCAGATTCATCACTTCGTTCATCTTTTCATCATTCTGTAAGTGAAAGAGTAGCAATGATACAGAGAAACAAATACACCATAATACCAAATATTATGAAAAAGCATTTTCTTTCCCACATGTTTTCTTATCCTCTCTGCTACTGTGTTTTGCTGCCCCTCCTCTGTGCCCTTTCTGTTTCTACACCTCCCTACCCCTCCCACTGTTACCACCACCCCCCACCGTCTTCTAGATGTTTCTCACCTTCTCTTTATTTCTCCTTCTATTACCTGTTCTACTCCACTCTCTCAACCCCTCTTTGTTTCAGTCTGTCTCTTTCTCCCCAACCTCTCTGCTTATCCACTACATTCCCCCACCTGCCCACAGCTGCATCTTCCCCCCCCACCGCCTCTGTGCCCACAGCCTCTTTGCCCAGAGCTCGTCTGTCCTGCCTTCCTCTCTCTCTGGCCCCTCACTCTCTCTGTTCCCTCCCTTCTCTGCTTCACTTCCATCCTTCTCATCCCTCCCTTCTGTGGGACTTGCTCTCTTTCCCAATATTTTCTTGTATCCGAATCTTCCGGTTTCTTGTTTTCTCCTCTTTCCCTACCTTCTAGATGCTCCTCCTTCTCAAACTCTTCCCTTCCTGCGCCTTTTCCCAGCATCCGTCATCCCTCATCCTCTTGCTTTGTCCCTAGTCCCTTTCTTCTCTCCATTCACTTTTCCTCTATTCCCTGCCCCCACCCCGGTAAATTTCTCTTTCTCTCTCTATATATATTTCTGACCTCATCTCGACTCCATCCTCCCCTCAACCCTGGCCTTTTGCTATTTATTTTTTTATTTTTTTATTATGTTCAATTAGTCAACATATAGTATTTTGATGTAGTGTTCAATGATTCATTAGTTGCATATAACACCCAGTGGTCACCACCACATGTGCATTCCTTAATACCCATCCTTTTGCTATTTATCTTGTCTATTTCCACCTCTTTGTTTTCCTTTTCCTCTTTGCTTTCTGATCTCCTCTATTCCCCAATCTTTTTGGGTCCCCCTCTTTCTGAACACATGTACTTGTAAGTTGCTTTCCGTATTCACTGTCGTTTTTCAAAATCCCATAACACTATGGAGATATCACTGAAACCACCTAAATTTTTTCTGAGTAGTTGATTATCCAATTTGTCATGTAGACAGTGTCAGAGATACAAAATGGACTCATGTTTTTAGTAGCAGTTTTAATAAATAATTTAATGTTTTCTGTTTTTTTCTAAGAGTCTATAGTTTATGCCATCTATAACTAAACAAAGAGCCCAAGATCATTAATAGACCCATTTCCTCATATTTAAAATAGGGATGATTTAACTAGAAGAGTAAATGAGACCAAAAACTTCATTCCTGACTTAAAAATAGGAAATTTTAATTCAAAATCTACTAACACTTTCCTTTACTTGTGTAATGCATGGATAGTAGAAAGACATCAATGAGTCTTCAGCCACAGGAATACCCAGTTCCCACTGAAAGCTGGCCAACACAGAAGAACATCAGGACCAGTTCCACTGTATTTGACATTTCTTTTGAAACTCTCCTCTTACTCTATTTTTTGTTTCTGCACCATCCAGTTATTAAAACTGAGCAAACCTATAAACATAATGTAGTAGTAAAATACTGAATGCTAAGTTATATTACTAGAAGAAGGGACTTGATCACGTGTCCAATGCCTATGTTACAATATCAAAGATGAAATAATGTGGGTAGTAAATGCTGAGGATTTAATACCTTTTGTTGCCTTTCAATAATTATTTTATTGCATTCTGTGCCACAGAATGAATTATGCCACCTAAGGAAGGGTAGAATTGATAAGTTTACATGTTAAAAAGTAAGCTGAATCAGGAAGCAACCCCATCCGAGGAGTGTAAGTCCAAGTGGGGAGAACATCTGCACCAGGAGAGGCATGGCATGGCAGGTAACACCTGGGAGATAAAGAGGGCATCCACCCTGGTGCTGTCAGAGCCCGAGTGAGGGGCAGAGGGTGTCCATATGGAACAGGGGGCTGCTGCAGTGATGGAAGATTAGCTATTTACTGTATTAACAAATGAGTATTTCAACACACACATATGTTCCTTGGCTTTGTCTATTTAGAGGGCCTAGAAGAATGAAACCCCAAAAGCAGTAAGTACACTTAGTTCTCAGAACTTTGCTTCTACAGTCATTCTCCCCCAGTGGAACTGGGGCCACTTAAAGAAATGGCTGATTCCAGAGCTGGAGCAAGAAAAATGCGTAGTGATCCTGGAACATCTTAATGTGTAAAAAGCAAGGAACTACTCAAGAATGACGTGCATGTTAGAGGACAGAGAAGCTAGCTCAAAGGGGAGTCACTGGGCAGACTGGGGACCATCTGAGAATAAAAAAGATAACTAGAGAAGCCTAGTGTAACCTAGGGAATAAAATGAGTATCTACAAATTTATACAGATTAAAATAAATAAGTGAATAAATAGATTGAAAATTTGATGAAGAACGGGATATTTACTTAGTTTCAAAGAGCCTCCCAACAAAATACTCATTAATTACCAAGGGAAAATGACTACTTTGCAGTGAAGAATCCTGGCAGACACCACCTTAATCAAGTGATCAAAGTAAACACCATCAGTAATGGGATCAAAATCAAAATTATGTGCCTCTTGATAGAAAGTGATGGGAAGAACTTAGCCTCACTTCTGTTATGTTCCTGCCAAAGATGCATAACTGAATCTAATTACGAGGCAATATTAGCTGGCCCAAATGAAGGAACAGTCTTCAAAAGAGCTGGTCTATCTTCAAAAGTGTCAGTTTCCTAGAAGTGCCAGCATGAGGAGATATACAAACATGACAACCAAACAGCACCTGTTTCTGAAGTGGACCTTTTTGTCAAACAGGACACAGTTGAGATGATGAGAGAAATGTGACCAGCACCTGAGGATTAAGTGGCAGTCAAGTGTCATGCTCTTCCCTGATCTGGAAGCTTGTCATGCAGTTATGCAGGAAGAAGAGCGTCCTTTGTGTAGGAACCACACACCAAAGGGCTCGGGGCTGATCAGATTGGCGACTCACTTCCAAGCAGTTCAGGGAAAAATATTCTTGTAACTTTGTTATATATTTGAGATCATATCAAAATAAAAACTTTTTTTTTTAAAAAGTAACTAAGCACTAACCTTTTCATAGGGTATCTTCAGAAGATCCAACACCACCGAATGAGCTCCCATGTTTTTCAGTAATCGTTGATGTTGATTCCGACACTTTTTATTCTGGACACAGAGTTTACTTAGTCTAATCAAAATCTTTTTAAAAAGAAGAAAAGCGTTAAATATAAGGAATATAACATTAAATGTAATACACAAGCAAAAGTTATTTGCCACCCAAATATAAACCCATATAAAAACATCTGACATGTGCTGACCTCTTTTACAATCCGGTAGTTATTGCTCTTATTGCTGTCAATCTGAGGTTTCCTTGTTCCATCCTGCACTGGACTTAAAATGCTTGATTCCTAAAATAAACACAAGTATGTATTTTACCCCATACATAGCTTTGTAATAAATTTATTTATTTTGTAATAAATAATAAATATATTTGATAATTATTTTGTAATTTATTTTTCAACTTAAATGTTACCGTTCTACTTTTTTATCCCATAAAACCTTCCTTGGCCTGAAGGAATCATGCAAATTACCAATTCCCAATAACAGCCAAATTACAAGATAGATGGCATTACTAATAATTAATGAATTCAGTTAAAAAGGAAAAGTTATTACACAGTGTATTTCCTTATGCTAAATATACCAGACATATCATTGCTTTATAGAGCTGATTGGAGAAGGAATAGTAAAAATCCAGGGGATAAGATGTGTAATTTTATCATGGGGGATAAACTACAGGGGGTAAAAAAAAGGTGAAAAAGCATATCATAACAGCTGAAAAAACATATCAGAGATGGAAGGAAAGAACACTTTAACCCAAGAATTCTCTGCCAGGTTACCATGACATCCCTAGGAGTCATGACTTGGGGCCATCCGAGCATGTACAGAGCCATGAAAATGAAGAAAGGAAAATAAAATTTAAATTAAAAAATAATATTTTAAGTTACTAAATTAATAAAGCTTATTAAGAGGTCCTGAAATGCCAAAAATATTTCACTGTAACAACCATATGTAGCAGCACAATAAAAGACAAATATAGGGAGCGACATATTTTAAATATCAACTCTTTAAATCACTAAATAAAAATAAAACACATTACAAATAATTTAATACCTGAGCATTTATTAAGACTTAATACATGCCTGGTACTAGACGAAGGTGAGTGGATCTAAAAGAAATAGGGTATGTGGTCCTTCTCACAAGAAAATTACAGTCTAACCAAGAAAACTGGAAGAAATATGAAAATAAAGATTTGAACTGAGCAGAATTCCCTATTCAGAGAAAGGGAGAATAGCTCTATCTTTAGACAGATTTATGAAAGAGGTCAAGTGAAAGCCCAGGTCTTGAAAGATGAAAACTGTTTAAGCATGAGAGACATGTGAAGGGAGGGGGGCACTTGTTAGGTGAAGAAGTCACTTTTGCCAAAGGTACTGCAGAAAGAGCACATATGAGAGTGTACAGAGGATGGCAAGAAGAGCTAGTGCACGTTGCACGAGAGAGGGCAATCAGTAGAGTGGGACCTGATTGCCTTCCTGGTTTACAATATGTACAAAATGGCACTGGGATGAATGTCAAGTCCAACTTGAGTCAAAAACACACTGAACTCCTGACTATATTGATGGTGTTGGGTTCTCACAGTTAAAGGGGACCCCAATCTAAGTTCAGGGAAAAGTAACAAAAATATGCAAAGCCAATCAGTGTAATTTCATTTGTCCCAAGCTGTTTCCATGACAAATCACAAAATTAATACAAACCGAGAAAGAAAGGAAAAAACTGTCCATGCTCATCAAAGAATTCTGAGGAAAGGCTTCAAGTAGGAGAGTGACTTGACCAGTGCTGACCCATCACCACTTAGTAAGCTTTGTATTCGTCTTTGCTTCTGTTCCTGGCAAATACTGTCCAAGATAGAGGCTTCCAATCTGAATGCGACCTTAGCAAATAACCTCTCCTACCATTTTATGGAGCAAATGAACATTTCCTCTTTTCCACCTGCAAATTCCAGTACCATCCACAAACTTACCTTTCCTGCTGTGTCTCAGAGGAAAAAAAAAAAAACTTTTGGTGTATTGATTTTTCAAATTCCAACTCCCCTGCCTCTTCTCCATGCTTCATCTCTATTTCCTGTGCATGAGGAGTTTCTGCTGTCTACCGATTATTTCTCACCTCTTTAAAAATATGGTTAAGTTGAGGGTAACCAAGCATTTTTCAGTGATACTGCCCATCTTTGGGAGTACTTGTGCATCTCAGGTTATGGCCCCACTAGATTTCTCAAAAGAATACTCTCTACCACACTGTATTAAAATTGCTTTATGTGCCAATGACTCATAATCACCAAAACTTTCTTTAGCATTTGATTCTGTAGTTCACCATCATTTTCTTTAAACCCCACTCTCCTTATTTTATTGTTTCGTTGATAGTCTTCAAGATTACTTTCTACCTTTCTGACCACCTGTCTCTTTCACTCAACAGAACTGGAACTGCAAAAAGTAAAGACTAGTGAACACTGAAAACATTCACAGTGTTACTGCTGGAGTCCAGGATTGTGTCACCTATCCATCCTAACAAATGCTAGGAGGGAAAGGAAAACAGTTCAACCTCCACTGCAGGTAAATAAAGAGAAAAAAGAATGCGAGAGATTGTCTGCGAGACAACAAGCACTAAGTGAATCCTAAAAACTTGTAGAAGCAAATGTAAAGCTACATACCTAAGAGAAGCCAGTGCAGTAGAGGGAAGGAGCCCAAGTGCTGATATGAATGGAAAGTATTTAGATGGATAAAGACAGGGGGTCAGAGAATGAGACAAACAGGGTTTCTATCTGATAGCAAAAATTATTGATGAGAAGCAGAAATTTCAAAAGTTAGAAATATAATGAAATTTCCTTTTTCTGATCAAAAAGGTGGAGGTTGAAATTTAAAAAGGCCATGTTCATTTTTTTTCTGGAAGAAAAGAAATATTAAAAAAAAAAACAAGTTTGTACTACAAACCAGGATTAAGATATTACCAAGTCTAAAGATTGACAAAGCTCCTATAGTGGAAAGGAGATGTTTCTGATATATGTCACCTTTAAAAAAATCAGTTGAAAACACAGTCAAAGCTTCAGCAAATTATTTAAGTCTATTTTTCAAACAATGACCTGAAGAAAATGCAACTGTCTTGTTTTTAGAAAAGTAATCTCAGGCAAAATGTACTACATTACAAAAAGCTATGCTCTTTAGTTCAGCCCACGGGAAATACAGACAATGCTAAACTATGTAAGTATGGGAATTATGAGGAAAAATTATTTTAATTTAAAATTGCCAGCAGTCAACAAAAAGAGGCAGCCCTGGAGAATTAAATAAGCAGCCCCTTTTAATTTCAGAAAATAATTCAATGTAATTAAACGGAACAAAAATATTAACCTACAGAACATCTGGATGATTCCGAAGCAGATCAGGGGAATTTAGGAAATATGTAAACTATGTAATTACAGTTAGGTTTCATTTTCTTATTTTGATGCCAAAATGATCTAAGTAAAGGTGTTCCAAAAGTTTTCCTCCAGAAAGGGCAGAAATTGATTATATGTTTTATATCCTATGTAACTTTGATCTTAGGTCAGTGGCCAAATCTACAAAGTCATGCCTTCATTCTAACGTCAAAATATTAGTAAGATACAAAATGCAGAAGTGTAACTTATGCAGAGTCCCGGAGCTGAACAGGCTCAGAAAAAAAATGTGTAACACTGAGAACGGTGCCATGCATATAGTAGATACCCAAATTATCCTTTTGACAACTGTGATGAAGAATAAATATGGCACTGAGAAAATATTTGCACTTTATTATAATTATTTCTTGTCATCTGGAAGAATTTGAACTTATTTCCTCTAATGGAGTATGGGAAACCGAACTCCAAGTTCAGTGATTTCATAGAGGCAGCTAGATTTTTAATTGCATAGCATTTAGTTACCTACTGTAACATAAAACAGTAGGTTTAGAAACAATATAGCAAGAATAGTCTAGAAGGGTCTAGATATTTCTGGAAGAGTCTAGAAATTGGATGGGTAACAGAGTTCTAGACAGAGACTCAAAAAGTGAATACCTAAGCAAATACTGATTCTGAATGTTTATTCAGAATTTATTTTGCATCAGTCAAGCAAACTCTTTTATATCAATAGCAAAAATCATATAGGGAAGTGATATTGTATAAACTACATGGTGAACTAAATATTGGCACCAATTAATAGGAATCTGGCTCCTTAATTTAAACAAGGGCAATCGTGCTTATAAAAAAAAAAAAAAAGACTTTCCAAATCTTACAATGTAGAACTGCCTGCATCTGCAGCTGCATGATTAAAATAGCTCAGTGCATGTCTTCTCTTTGTCCCCACCCCAATGAAGTTAAAGGATGTCCTTCCTCAGCAATGTTGTCAAGTCAGCAAGTCTGCAAAGCATTCTGCTCCCCATCTGTATCCCTAGCCTTTTCTTCCTATAACCATTATTCAACTCCATTAGTGACATCACTTACCAATCACCATTCTCCCAACTTCAGATGTCAAATGCCTTCATTTCCCTTTCCACCTTCTTCCAAAACATGAAAGAAAATCCAATAACCAGTCTTTTATATTTTGATTCACCAATCAGATTATAATTTAGTTGCAGGTCTTCATAACAAATGTCACCTCCTTCAGACAACTGAATGATAACCTTACTGTGGAATATATTTTTCCTCCCTCCCATCTAAGAGTAACATCATATACCAGTCATTTAGGAAGATACCTAGAGGGTGACAGAGCCCTAAAATCACCCTAGATCTACTTATCTAACTTTGCATGTAAAGCTAATTTGGACAATTATGGGGTCATGGCTGACAGTTTCTGCTTCCCTGGTTGGCATCTAAGGCTGCTTGAAGACTTGGCCGAAGATCTACAATGTGCAGAAGAGGTGATGTCCACCATTACTGGCAGATAAATTCCCTCCACACTTCCCTCAGCTCAAGCCCAAATACTTTCCCTTCTAGAGGGTAAAAACATATTTCTAACCTGACCCCAAAACTATTTTCCTTTCCCTTTGTCCCAAGACAAATACAATATTGGTATTTTCTGACTCATTTGACATCATTTTAATTAGTATCTGATGATGTTTAATCAGATGTCCTAGAAAACATCCCAAATCTCCTCAACTATCTATACCTCTGATAAATAAGGTACCAAAAAAAGGGTGTGCGCCACTACAGTGCATTAGAGGGATATTGGGAAAACAGGGAATATATTGATGATGAGTATGTTCAATGTGAACTCATAGTTGTTTTCATAAAAATGCAACAGGAACCCATTACAGTACAGCACTATACAATACTTTTTATAATTATTTATGTAATATAATATATAATACTTTTTTATGTAATCCTCCCCAGTATTTTATAAAACACAGAAAAGATAGGCAACCCTCTAGTCAGCAGGGTGACAGAGAATAACAAAGCACCGTACAGGAAATGAAAACCACAATATAAGAGAGCCCTTACAGACTATGTCTGATACCTGATATGTTAAGTGAAAGAAGCTTCCCCAGTCACAATCATATCACAACACTCCCTGATACAGCTGTGAGAAGCGGGTTGTCCATATAGAATGTAAGACAAAGCCATTGGCACCTTCTTTCAGACTTCCCTCTTTGGCAAGCAATCACTACAGAAACATTAATGCCTGGTCTAATGACATCTGCACGCTCTGATGTAAGTGAATCAACTTCTAGAATTTCGTTAAAAGCCACCTGCTGAGGAAAATAAACCATATGGGAACTTAGAATCCTCACTAACAACTTATATTAAATTAAGAACAAGTGGCAAAGCAAAAAAAAAAAAAAAAAACCAGTGAGAAAGTAACTGTTCTTTATAACAAGAGGAGAAATACTAAGTTTATCCTAAAACAGCATTAATTGTAAATGTAGGCCCAAAGGACAAGAAGGGAAAAGATTCTTACAATGGAAGTAATTTAAAGAAACAAATTCAGGAGATACAAGCATTACATTTAAGAATTTACATGACAACCAAATAGAATGAGGATGTGTAAAAGTAGCATTTGACTCAAAACCAAAAATTAGTTTTCAGCTGTATGTCTTATGAAAGGACTTATTTTGTGACAGTCATCTACAGCCATCACCTTCAGTAGCATTTGCTCAGAGGCAAAGGACAGGGATATGTAATGTTATATAAACAAATGAAATAAATATACAATGAAGTCTGGGGCAAAAATTAAAAAAAAGGAGATAAGAAAACAAACTTCAGAAAAGGAAAATGCAGGAAAACACGCTACAAAATTAATGGATAAAAGTTCTTCATGCAATAACCACAGTGTCCCTCACTGATCAGGTCATGTAGGAAGGTTCTGTCTAAAGCACATGGACTCCATCTAAACCAAGCCATGAAGGTTAGACATTCTACCAGTTGCTTTTGTCAAGAGTTAGTCAATCATAAGTTTTGCTGAAGAAACAAAGTTTATGTAAAATTATTTTCCTTGCTGTGCAGAATCAAAGTACTAA
This sequence comes from Eumetopias jubatus, assembly GCF_037043125.1. NCBI lineage: Eukaryota > Metazoa > Chordata > Mammalia > Carnivora > Otariidae > Eumetopias > Eumetopias jubatus. The sequence continues at coordinate 62,557,660 of NW_028274814.1, forward strand.
CACTTGGAAAAGCAGAGTTTTTTTTGGTTTTTTTGCAGATAACCTTCTAGAGGGATCTGCCTTCTTGCTTGCTTGCTTTATCAAAGGAAAAAGATCAGAAGTGGTAGGCAAAGAATGGACACCAGTTTTTGCTTTTAAAGAATGATAGCATGGGGCGCCTGGGTAGCTCAGTCAGTTAAGCATCCAACTCTTGATTTTGGTTCACGTCATGATCTCAGGGTCATGGAATCGAGCCCATGTCAGGCTCCATGCTGGGCATGGAACCTGCTTAAAATTCTCTCTCTCTGCCCCTTCCCCCCTGCCTGCACACTCTTTCCCTCAAAAAAAATAAAAATTTTTTTATAATTTTTAAAAGAATAATAGCATATGGAGGTAACAGAAAAATCATGAGACAAGGAAAGTGTATCTCAAGAGAAACAGAGAAAAAGCAAAGGAAGGAAGCAAAGGAGGGAGGGAAGAAAGGAAGGAATTAAATTCATTCTCTCATTAAGATAAATTTGCATAAAATCCAAATACCTATGAGGAAAGTTAATGCTAAGACAACAAGAAATCTCAATAATGAGAGTATATCATTCCCAGTGAAATGCAAACAGTCAAGAAATCTTCAAGGACTTAGAAATTTGTTTAAAATAATCATAAAGTGAGGAATAATGTCTTTCACATCATGCGGACCCCTCTGTGGTTGCTGCATGCTCAGGCTGACTCCACAGCATCACTTAGCAGAGGTCAAGGATAGCTTCATCGGTAAAGGGGAAAACTACAAGCCAAGTGCCGGCAAGAGAAGGCAAGTGCCCCCATCCTTCCATCATTCCACAGTAGGTGCTGGGTGTTCTGCCAAACACCAGTATGGGTCTAGATTTCTGAGTAACTTCGCCTATCCCCACCTTGTAGTAACTTCTTATGGGGCAAGTGTTAGAGCAACCTACCAGCAAAGGTACACACAAACTTATTTCTTGGGCACTAGGCTGTCTGGATTCAGGTACCCATCAATTATAGGAATTTATCATGAATACCAGCTACGGCACCCACAGGAATTGGACAGCTCCTGCTGAGGAGTGGAAGCCACAGATCCCATCAGAAGCCAAGCTGGTGTACAGCTTCTCAGAAGAGAAGACCCTGCCTCCCACATTCCCCACACACCGTACAGCCAGCCTGTTGTCTACACAACCCAGAGTGAGCCCCTAGGGACATTTTTCAGTTAACTCTGTTCCTTACATTACAAATCCATTAAAAGAACAAAAAAATATGAAGCTAAGCAGGCAGATACGAATCTAGAAGGCATGGATGTGAAAAAGAACCAAGTAGAAACCCTGAAAATGAAAAAAAAAGTAGTCCCTGAGGTAAAAACTAGATAGACGGCTCAAATATTAGACTCTAGATCAGTGACAGTATGAGTAAGCTTTTTAAAAAGAAGCAGGCAACCAAATACAGGTGCGTAAATAAATATAGAGATATAGACATACAGATACAGAAGCACAATTGTTGTGAAGAAAAATTAACAGTCAAAATGAATAACATGTGTGGGAACTTCTCTTAGAAGCTCAATGATGACCAAGTGACCTGCTTCTCAACCCTTAATAAAGAGGTGGATGAACATAAAGGGCAATCCTGACTTAACCCATTTGGATATGATTTTCTGAGTTAATCCCACCTTCCTATATTTAGAATTCAACACCTATTTGAATGTAATGAATTACTAATGCTACAGATATTGTCAACTTGTTATACTCTAGCCTTTAATCTTTCAACAAGGATGGTATAGTTTTTTAATGCCCCGGAAGGTAAGTTTAATAAAAGAAAATATTATCATATACAACAGGTAGTAAAGCTCATAGGTGCTAGGGATGCAATGGGCTAACTAGGTGACCAACTCCATCCCATCCATCTCCCTACAATAACAGGATAATTTTGGATCATATGCTGAGATTTGTTAGTCTTAGTAGAAAGATTATCCATTCCCGTTTCTTGCCCAGAGTAAGGAGAACCTACTGTTGAGGGGGAAAAAAAAAACAACTTTTATGTTATAGGAAAGATTTTTATTGTTAAGATGAAGAATCACATTTTAAAATATCACACTGATGTTATCTGGTCTTCTGATATCTAAGCAGGCACAAAGTTAGACCATTATGATCTGTTTTAAAACAATGCTAATCATTCTGTGTTTAGAGCCTTTGTAAAGATTTACTAAACAACAAAGGATTATTATCTGTATTGGCCTGCTAGAGTCCGTCCTGCCTGCTACTGGCTGTTGCCATTGACATTGTGACATATTTCATCCTGTTTACAATAAATTGTCACTATCTTTGGCAGTTGGCTCATTGCAAAGTGTAGATTATTTGGCGGTGTACAAGTTAGCAACTTTGTAGCTTCTCACTTTTTTCTTCTTATATTAAGTTATTATAAATGTACCATTCTCCTGGCTTCTCAATCTACCCATTTGTATGTATTTCTACTGCTGCCACCTTAGTTCACGCTTGCATAACCTCACACCTCAATTTAAGCAAGAGGCTCCTAGTTGGTCCCCACCTTTAGTCTCTTGCTCTGCCAGACCAAATTTTCCAAGACGGTATACTCACCTCCCAACCCAAGAATGTTCAGAGGCTCCCAATTTCCAGATATTTCAAATACAAACCACTTATTCTTGCTGAACTGATTCTCTTTTTATTATTCTTGAATATATTAGCTAACTAAATCCTCCCAACCCTTCAGAACAGTGAAGCCTTCTCCAAGTCCTCCAGCCCACACTGACTCCTCCCTCTTCTGACCACACAGCTCAGCATTTAATCAGACATTCTGGCATATTGTTTCTATGTGTTCATTCTTTGAGGGCAAGAGCCATCATCTCAAACATTAGATCTGATTACAGGTATCGATCGAAAGGGAATAAGAAGGGAAATGAGAAGTTCAGGTATGTACAAAGGCTTACATAGGCATGATGGTGAAGGAACCAAAATCATACTTTAAGCAGAATGTTCAAAAGAAGGATTTTGCTCTAGAGAGACACACAGCAATCAAATAGAGGTGGTTCAGATATGGTCCACATGGCCTCAAACCCAGCATCAATAAACAGACATTAAAAGGATAAATATATGGGCCCAAAATAAAGAGTTTGCGGAAGAGTTTCTAAGAGTTTATTTTTTTAAGATTTTATTTATTTATTTTTTTGTGAGTGAGAGAGAGAACAGAGGGGAGAGGAAGAGGGAGAAGCAGACTCCCCGCTGAGCAGGGAATCCGATGCAGGACTTGATCCCAGGATCCTGGGATCATGACCTAAACTGAAGGCAGACGCTTAACCTACTGAACCACCCAGGTGCCCGAGTCTCTTAAGAGTTTAAAGAAAATTTAAGAACTGTCAAATGTAACAAAATTGAATTGCAGAGAAACCCCTCCAAGTATACAGCATCTAAGAGTGATAGATAAAATCTTTCAAATGTCCCATTTTAGAAAAAAAGATCCCTTTTTAGTAAAGAAAAGGAAGTAAACGGAGGCCAGACAAAGAAAGATTCACCAAAATTTCCAAGTAGTAGTCAAGCCCTGGATTCAAGCAGGACCCACCCTGAGGGCGTCTGTCCATATCTGATAACCTTGATAGTGGGTTTGAATACGTCCCACACACACAATGGAAAGGAAACAAAGCCTGAATCCCAAGCAAGACAGAGCGCTGATTAGAGACCCTGCCTTAGAACCAGGAATCCTTAGAGAAGCCGCCCAGAATGATAAGGCAGGAAAAGATGTGGCCCACAGAAGTAGAAAGGAGTACCTGCCTTAGCCTTGGCTTGGTCAAAGACAAAAAAAAGGGAGAAGAATTCTCCTGAGCTCCTATAGGACAAGCCCACTTTCATAAGATTTGGGACTAGAATTCCCACTAGTAAAGGGGCCTCAAAGGTCCCAAGCCAAAAACATTGTTTAAGATGGTTACAAAAAATATAGCAACCGAAAGTGCCTCATAGAAGCAAATGAAATTTTCTCTGGATTAAACATAACCCTCAGAGGTATTATACCTATAAAGTTCCAAAGAATCTAAGTTCATAATACTTTTTTTTAATTACTAAATATCTAAGTAAACACATTCCCATGAACTCCTGCAAGAGTAGCAAACTTAAAAACTGCAAATGGCCCTCCTATTACAAAACAGCTACATCCTAGATAAAGAGCCTATCTTAAGTACATTTCTGGGCTCACAGAAAACAAAGGAAGACTCCAAAAGCCCACCTTCCATCTACCAAAAAAAAAAAAGTATGCTGAAACCAAATCAGAACTCTAAACTTCAAGGCAACATGATAAGGTTTTCTGAAGGTAAATGCCAATACTAGCAACTCAGAGGTGAAGTCTGTTCTAAGCAAGTGTCAAATTCAGGGGGCGAAACCTGAGACTCCTGCCTTCAGACAGATGTAGGAGGAGAAAGCATCATGGTCTCAGGCTAGCAGCGACCCCTGGCAACAGGCCAAGGTAATCACAAATAGTCTAAGAAGGAGAACATGCCCACTTTCAACCCCCATTTCTGAAGTCAAAAACATAAAGCTCAAAACCAACAGTCAAATATTTATAGCATCATTATTCATAATGAGCCAAAACTGGAAGCAAATGTCAACAAATCCCTCTCTCAACTATTGAAACGTCAAGAAAACAAAAATATTAGTAAGTAAATAAATGATTCAAACACAAGAAGCTTAACTTACTGCCATATACAAGGAACCCGATACCTGTTCACATTCTTCTCAAGCCCACATAAAACATTCACAAAACCTGATGGTATATAATAAGCCAAAAAGCAAGTCTCAACAAATTTTGGAGAACTGATGGCATCATAACCACATTCTCTTGCCACAAGTTAATTAATTAAGACTTCAATAACAAAAAGGGATAAATTTTGTCTAGACATTGGAAATTTAAGAACCCACTTCCAAGTAATTCTGGGAGAAAGATGAAATCATAACGGAAAATTTTAAAATATCTAATATTGAACAATAATATAAAAGGCATTTGTCAAAATTTGTGGAATGCAGTTCTTTAGAAGGAAATTATACCATTAATTTTTTAAAAAGTCTGAAAAGTGTGTCAACATAAAAGGTGAGAGTAGAATAAATATAATAAAATAAACCCAGAAGCTCAACAAAGCCAAAAATAGATTCATTAAAAAGCATGAATAAAATATGTGCAATGCTGGTAAGATGATACATGTGTGACATTATACATTTGTCAAAACCCACAGAAGTATACAACACAAATAGTGAAATCTAAAGGGTCAAAATAAGAAAGTTAAGACAAGTAAACAATATCAAGAATATTGTTTGTCAATAACAAGAATCATAAATAGAGCTCCTACCATAGTAACCTTGCATTCTAAAATAAATTTATCTTGTTGGTAATTTTTACATTATTAAATCCAGTTTGCTAATATTTTGTTTAGGTTTTTACATCGTCGTTGTCAGTGAGATTGGCCTGTAAGTTTCCTTTGTTCTACTGTTCCTGTCAAGTGTTGGTAACAAGGTTAGACTAACTTCATAATAAAATGAGTTGCAGGATCTTCCCCTTTCTACGCATATGTTTAGATATGTATCTAAATATCTATTTTTAGATAGATATTTAGGGGTCTTGGGACACCTGGGTGTAGTTGGTTAAGTGTCCGACTCTTGGCTTCGGCTCGAGTAGTGATCTCAGGGTGGTTGGGATCCAGCCCCAAGTTGGGCTCTGCACTCAACGTGGAGTCTGCTTGGGACTCTGTCTCCTTCTGCCCCTCCCCCACCAAAATAAATAAATCTTTAAAAAGGGGGTGGTCCTGCAGCAACAGAGATAGCAGAAATTTTAAAAGATAATGAAAGAATATGAACAAATGTATGCCAATAAATTTGAAAACTAAAGCGTATGGCTAGAAAAATATACAGCAAACTGACCCAAAATAGAAAATTTGAATGAATTTATAACCATCAAAAAAATTGAATCAGTAGTTAAAATCTTCCCACAAACTAAATCCATGGCCCAGGCAGATTTACAGATGCGTTTTATCAAACATTCACAGAATACATATCTAAACATATGCGTAGAAAGGGGAAGATCCTGCAACTCATTTTATTATGAAGTTAGTCTAACCTTGTTACCAACACTTGACAGGAACAGTAGAACAAAGGAAACTTACAGGCCAATCTCACTGACGACGATGTAAAAACCTAAACAAAATATTAGCAAACTGGATTTAATAATGTAAAAATTACCAACAAGATAAATTTATTTTAGAATGCAAGGTTACTATGGTAGGAGCTCTATTTATGATTCTTGTTATTGACATTAGCAGACTAACGGGGGATGGGTGAAATAAGTGATGGGGACTAAGGATGAGCACTGGGTGATGTATGGATGTTGAATCACTACACTGTACACCTGAAACCAATATTACACTGTATGTTAACTAACTGGAATTTAAATAAAAACTTTTTTAAAAAATTAGCAGGTTAAGATTAAAGAAAAATAACAATCCTGATAGATGTATAAACTGTGTTTAATTAAAGTCAATAACCATTCATGGTAAAAATTAGCAAACTAGGCATAGAAGGGGACTTCCACAATTGATAAAGGGTATCTATAAACACAAATGGATAATAAACCTTATATTCAATAGTGAAATGTTAAAATCATTCCCTTTAAAATCTGAACCAAGACAAGGATACCACATCTATTCAACATTATACTGGAAATTTTTACCAATACAACAAAGAAGAAAAAAGAAATAAATGAAAAGACTGTACTCAAGTTTGAACTATAGCATCACCACACAACTTGAAGTCAAAAATATTTTTAACCTTCGTAGTAGGTATACATGAATAGGTAGGACTTAATTACCTTGCCCATACAAGATTTAGTTTAATCTAAAATGGAAAAGGAAGTGAAATGGCCAATAAGCCTATGAAAATATGCTCAACCTCATGAGTAATCCCGCAAAATCACAACAGAGAAAATATGTCAATTCACCCAATTATCAAAAATGAAAAAGTGAGAAAGTCAGCCGTCATGAGGATATGGGGCTACAGAACTCTCATATAATGCTAGAAGGAGTGTCACATGGTCTTCAGAAAACAACTAGCATTATTTGGTAAAAGTAAATATTCTAGATGTTTTACACCTAAATATATATCCTGAAGAATCTTTTTTTTAATTTTTTTTTATTTGAGGATAGTTGACACACAATGTTACATTAGTTTCAAGTATACAACATAGTGATTCTACTTCTCTATACATTATGGTACCAAGTGTAGCTACCATCTATCACACTACACTGTTACATTATCATTGACTATATTCCCTGTACTGTGCTTTTTATTCCTGTGACTTACTCCATAACTGGAAACCTGTATCTCCTATTCCTCTTCATCCAATTTGCCCATCCCTCACTACCCTATCCTCTGGCAACCATTAGTTTGTTCTATTTATAGGTCTGATTCTGCTTTTTGTTGTTTATTCATTGGGTTTTGTTTTGTTGGTTTTTTTTTAGATTCCACATATGAGTGAAATCATATGGTATTTATCTTTCTCAGTCTGACTTAATTAACTTGGCATGATACCCTCTAGGTCCAGCCATGCTGTTGCAAATGGCACAATCTCATTCTTTTTTATGGGTGCATAATATTTCAGTGTGCATGTGCATACACACTACATCTTCCTTATCTATTCGTCTATCAATGGACACTTAAGTTCCTTCCACATCGTGGCTATTGTAAATAATAATAAAATAAACATAGGGGAGCATATATCTTTCTGAAGTGTTTTCATTTTCTTAGGGTAAATAGCCACGAGTGTAATTATTGGATCATATGGTATTTTTATTTCTCATTTCTTAAGGAAACTCTATACTGTTTTCCACAGTGGCGCTACCAATTCACATTGCCACCAACAGTACACAAGGTTTCTTCACATCCTTGCCAACACTTGTTATTTCCTGTCTTTTTATAGCTATTCTGACATGTGTAAGGTGGTATCTCATTGTGGTTTTGATTTGCATTTTCCTGATGATGAGTGATGTTGAGCATCTTATCATGTTAGGTCATCTGTATGTCTTCTTTGGAAAAATGTCTATTTAGGTCCTCTGTCCATTTTTTAATTAGATTATTTGGTTTTTTGGTGCTAAGTTGTATAAGTTCTTTATATATTTTGGATATTAACCTCTTATCAGATATATCATTTGAAAATATCTTCTCCCATTCAGTAGGTTGCCTTTTTGTTTGTTGATGGGCTCCTTTGCTGTGTAAAAGCTTTTAATGTTGCTACAGTGATGTCAAAGAAATTACTGTATTTTCCTCTAAGATTTTTATATATTCAGGTCTCATATTTAAGTCTTTAATCTGAAGAGTCTCTTAAACATGTGCATCAGGTGGCATACAAAAGTTTTTAAAGCAGCATTGCTTTTGGTAGCAAAGTTTCTTTAAAAACACTAGCACTGTAAAGAATGAAAATGTCCACCAACAGTTAACTAGATAAACATGTGCATAAAGTGTAATGCGCATTCTCCAATATATATTAGAAAAAAATGAATGAGTTGCAGCTACACATCAGCAAGGAAGGAGGGCAAAAATATATCCAAAACAGACTAAATGGAATATTTTTCATATGTTTTTCATGTTTTAGAGATACAAATACGTGTGGCAAAAACCATTAAGAAAAGCAAGGAAATTAACATGAACTCACGATAACGGGCTCTTCCTGCATACAGGGAGGGACCGCAGGGACTTCTTACTAGTAATATTCTATTTCTTAAGCTGTGTGTTCATTTCAATAGAATGTGCTACCTCAAGAGTTACTGAATTTGCCATCACAGAAGTTTGTTTTGTTTTAAGAAACATCTCACTCACATGAGCTATTTAGAGAGAAAATAAGTATCAGACGGGAATTGAACTTGATACCCCTACGAGTATATATTAACTCTAACATTTCATAATTCCATACCCATCATAGTAAACAGCACAATATGTTGTGCATAAAAACCAATAAAAATGATAACAAACAGTCACTGACTACTGACTTTGGCAGACACTGTCAGTTGCTAACCAACAGCCTTTCTTTGTTCTTCCTTGATAGCAGATTTCAATTTTGTTCTACTATCTACCCTTTCCCCCATGTAATTCAGGAGAGGGTATCCTAGAGCTTGAGGGTCATCCTTTACTTAGGCTAAATTAATCTTATAATCCATTGGTTTAGAGGTAAACATGTGGCCCTGCTTTGGACAAGGAGACATGAGATAGAATCTACTAAGGGATGTCTGGAAGAGGTTTCCTTGCTCCTACACAGGAGTCTCAGAAATGCGTAAAAAGGCACAGATACTCTTTTTGGTGTTGTCGTGCAGAGATGTGATGTCCAGGATGCTGCTTCCATGATGCAACCATGAAAAGATCAGTCCCAAAATTACGTCTATTGGTCCATAGTGACCACACTGAGAAAATGAGTTAATTAAAGCTGGAGCCTTACTTCCTTGACTTGTTGGTAAATAACATATCGCCTTCTTGTTTCTATTTTCACACTGAAGTTGTATTAACTGACATGCCATGTGCACAGTTTGCTCATCTGATCTAGTATTCTCATGAGCGAAATACCATTATTACGTCCACTGAATGAATATTTAAAAAAAAAAAACAGGGAATTAAAATAAGTTGCCCAAAGTCACACATATACTTAGCGGCAAATTCTAAGGTATGTGACATCAAGACCCATGCTCTTAATACCCTACCCATTGAAGGCCATCATTCTGTGGCTGTAAGGGCTGAGAAGAAAATTCCTGAGAGACCTGAGGGTGTTCCGTTATCTAGCCCTGTGCTTTCCAGGTGTGAGTGAGTGGTGGTGAAGCCGCAGCACTGGCAGCAGCTGCAGCAGCTTCTAGAATCAGAATCCTAGCTATGATTGTCTGACATTGAAATCAACAGTCCGGTGGCTGCCTCCAAGCCGGACTCCTTGAGACTTTCCCAAAATGCAATTCCTTGTATTAAATCACTTCCTGCTTCAAATACCTAAAATCATGACCGTTTTCTGAACTGATAAATCCTGTACTCAACAAATAGTAAACAAATTCCCACTTCAATGACTTATATTCCTCTCAAGTATCTAGAAAAATAGATTTATAACCCACGTGGAATGCTGTTTTGTTTCTAAGGTATCCCCAATCAGACAACTTATTCATCTTCTTTCTTACATCAATACAAATTGCTTATTAAACTCCTTAGGGGATACCATGGAGATACACATATATATATATACACACTGATGAAGGCTCTTTCTCCACTTTGCTCAGAGAATTAGGAATTTAAACCGCAGATGAGTGACTAACATCCTTCATGGAACATCTCACCTATATGCTTACATGATTTTTTGCAAACTTTTACAAAGAGTATTTTCCTATGGTTTAGAGCTGTTCTTTATTTTTAAAAATGCAATGTTCTAAAAGGGGAAGCAACATTCTGTTTATTTTCTAGAAGATGTGCACAGGCACAGTATGTATTTGCAAAAGAGGTATTCCAGCCTTGTGAAAGCATAACACACCTCTTAACATCTTTAAATATTGTACCAGAAAGTGCAACTGTACAATTAAAGAGCCTGGAACTTATCCTCTGAAAGACCTGGGTTAAAATCTCAGTTGGGTCTTTCTAACTCTCTCCAAAGTTTGTTGTAACATTTAAAAAGAGATAACATGTATGAAAATGTCTGCTATAAGACGATGTATAGCAAGTACTACATAAATGTTAAATGTCCTCTTATTTCTTAAATATGCTGTGGAAGGACTCTATATCAACAACAAAAGAGCAAATTTATATGGAGTAGGAATTCTACATTCTAATAACTTCCATTATAAAATCACAGAAAAAAGTTGCTAAAAATTTAAGTCTAACATTTCGTGCAGATTAGTGGTAAGTAGTCCTGAGACAAGGAAGAAGGAGTAACCCACCAGATGAACTTGCCTTCAGGACTCTTCCACATTTTGAGGACTGAAATTATCTCCTACTCTGTCTTCACTTTTCACCACACAATATTTTGGGTATTCCATCAAACAGAAAAGCTAGGGTAGGTAAACCTCCCTAAATAGTCTACATTCCTGCAGATTAAAAAACAACTAAATAAAACACGAGACAGGAATTTAAGAAACAATATCTCGTCAATTAGGATGTTGGCATTGGTTTGCCAAGTATTACCACTAAAACATGGCTTTAAAAACTTTAAATGGTTATTTAGTATTTAGTGAAATGTGAAAACAACTACTTAACCCACCAAAAACTAAAACCTATACAACGGAAGACTTAGGATCACCATCTTACCACTCTTTAGAGTAAATACAGATTTTTGGTATTTTCATGCTGGCACTTAAAGCATACTGTTCCATTTAACTATTTTTACGTATTATATAAGGGTAAGCAGTGAAGAAAGAAATGATTTACAGGTTGGCAATAAATAGCCATAGTGAAGGGTAACAACAAAATTTCACCTCTTTACGGGTCTATGCTTAGGACCCACAAGACCCACAAGAATTAACCAAAACACAGGTTTATGGAGTTAATTGATTTGGCAAATGAAAATTGTATGGTCTGTTACTCAGAACAAAATTTTTCTTTATGGATAATTTTGGCTTATAGGGCATATGATTAAAAGACATTGTTTGGTTTATTTCAAAATATATCTTGAAAACAAACCTCAATTTGCTCTTCACCACCTTTTACTTGACTTTCACTCATTTCTCCATTCTCAAAGTTGCTGCTCTTCTCAACCCACAGCTCAGATTTTTCTACAGTTAGTCGAAGCTGGTCTAGATCTGCCTTGATTTGCTTGTAGTTATCTACATCTTGATTGGACACCAGCAATTGCACCTGGAAACAGAAGAATTTGAACCCTCAATTTACTTATGGAAATTCCTTCATTCCTATTTCATTGATGTCAAAAATCCCAAGTCTTTTAACAAATGTGTTTCAGGTGAAGTTTAATATTTCTAGAATATTTATGGATATTTTAGATATATATTGACCATGAAAACTTACCAGGAAGTATCTGTGAACACTACCTAATATATTCATATGTTATAAAGAATTATATATTTTTAAAAAGTGAGTCCTAGCAAAGTGCTAACGAGTAATTTAAAATAAAAGATACCTTAACTCTAATTTCACCGTTAAAGTTAATTTTTCCCGAGACTCTATTTGAAAAGAGGTAGAAATACAGAAACAAGTGGAAGAAAATTCTGATATGGTCAAAACCTCATGTTATAAACCTTTATTTTATTATAATTTATATGTATTACAGGTCATATACAAATTATGCATAATTATATCTATTTCTATAATTACTCTTGTAATTATTTCATATTTTAATATATTCTTATAAAACTTCTTAATGAAAATCAATGTTTTATTAAATACAATAAATATTAGTGAAACACACATGTAAGCACTTAGGTATTATTCATTAGTAGTCTCAAGATTGATGTCATTCAGATGACAAAGAGAAAGATCAGATCCAAAGCAGTTACTTTCTTTTGTATTTATACATTTTTTCCATCACAAAATATTTATTTCAGTGCTACTGCTTGTCCTATCCAAATTTATCAGTAAAATCTGGGGTCAAAATAACAGCAGTGACAACAAAATTCCTAATAGGTATTTTCCCCCAGTGCCTTCCTAAAACTTCGTGCCTGTCATTTACATTAACGATATTAACTGAAAATCATTCGTGGGGAACTCTTTCTAAAATAGATCATGTCTTGGCTTAAAACAAGGCCACATCTGTCTTTAAAGATAGAAAGTGTCTCTAGGAGAAGCCACACAGTCTGATTAACTCTGCAACCGTGAAGTCAGGTCAGATGTTATAAACAATATTTCCGGAGCTTCTGCTGTAGCAGCAGTGAGGGCTCCTCAATCTTACCTGTTTAAATGCCTGTAAAACTTCTGCTCTCTGGCTGAAGTGCTTGAACAGTAGTTGCAGGGCTCCTGAGAGCAAAGGAGGGTAGTCATGCATGATCAGATGAATGAGGACCCGTAAAAAGGTCCTGCCTCCTTCATCATCAAGTTGAACTGGATTTTTCTCCTTTCTATAAAACCAAAAATCATTCTAAAATAACTTATATTTACCAAAAATTTACTCATAAGTGGTTAAAATGGTGTATACATTCTCAGAGTTATATGACTTTTCCCCCCAAAATTGGAAAGTAAAAAGGAAGATCATTTTACTTTTTTCCCTTCATGTAACTGATGAAGAAACAAAGCACAAAAAAAAAGAAAAAACAAAAACAAAAAACAAAACATGTGTTTGCCCACGAAAGCAGGGATGACCAACCATCCCCATTTGTCCAAGGCTGAGGGGGTTCCCAGGATGGAGGACTTTTCAGGACCTGCACCGGGAAAGTACCAGGCAAAGCAGGATGAGTTGCTCACCTAGACACAGACAAAAGCTATAATCCAAAAACTGATCCAAAAAAATTTCAACTCTAGTATTGAGAAGAGATACTAGGATGGATGTACAGCAACAACTAACTTTGCCCAGAGCCCTAGAGACCTCTCCACAACAGGTGGTGAGCAGCCAGGAAGGACAAGGGCACGTGCATGTGCATGTACACACGTGCGCACACAGCCGTCGCCAGAGCCGCTCTCTGTGCTTGGTACGCTCAGACCCTGGGGAAGACTGCACTGGATACGAGATCCTTTTTTTTTTTTTGAAGTTTAGTAAGCTTTTATTTTATTCTTCTTATTAATATTATTATTATGTTCAATTAGCCACCATATAGTACATCCTTAGTTTTTGATGTAGTGTTGTTCAGTGATTCATTAGTTACGTATAACACCCAGCGCTCATCACAACACATGCCCTCCTTAATACCCATCATGCGGGTTACCCCATCTCCCCACCCCCCTTCTGTAACCCTTAGTTTGTCCTAAGGTGAAAAATCATACACTGATTTATTGTCTCTTCCCGGGAATAGTGAATTACTTAAATAGGAAAACACAACAATAACAACAACAAAAGCTGTCAAAACAATATAAAAACAAAGCTAAACCAAATGTTCACTAGAGATTAAAAAAAATCCTTTTTGGTCCCCTTCTTCATTCCTGTTTGTCTTTCTAACCAAAGAAAATGCAACAAAGGGCTTAGTGTGAAATTCGTTTAGGTTCTCATGGCAAATTTGTAATAGAAATGAATGCAAGAAACTCAATAATTTATAGCTTAGACATTTTAGGGCTTTTTTTGCTTTTCATTTTTACTGCTATTTCATTTTTTAAAAAGAAAGAAACAACTTTAAAACAATAAATGTCAGGGTTCCTATAAACAAAGGAGGGTAGTCACACCAGAGGCATTTTGCTTTCTTTAATCAGGGATATTTCCAACTGGCAGAAAATAGCTTTAGTTCTCACAAATGAAGTTAAAGATAACATTGAAAGAAGTCACTTTCTTGCCTCAAATTTCTCAGATGCAGGAAAGCAATGTTTTGCAAGATGCAGTGCTATTTATACCAAGGGACTTAAAGGGCATCCGTGTGCTGTCATTATTTGAGGAAAGAAAAGCAAAGAATTCAGGGAAAAGTTCAATATGCTGATCTCATCTCTCTTGTCTTTTTCCCCTGACCTACCTAAAGAAAAGCTATGCTTTCTCTTCTACAGTAAATTAGCAGCTTTGTTTCTGGTAAAAATTACGTTGGCAACAATAAAGGATCTAAAATTAAATAAATATAGGGACGTAAACAATAACAAAGTATCAATAGAATTCTAAGCAAAATCTTATCCACAAGATAAAGATACATAAATGTTACTATACCTTCCAGCAAACATAGTTTCTGCCTGGGCTGCAATTTCATCTATATCAGGAACAATAGCTGCAAAGACAAATGGCAAAATCCATTTGTTATCATATCCAAGTAAGGAGTCACAGTATTTATATCAATATTAGCATACCTAAAAATATTTGTATTAATTTCTTTATGCCACCAAATGTAACAGTTTAAAAAGTCATGATCTAAGTCCACCTAGAGATCATTTTAAACAAAGTTCATATTTTAAATATATATTGCTATAGTCAAAAGATATATTTAGAAGACCAGAAAGCACCATTTACAAAGTTGCTTCACCTGTATAAACATGTATCTATATGCATCAACTCCACGCACACACACACACACACACACACATATGTAAACACATATAATTTAATGGGGTGATGACATGGAAGGATGTTTTTTAAAGAATCAAAATATAGCAATAATGAACCTTGTTACTATATGGTACTTCCAAACAACATGACCCTTTTACCCACACTTCTTCTAAAATTCCATCCCTTCTTCTTATGGGACATTAACTTTTTTTTAATGTGAACCAATCATGATTCCTCACCCATCCTCACCACTAATATTTTGAAGATATCTTAGTTAAAATAACACATTTAAATAAGTACATTATTTATTTCTTATCTCCAAAGCTTAAAAAGAAAACAGAGCAAGTTATAAAAAAGGAAAAAGAATCCTCCCCAGAAAGCTCTCTCTTCCAGATTCAACCAAGGAAAGAGATCAGGTAAATCAGAGAGAACTGGTTTTCTGAGGGTTCCCCCTATTCTTTACTGACACTTAGAGCTTCTATTTCCAGAAGTCTGGCTTCTAAGAGCCAATAATTTTTATGATATTGTCAATGCAACCACCAGCAAGATTTTCTGGTTCTGCCATATCATTCCTGGAAATAGCCCTTTAGGGTTCTATACTTCTGGGAAGCATAAAAACAACATGGTTGCAAATATACCAGAAGTGACCTCTCCCTTAGGAAAGCTTAATTCTGTCTACAGAGGCATGCTGCCTTTCAGATGGTACTGAGTCAGAGAGCAGGACACGGATCTACCAACCATTTTAACTACACACAATCACTGAATCATTCCTGTCATATTGATTAATGGGTGAAAGAGAGGAGGATACCTGTTATTTTCACGGTGGTTGTGATTAGAAGAAAATTTCATATCTGTGTACAAATCTTATCCTCAGAAAAAGAATTCTGTGACCTGGCTAAATCTTTAAGACAACATAGTTGCTAACCCGCTGTTACTGGTAGGATCTATCCAGAAAAGTGGAAATTTAATATTTCTTAGGTTTCATAAGGTACTTTCGATAGCCACAAAATTTTCACAATTTTTATGCTTTCTTCATTATGCTCCTACACAGAGATAGACTGGCTTCATTCTCACATTTTTTTAAATGTGAAAAATTGACATATAGTACCAGTTCATAACCATGCAAAGTAAACACACACATACACACTAATACCCCCATTTAGACCTTTGAGAAATACCATGTCTTTATTCTTGAGTTGGGCAACAGCTTCCTACAAAACACCTTTTGGCCCCACAGCTACATTTCACGCTGCTTCTTTGATCAAGCAAATAAGTTCCCTTGGACTTTCACCAAAACAGCATGATGCTTACAAGATTCAGGCTCTGAAGTTGGAGAGACCTCCAAGGAAACCCTGCTCTACTACTTTCATGATGTTTAGCGAGTAACTTAACCTGTCTGACCTTGGTTTTCTTATCTGTAAAATGGCACAATCAACAGCACCTCTACCTCACTGAGTTGTGAAGATTGCAAAGTAAACTGCATTCTGAGGACTGAGCACCAAGTAATGCAAATATCCTCCCAGCCATCCTAGGCAAGTCATCTAATGCCCTGTCTGAGTTTCGTCATGTCATTGGCAGGTATTACTTCCACATTTTTGTCTCATGGAAATACTACTGGGTCTGAAAATACGAAAGCTACAGAGCAAATACGGACACAAAGGAGATACCTGATGGTAGTAACGTATCTGGAGAACCGCTGGTGGATGTTTCCATGTTTTCGTTGTTCTCTCCAAATTCCTTCTTATATATTGACAGCAGATACGAGATCCTATAATCTAGTCGGACACTCAGGATAAACTACAAAAAGCATTAAAAACATACTTTTATTTTTTTAGCATAGTGGTTAAAACTACAATTCATTACATCAAGAACATGTCACATGAACTAATTAGAAATCTCAGTGGCATACATGCTTATCAGTCATAAAGCTAAGAAAAGTGATACATTTCCATTAGCCAATGTCAGGAAGATCCCAAAGCAGATTTTTAGGAGGAAGAAAACTTGACTTCCCATGATTACTCTGTGAATAATCCAGATAGAGGTATCCAATGAGTCTGGCTGAAGAGGTAATGATTTTTTGCACTTTGCAGAGTTACCATTGGTTCTGGGAGGAGAGTGCTGGAGCTGTGACCTTCACTCGTGCACAGAAAGGCCAAAATTTCAGGTACAATAGTGTGGATTCTGGCTGCACCACAATCAGTCTTGGATCTGGACTACAAAAGGACAGCTGAAGTAACAACAGCATCCAAATACACCATGGATTCGCCTCACTGGTGCTTGTGTTTCCTTAGGTTGTGTAGTTGTCCTTGTCTTCCTTAACTAACACATTAGCGGAAACTAAGTGCCAATAAGGTTCTGGGCTATGCTAGGCACTAGGAAGAATGCAAACACTTGAAGCCCGCTGGCCTCAAGAAGCCAAAGTCTGAGATGGGAAAACAAAATACAGCGTTGTTAACAAAATTAGAAAAGCATCGAGGGGTAAATCATGTAGTATAGAAAATTCAGTGGAGATCAGAGAAAGAAAAAGTATGTGCTATTGATTTCTGAGTGGAGAAGGGAAACAACAGAGAAGTGGTTTTATATACAGGGTTCCCTTCCATCCCAGTTTGCCTGAGATAAGCCTGGTTTAACCTTTTGTCCTAGCATAATTACTATCCGTGTCCCCTACACTATCAAAAGAGCCTTGTTTGGACAGTGAGCAATAATGGTCATGCGTGGTACCGTCTGACCTGATCTCCCAGTATTTCTGTGGCTCCTGAAGCAACCCCCTCCCTCCCCCGCTCCTTCCTCCTGTCATTCCTTCTCACACTGCTCTGTTCCAGAAGCACTGGACGTTTCTCTCCAGCCTTCTCACGTGTGTTCAGTGTCCCCTTTACTTGGAATATTCTCCTCCAACCCAGCGTAACCAGTGTTTGAGATATCCTCCAAGATTCAGTTTAAAATGAAGCTTTTCCTGGATCCCTGTCTAAATCCATTTTTCTCCTTTTTGCTCACTCAACGCATTATTTACACCTACCTGTCTACTGTCGACCTAATACTTCTATTATTTACTCTCTGTCTCTCTGTGTCTTCCTCTCTTCCTCTGCTCTGTTAGCCCTATGCTTCTTACGGGCAGCAAACATGCTCCATGTCAGCTACGGTCACCTAAGTTCAACAAGCATTTGCTAAGCCAGGAACTAAGAAAGGTGCAGAGGGTACAAAAGGGGTGTCGAGGATAAGACCTGCCTATGAAGAACGCATAATGTGGAAGGAAAAGCAAACACCAAAGAGTCTCTTTTATTACCATGTGGTAAGTGCTGCAACACACCTTGGTTGAGTGGACTGTAGTTAAGAGGATTTTCAAAGCAGGGGACAGATCGTGGGAAAACAGAGCTGAGAAGGGGCCATTGGACTTGATAGCCTTGGGTGGGAACAGAAACTAGATGGCAGGTGCTTGAAAGGAAAGGTTTAAAAAAAAAAAAAAAACTATGTAAAGAACAGATTAATAAGACACTAATTAGTGAAACTCTTATTAACTTTCAGTTGAAGATTAGTGCTCATAGAACTGTATTTTATACATATAACCAAAATTAAAACTTTGAACGTATAATATATTTAATGGTAAAAAATAAATGGAAGGTAGGAAAGGGGCAGAGGGAAGAAGAAAAACAAAGACAGAGAAAGACAGTTGAGAAAGGACCAAAGACAGACAGAGGGAGGGGGGACACGTGGATGGCTTGGTAGGTTAAGCGTCTGACTCTTGGTGTTGGCTCTGGTCATGACCTCGGGGTTGTGAGATCGAGCCCCAGGTTAGGCTCTGAGCTCAGTGAGGAGTCTGCTTGAGATTCTCTCTCTCATCCTCTCCCTTTGCTCCTCTCCACCCACTTGCTCGCTCCTTCTCTCTCCCTCTCTTTCAAATAAGTAAATAAATCTTTAAAAAAAACAGAGGGAGAGAACGAGAGAGATAAATAAGAAGAGAGATACATAAAATGATGGGAAAAAGGAAGGAAGACCATGTAAAGAGGAAGAGCTGGCAGAAAGCAGGAGACTTGTGTAAGGAGTGTGGCTCCAAATAAATTCTTTTTTTTAAAGATTTTATTTATTTATTTGACAAAGTGAGAGAGAGAGAGCACAAGTAGGGGGAGAGGCAGAGAGAGAGGGAGAAGCAGACCCCCCGCTGAGCAGGGAACCTGATGTGGGACTCGATCCCAGGACCCTGGGATCGTGACCTGAGCCGAAGGCAGATGCATAACCAACTGAGCCACCCAGGCACCCCCAAAGAAACTCTTGAAGAGGTGTTCTAAGAAAGCAACGTATTCAAGAGCAGCATATAGGAACACATGGTGAATCACACCCTGACATGGCAACACAAAAATCGGAGGGAGAAAAGAGGCTCAACAAGAAATACATTAAAAACCCAAAAGATGGGGAGCCTGGGTGGCTCAGTTGGTTGGGCGTCTGCCTTCGGCTCAGGTCATGATCCTGGAGTCCCAGGATTGAGTCCCCCATCGGGCTCCCTGCTCAGCGGGGAGTCTGTTTCTCCCTCTGACCCTTCCCCCTCTCATGCTCTCTCTCTCATTCTCTCTCTCTCTCAAATGAATAAAAAATCTTAAAAAAAAAAAAAAAGAGGCAGCAAGGAGAGGTCAGCCCTCATCTGCCCCACAGCAGTATCTCCATCTCCTGGTTTTTTTAGCAGATTGTTTTTCAAATGCTGATCTTCTGTAACTGTGGACCAAACTGAGGTCACGTATCTTAGATGTTGTCCCATGAGTAGGATGATGTAAGTTATGGGCTCTTTCAGTCCGCACGTCAGGTGATCATTACCGTTCTCAGTTTAAGAATAGGAGAACCAAGTGATTTTACAGGGTCATGAACACAGGGTTGGGAGGCCTGCCAAAATTTCTCAGGATTCAGCCTTTGGAATTTCTGGAGGAACTGTGAAACCTTTTACGATTATAAATCTAATTACTTTAAATAAAAATGTACAGACCCTTCCAGGACTACTAACCCACTTCTGGTAGCTCAGTCTACATTAAATTATGATGAAAGACTTAGTAAACTGTATCCAGAATCTTAATAGATCCTTGAAAATTCCAGGCTTCATTCTCCAAATATGGAATAAATGCTATAATTAAAGCATCATAA
This sequence comes from Eumetopias jubatus, assembly GCF_037043125.1. Classification (NCBI taxonomy): domain Eukaryota; kingdom Metazoa; phylum Chordata; class Mammalia; order Carnivora; family Otariidae; genus Eumetopias; species Eumetopias jubatus. The sequence goes on from NW_028274814.1 coordinate 62,577,883, forward strand.
AACTACTTTCCAAACTTAAAAAAAAATGCTAAGAATTCACAGCTACAGTAACGGGGAATTTATTCACTAAACCAGTGGGCATGAAATAATCATTTATCTCCTTTAAATTCATGGAGCTAGGTTTTAGACTATATCAATTTTAAAAACATATATTATTCCTAGCCTCTTAGAAACAAAAACACAAAGAGAGATAGTCACTTATATAAAATACTGAAACCAATTATTAACATTTTTGTTAATAATAAATAAAATTTTATTTGAGTTTCTTGCTAAAATGATAAATCTGGATGCCTAGAATTACATGTCCAATTCAATTAAAAATAGAAATAGAGTTAGAATTCAATCTCAGCTTGCCTGCTCTGAAATCCTGAAGTGAAGGTAAAATGAAATCAGGGTCAATACTAAATGAGAAAATGCATATGAAAGAGGTTTTGTCAACCTCAAAGCACTCCACAATTGTTAGATATCACCACAAATACATTTAATGGAAATGAACACATGTAACTAATATGTTCAATAGTATCATTAACTCAAAAGAAATAAATTAGATCAATAGCATTTCAGAATATTTCCACAGTGATTTGGAACAAAGAGCGTAAGAAGTTAAACAGAGATGCACAATTAGGTATTTGTCACTTCACTTCCATTATGCAACATACCTGCAAAATCTCAATGATCTTCAGTTTGGTGTCCATCACGGTCACATCTTCATGCTCTACGGGGCTCCCCTGCTTGCTGGGGTGGATGCTGGGCGGAACGTCGGGCACACTCATGGGGAAGATAGAGCCTCTACTGAGTACCATTTGGGTCATCATCTCTCCCACCCCGTGGATGGTTCTCATGACATTGTTTCCTGGCACAAGAAAAGTCTTTAAGTCAACACACATGACACCTGGAGAAACAGGTGTACTATCCAGTTGGTCAGAACCAGACTGCAAGCATGACAGCAAAAGTACTAAGATAGGAAAGAATAGCACCAGCACTGCTCTGGCTCTTTCTTTACAAAGCTCAGATACTGCAGACACATTTCAAAATGGCAGATTTTAAAATTTTTTAATTAAAAAAAAGTTTAAAAAACTTTTCTCAGAAAATGTTTTCCAATGATGTACCACAGTGAGTTTTCCAATGATGTACCACAGTGAGTGCAATGATGTACCACAGAGGTAGCTCTGGTAACACCCAAGTCAGGTCCTTCTGGAATGCAGGAAGCCCTACCAACTCTCACACCAATAGTCCCTAACTTTTACAAAAATGCAAATGAACTCTACGATAAATGAGCTGCAAGTGAGGATACAGGCATTACATGAAAACATGGAAGTGGTGACGAGCATCCTAATCCTACCCTCAAATCAAGGACTTCATGGCTTTGCTTTCATGATGCTTGTGAAAAGAGCTTGTGGGCGCCTTGCTATGACTTCATTTTAAGAAAAAGAAAGTTTTATCTGGGAGAGAAGCATGTGTTTGCCAATACACTTCCCATTCCTTCATCCAGTTGGAATAAAAAATCATTATTCAAAATCCACAAAACGAATGATGTTTGAGGTAATTATGAAAATACATTAGTGACAAACATGATCATTTTCAAAAAGGGAGCACTCCCCTTCTATGTCTTCTTGAGTTTTGGGGGGTTTTTTTAGAAGGTAAATTCCCTAATCTTTTTTTTATTATGTTTAATTAGCCAGCATATAGTACATCATTGGTTTTTGATGTAGTGTTCAACAATCCATTAGTTGTGTATAACATCCAGTGCTCATCACCACACGTGCCCTCCTTAATACCCATCACCTGGTTACCCCCTCCCCCCACTCCCCTCCCCTCTGTAACCCTTAGTTTGTTTCCTGGAGTCCAGAGTCTTTCATGGTTTGTCTCCCTCTCTGGTTTGACTTCTCATTCATTTGTTCTCCAATAAAACTGCACATACATTCATTCCTTCCACTGACCACGAGCAGCTGTACCAAAGGATCCTCCTGACACTGCTCCAATTTATGTTCTCTGGCCTGACTGTTGTTTCTCACTTCTAAATTCCCTCAACAAGCAGCAAGGATTCAAAAGAACAATTGTCTACTTTTCTTTCGGAACAGTGGTCTTTGCTTGTGTATGTTCATGGAGCTTTGCCTCAAGCAAAGGCCTAAGAATCTGGCAAATAATTTTCCTTCCCCTGAATGTCTCAGGGTGTAAACCAAGAGAAAGGGAAATGGAAATAAGATGGGATGAGATAAAACTCTCGGCTCTAAGTGAAGAGTATAAACTGTAGGGATACTACAGGATCAAAAGGCAAACAAAGAAAAGGAAAATATTGAAAGGATGACTCAAAAAAATCTTGATGGTCTTGCACAGACCAAACCACAATTATTATCAAGCCACCAGTAATCACTGTGAAAAGTGAAATGCCTTTTAAAACTTATTCTTATCCATATAGGAAATTCGTATACATAAAAGAGGGTGGTGCTCAAATAGTACATTTTGGAGTAGGCAGAGAAGTAACATTTTTTTCCTAGAGTGGCATCTTCAAGGCAGAAATTAACTGGTTTACCTTCTGAGAGTCTATGAACTTTATTTGACTGCTGTTGGCATAAACCAAAAAAGGGGGAAAAGAAAAAATGTATATGAAAGGTAATTTCCAAGTTTAGACAAGATTGAGATAAAGGATTTGAGAGAGTCCTATTTTCTAGGAGAACAACCTTGAGGCAGAATGCTTCATTTTCTGCGGTTCCTAAGCAATCACCGCAATTGACTACTTCCAAATCCCTCCACTGTTCGCTATACGTGGATTGCAGGGATGCACTTCTGGTGGTTGGCAATGGTTTTAGGTCACCAATGTTTAACCAGTACATTTATACGAATCTTGATTCAAGTATGTATATGTGTTAGCCTCCAAGAGATGCTTTCTCACCACTAACACAGAACAGGCTCCTTTATTATTCCTACCCCTGATTCATACAGAAATCCTTGGCACCCACAGTGTCTGCATCTTATTTAGATTTGCATGGAAAATAATCATTTAATCCAAATGATTATTACACAGAAATTTAGCCCAGACAATTATTTTCCCCAAATATAGATCCTGTCACCAAGAAATTAAAATCTAGAGGCCAGAACCATAATAATATGTAACACATGTTGTCAATGACATGGGGGGTTCATTCCCGTTCTACCACATCCTTAGATGCCTGTGGCACGTGGTCACCACAAAACTCTCCTGACATCTCCATGTATGGCCAATTTTTTAATTTGAGAGGTCTCAAGTTAAAAGATGCTATATTTTCTGGAGTTGCTTGGTGGTGATGAGAAGTGCTTAAATTGTGAACTATCACAGCTTGGAAAACATAAGTCAAATGCCACATAAATCACAAACAGGCAAGGCTCCCAACTATCCATTTCTCCAGAGAAAAATTTCTGATTCTAGACTGTTGAGATAAGTCAGAGGCCATCAGTTTTTAACACTGCCAAAGAAGAAATCCTACCATTTCTCCTCTCAATCATAATTAGTTAACACTACTAAAAAGGCTACTGTATTACCATAAAAATCCTCTCGACAGACTAACCCCTAAAAAAATCAGCTTTTCTATGTCTTTTTCATTAACCCAGCAGCCAGAATTTGGATTTATGTGTAAAGGGTGTTGAGAGAGTTTGAAAATTTGGGAGTCATCTTTGTTAAGCAAAAGTAAGAAAGAAGGAATAGCTTAGAAATAAAAGCAGATGGGCTTTTCAGGTTCTTTTATTACATGATTGTATGGATAGTTTTACTAATCCTAATTTCGTCAAGAGAAAAACCTGAAAGTAAACAGGTATACTAAATGCATAACAGGAATGATGGCCAGGAGTGGCTGAGAATACATAGTTTGTTTCTTTGTTTCTTTGATGGTTCCGATGAGTCAAGTTCCCACTAAAATTCCAGAGAAGATCCACATAACATGGAAGCTGAGCTGACCATGATTTAACTGTACCTATTCAGAAGTCATATTACTGCTTGTGAGCATTACTGCACTCAACAATCATTAACAGTTATGTGGATTTCTAGAAAGCACAAGAGATATAATAGACTCTTACTCGATTGAAATTTACCTTATGACTATTGGTATTTTATTTAATTTAAAGTCATCTTTATTTGTTATCTTTTTCTATTAGAAATACATAACACTAGAAACAATAATTTGAATTTTCCAGTTGTTTAGATTTCAAGTAGACATTTCTGGAACCTTCTCAGCATTTATAAGAGATCACAGAAATATTCAATTAGAAGAGTTTTGTGAATAATTGTTCACAGCAATTTAATTCTTCTGTGACTACTAAAGTCAGCTCAATGTGTTATAATAGAAGCCGAAGAATGGATAACCCAAAAATCATTCTTCCTTCCCTGAAATGTATTTTCATAGTTGGATTTGAAAAAAATGCATCTGCTGTTATAATAATTCATATGAAACAGTATGATGTTAAACCATAAAGACATGACTCAGGAAATCTTCCTACTTCCCATCCCTGCTTAGCAGCTCCTTATAAACCTCCACTTGCTGGAAGACGCCTACATTTTAGAACTGGAGTGGTTTTCTATTTTGAACATTCTCTGGAGCAGTGCTTCCTCCCAGTGGTTGAGGGTCTGTTTATAAAAAGACTTTTCTATATGCAAAACAAACAAAAACATTAACACAAGATCAAAGCCTTAATGAAGCTAGCGATACAAGCAGAGCAATGGGTACCACAGTTACCAGCCTGGATTAAATGGAAGATCAAGACGTAACACCCTAAGAAGACATAGATAACGAGCATTCCCAGTTCAAAGTTAGATCATGGGATTTTAGAGAGCTAGATAATCCAATCTCCATCGGGTTTTTAAACCTTGTGCTGGAAACTGCTGTTCTGCTTGGAGTTCTCTTAACCAGATGGTTACTTTACTTGCTTTCTCACTCCTTTATGATTTCTGGTACAATGTCACCTCCGCAGATGACCTCTTCTGGCCACCCTCTCTAAAGGAGGACTGCCATCACTCTGGACCCACGCACCTGCTTTACATTTCAGTCATGCCATTATTCACCATCTCACGTCATATTTTATATTTGTTTATGTGTTTATTGTATATTCCCCTCAAAAAAAAAAAAAAAACACATGAGCTCCATGAAAACTAAGATCCTGCCTAGTTTACTGCTTTGTCTCCAACACCTGGAATCGTGCCTGACACACAGTAGTCATTCAATAAATATTTGCTAGATTCATGCACTAATAAAAGAAAAAAGATTTGATAAATGAATTATTAAAAATGAGATTGACATTTTTATTAAAAAATTGGATCTTATTATACTAAAATATTCCATCTTTCATCAAGGTGAGTTTTTGCTTGCTCTCCTTTATATTTTCCCAAATTTTCTAAATTCAAAAAGCATATATAATTTCCATGTTACTTGAAAACTTATTCATTAAAAAGAAAAGAAAAAGTAATAAAAGAGATACCAGTGAGATAAGAGTAATCATGATCTGCCCTTATCAAGGGCAAATCACATCCCATGTACTTTGCTAGGCTACATAGACCCTCACGGTAGGGTGAGGGCTTATGGGACCCAGCCTGCTTTACTCAGCCAGAAAGTGGCAGAGCTTCAGATAGAGGTCAACAAATATCAACATGCAGCTTTTTTCCCTACACCATACTGCTTTGCTAATAGATCATCATCTTACAAATTTCCAAAGATTTTATACTAGAACTCAGAAAACCTACCAAATGCAGAAAGCAAAGATTCTCCTTTTTTAATAGTTTTTTTGTTTTTTATTATGTTATGTTAATCACCATACATTACAACATTAGTGTTTGATGTAGTGTTCCATGATTCATTGTTTGCATATAATAGTTTTGTTTTTTTTTTAAATAGGCTCCATGCCCAACATGGGGCTTATACTCACAACCACTCACAACCCTGTGATTAAAAGCTGCATGATCTACTGACTGAGCCAGCCAGGCGACCCTCAGAAAGCAAAGGTTCTAATTAAAACTGTGTATAAAAATGTGAAATTACTATTAATCATATAATGAATTTGGTCACATTATCCCCAAGCGAACTTATCCAACCAGTTTTTATTATTTATGATGGGCTGCACACTATTCGGAGCATTTTATTTGCATTGCACAATTTAATTTTAAGGGCAGCTCTTGCTCAGAAAGTAGTATTAAATAACCAGTGTTCATCTGGGACAGTGGGGGTGGGAGGACATAGGAAAACATAAAACATATCCATAAAAATTTTAAGAAAAAATACAAGGCAGTTGAGATAGTTATAGTATAGCAGGGGCAGTGTGAAGATTGCTTTGGAAATTTTTTTTTAATTTAGAGAGAGAAAGAGTGCACACAAGCAGGGGGAGGGACAGAGGGAGAGGAAGAGAGAGAATCTCAAGCAGACTCCACACTAAGCACCAGAGCCCAACGTGGGGCTCAATTGCATGACCCTGAGATCATGACCTGAGCTGAAATCAAGAGTCGGATGCTTAACCAACTGAGCCACCCAGGCGCCCCTAAAAATTTTTTTTTATTTAATTTTGTAAATCATTTTAGGGTGAGGAGAGAGAAGGGCAGCTTCACTGAAGAGACACAGTTTTGAACTAGGCTTTGAATGCAGTTGAAGATTTAGATTAGCATGATCTTTCTCAAATTATTTCACCATCCTGTGTACACACTCTTAATCTAACAAAATATGTTCCAAGTCCTGTGAGAATAAGATTATATAATATGTGCAAAAAAGTCATGACGAATAAAAAAAAAGTATCATATAATTGTAATGTATTTACCTCAAAATGAAAAGTGGAGGATATATGCGTGCTTTTACTACATCTCTGAAAAAAAACTGTTCTCCATTTCATCATGTTCTATTAGAGTGGCCACCATCCTACTAAGGAATGTGTGGTTACATCACAGCTCATTATCTCTTACACGCTGGATTGACTGACACACAATATCATTTCAAAAAGGAGAAGTCTTTCAGAGAAGTGGTTTATAAAGAATACTCAGTAGACAAAACAGACCATATGACACCTAATTTTCTTTATTCTAAATAAATACTCTTTGAATACAGTATGTTGATAACCCATTTACACATTCCAACTTTCCAAAACCTTAGAATTAGAACAAAGTAAAACCTATTGAACATATGTTACCAAAATATAGTAATGTTATCATCCATCTTTTTTTGAATATCAAGTAGACTGCTTAAAAGAAAATTATTTCCCATCCCACCCACACCCTAAAGAAGTGTTATTCAAAGGATGAATTTAAAAAGCACTTCATACAAAACAGTGGTTGAGTTCTACATCCTACTTTGGATTTCATCACTGTCAAATACTGACAAAGGCATTTCAATATTCCAAACCTCAAGATTTTAATTTGCAAAGCTGACTTTAATTCTTAACAGCTGGTAATCTAAGTAATAAATGAATTTACATACTGTTTTACAATTGAGATACAATTTAGATACAATGAAATGCACAGATCTTACATGAAAGGTTTCAGCAGTTCCGCTGAAGAAGGACACACACCCATATAAACCACATGTCGTCCAGATACCAAACATTTCCATTACCCCAGAAGCTCCTTTGTGCCTTTGTCCAGGTCCTCTCCTCTACCTTCCCCCTCACCACCACCACCAAGAGCAACTACTGTTCTGATTCATCATCACACAATAGACACGTGCACTGAATTATGTACAGTTTCATAGGTATGATTTTAGTTAAATGATCATAACCAAAGAGTAGCAGTACATCAATCATTGTTAAAGTGCAGAAGGGCCTCTAGTTCCTTGCTGCTCTACCACTGCCTCAACCAGATAAGTATTTTCGTTGAAAACTGGGTAAGTCAGAAATAGCCTGTTTCTTAAATGTGAAGGTAGCATGAAACAAGAAAGGATAACTAATATAATGACTGATTCCCTCAAATCCCCAAACTACATCAACAGGTTGAAAACAGGATAAAATCAAAACATAAAATGCACTGTACATAGGGCCCAATAAAACCAACTGAAGTATATGATGGAAAAATGTGATATAACCGAGCACAAATTCAACTTCAGTTCTGTTCAGGTTCCATGGGGACCTATACTGTGTCATTGTTACCAAAAACACTCAGGTCGCCTAGACTGCATTACAAAAGTAAAATGTTAAGAATGAATGAGAAAAATAACTGTCCTTGCCTCTGTGCTGGTCAGACCAATGATCAGTGACATCTGAATCCTAAGACGAATAGTTAAAGAAATAACCCAGAGAGGAGGGGATGCACAGGTGACACCCTGGTCATTTTCAAACATGGAGGGAACGGACACGTGGAAGTGATGTTCGATTTCAATGTGGCTCCAGGGAACAAAAGTAGGACTGCTAATTGGAAGTTAGAGGGAAGTTAGGATAATCTAACAAAACAGATCTAATATAACAAAAGAGACCTAATAATTGGAGCTCTTGGAAATAAGAAAGACCTGCCTTTTGCAGCAACAAAATTTTGGTCGCTCTGATGTTCAAGGAGATCCCAGACGACCATTTGTAATAGGTGTTGTATGAAGATTTGAAGTTTGTATATTGTGTAGATGATTTCAACAGTCCCTTTATATACTAACATTCTATAAATTTATGTTCAGGTTTCAACAATGTACCTTATTGGAGGTCACCAGTGGACTCTCTTCAGCAGAAATTGAGAGAACTGGGGAACCTAATCCCCAGTGTATTAACACCTTGAAGCATCAGATTCTGAGGTTCAAACAGTATTTATAAAGAGAGAAAGTATTTGGAGTAGAGAGGAGGTAAGGACAACATGGCCCTCCTCAGTCATTCTCAATATTTGTGAGGTCATCCTTGGGTACTGATTCTGTCCTATTAACTCAATATGGTAATGGTAGTACCTCTTCCTGGGTGCCAGGGACCATTCATATTACTCCTAGAGTCACTCTAGAGCTTAAAGAACAAGAATAAATCCCACACTAAACTGTGGAAGGTGCTCCACCCACTGTGTGACTGATACCTTTGGGAAACCAAAAGGCAAAAAACTACACATGATGCCTTTGTTTCTGACAAATCCCACAGAAACACGGACAAACACAGAATCAGTCTCTACTAGTCAATCAATTATGAAGTCTAACAAAAATAATTTTATGTATTATAACTTTATGTGAGTAACATCTGACTGAGAGAACCAAAAGGAAGAGGTACTTCGTGACTTAGTGTACTATGTAAATTATGCATGCATCATACCCATTAAGTCCTTGTGAAATTTATTAACTTACACAATTAGCAAGTGAATATTTCAATCATATTACTCTATGAAGGTGGGGCATCAGAGATCACTGGAAAGGTATAACATTAATCACTAAAACTGCTCAAATAAAATTGCAGGAACAAAATACCAGGAAATATTTTAACATGAACTGGCATTTGTCATGTTCTCTCTCCTTCGTTGCAAGTTTGGAAAGTGAAACTAGAAGTTCATAAGTAATAAAAGAAAAACAATCCTATATGTGGAATGTCATGGTCCAGAAAATATTTTTAATATTCAAACACTTACATATTTATATAAAACACATAATTTACATACATTCATTAAATGCATTTCACTCAATATTTTTCAAGGCCTAGTATGTAAATAATAGTATATTATGCATGGTACAAGTCAGCTTATAGAATCAGAAAGAAAATCTGTTTTCATAGTTTTTCTCCCCACTTTGCTTCTCTCGGTCAATAAATCTGAAACTTTATTATGGAATTATCCAGATAGTAAACCTAAGAGTCATGGAGGCTTTTGTAAGTCTACTAGAAAAAAAACAGACTTATAAAACATAATTACAAAATTAAGAAAAGAAAGACACAAATATATATTTGGAATATTAGGACCTCTAAATACTTTTGCCCTCCAAATACATGCATATTTATGTAAGGCTTGGCACTTACATACATTCATCCTAATGATAAGTGAGTTATGAAAGTATACATGAGATACAGAAATGTGTCTAAGAAGATAAAACTGTTTAGAATTACTGGGGAAACAGATAGAGACATCTGATGCATATTATGAAGACCCTTGGGCATCAACTTAAAGAACTGAGTTATTCTCCAGAGAAGATGAGAGCTAGTAAAAGAGATAGAGTATGTGATTTAGAAGGATCCTTATCTTGGAATGTGAGAAACGGACTCAGGGAGACCAGTCAGAAATTTATTGCAGCAAGTGAAGAGGAATATTCAGCTTCAAGAGATATTTAAGGGGTAAAACTTTTAAAGACTTGTGATTGAAACTTTGTTTCTGAGACAAGCCAACTATTCAAGAAGAGATGATATTGGTTTAAAAAAGCTTTTTTGATCTGACCTGTAATCGCTTCAAGTAAAATCAAAACTCTTTAGTAAACACCTACTGTTTAGTACTAAACTTTCTTGGACACTAAACTTAGAAAAAGTAGAAAACAGCATCCCTGCAGATGAAGAAATCATCTAGATAGAAAGTAGTATAATAATAGTAGAAAAAACATCAACTATAGGGCTGTGAGGTTTTTTTTAAAGAAGTGGAGAAAAAGGAAAAGAAATCTGAATTCAAAATTTGGCTTGGCAAGCTACAAGCTGCATGATCTTGGGCAATTTCCTGGACAAAATAATGACCATAATATGTAATTGCTGGAGTGCAATAAGGTTTAAAAGTAAAAGTGTGTGGGACACCTGGGTGGCTCAGTCAGTTAAGTGTCTGCCTTCAGCTCAGGTCATGATCCCAGGGTCCTGGGATCGAGTCCCGGATCGGGCTCCTTCCTTGGTGGGGAGCTTGCTTCTCCCTCTGCCTGCTGCTCCCCCCTGCTTGTGCTCTCTCTCTCTCCCTCTCTCTCTGACAAATAAATAAATAAAATCTTTAAAAAAAGTAAAAGCATGCAGGGGCGCCCGGGTGGCTCAGTCGGTTAAGCGTCTGCCTTCGGCCCGGGTCATGCTCCCAGGGTCCTGGGATCGAGTCCCGCATCGGGCTCCCTGCTCGGCAGGGAGCCTGCTTCCCCCTCTCTCTCCCTCTGCTTGTGCTCTCTCTGTCAAATAAAATAAAATCTTAAAAAAAATAAAAAAAATAAAAAATAAAAAAATAAAAAAAGTAAAAGTATGCAGAAGATTTCTAGGTGTGTTAGGTGTTGAATATAAATAATAGATACCCTATTATAGTAATCTTTTGCCAATATGTGGCCCGGCACATGGTAGAAAGTCAGTATAAAGTAGACATATTACATAGTTATTCTCTACCTATTTTTAGACATGCATATGAGTTGTAAAAGGAACATGATCTAACATAGATCCTGTGTTTGAAACTTTCTGGATATTTGAAGAGAGATTAAGCCCAAAGGGGGATGAAGTCCTTTTAGGCTTTATTGATAACTAAGAGGAAACTGGACAGTTACACAGGCATTTTTTCTAAAACCTACAAAAGCTTAAAGCTGGAAGGGGGGGCGGGGAACGGATGTGTTAAGCCAGAAAGAACTCAGAGGAACAGTCAGCATAGCGCAAAGCTGTGGGAGAACCAGACTCAGAAGATCAGAATGTCACAGAAATTCTTCCTTCATATCTGAAGAAGAGGATTCCAGAAAAGACTTGCTTCCCAGAACAGGTTTCTGATACCACTGATTCTGGGGCATTTGGAAATAGGCAGCTTCTAGAAAATTTTCATATCTAGAACTTTCTTGTGCATTTAAATGTCTTAATGTTTTTACTTTTCTCCCTAATCTCTATTTCCTATAAGATTATAATCATTTTTATTTTTCTTCCTAATCTGTATTTCCTATGAGATCTTAATCTTGACCTACAGTTTTTCCCATCATGGTATTTTTCTGGAAGATACCTATGGTGAATGCTGTGATAGTCAATGCGCAGATTCCCTTTCAGGGATGAGGGACAATATACTGCCTCACCTGCTGGGAGCTACTCAGAGAACAGCTCTCAAATGTCAGCCCTGTGTGGGGACTGACTATTCTGAAGAGAGCAGCCTCAAGCAAGGCCATACACCCATTGAAGGGCAGCCCAGGGAGGCATAAAGGCTCAGCCCCCACCCTTACTCCAATGGGAGACAACTCTGAAAGGACATCCCAACTGCAGACATCTCCCCTCACCCCAGAGTTTTCCACTAGGTCTGCATCACAACCTGATTTCTCCCTTTGCCCAGTCCTGCTTCTTTCCCTTGTTCCACTGGTGTTGATCCTAAGAGTAACCTAATAAACCTCCTTCATGCTAATCTCTGACTCAGGTTCTGCTTCCTGGGGAACACAACTTGCAATAAATAACTCCAGAGATTCGGGGACATTGGCATCATTGTTACTGCCATTGCTGTTCTTATTTAAAAATCAGTGGAAGATGGGCACCTGGGAGGCTCAGTTGGTTGAGCATCCAACTGTTGATTTCAGCTCAGGTCATGATCTCAGGGTTCTGGGACAGAGCCCTGCATTGGGCTCCATGCTCAGCAGGGAGTCTGCTTGAGGGTTCTCTCTCCCTCTACCCCTCTTCTCTCTCTTTCTCTCTTTCTATCTCTCAAGTAAATAAATAAATCTTTTTAAAAAATCAGTGCAAGAATCTCAAGGTATTATAAGAACATGCTCATCTGGAAAGTACTCACATACACAAAGGAATAAGAGAAAACCTAGCGCTGTTAATAGGATTACATGCATGTCACTGCCTCTTCTTCGAGTCAAAAGCTTCCTTTACCAGAAGTACATGATTCTGATGGGAAGAAGGAGTAGGCAGAAGGAACAGCATACAGGAAGCAGGGAGGTGTGAGGAACAAGACACATACCGGAGATAAGACAGATGTGTTTGAAGTGAAGGGATACCACTGAAAGCAGAGATGAGGGAGGACAGGTCAAAGAATAAGACCATCCAAAGAAGAACCTTGAGAGGCAGAATAGGAAAAAATAAGTCCAGAAATCCCTGCAAGAGGTTTTCACATGAATGGTAATGGTGGTATCTTCTCCCTACAAGTAAACCTTGCTAATACTCCTGAGGACTGTGAATCCCCCGCAAACTTAAATCCTTTATAGAGACCTGGAAAGAGCTCAGTCAGATGAAAAATTAAAAGAAGATGAAGTAACATTTGAAAGAGTCTTTAAAATGAAAGCTGCCTTGTACCTTAGGTACCTGTTCTTCAGTTACGGTCATCATATTAAACCCTATTTCTTTTAATTGTCATCCCCACCTCCACATACATATGTCCTCAGCCTCACCTGTACCCAGGTAAATCCTTGCTTGCTTGCTTACTTGCTTGCTTGCTTTTTTTGTGATACACTCAATATTTTAAGTGAACAAAGGCGTCTGGTGTCAAGGCATTCTAGCTGGTGGCTTTACAAAGAGTGATCACAGCTATTAACCAGGAGACAAACACTTCATGGATATTGGCTAAAAGGAATGTTTTGCAACACACATTAAAAAGAACACCATTCAGTGAGTGATGAGAATTACATACTAATCTTCAAAGAATCACAGTTTGGGACTGAAAGAGACTGTAAAGATCAGTTAGACTAATCTAATTTTATAAAGGAAGAAACTATTTTCTGGCAGATATTTTGCCGGCAAATACTTTCTTCATTTCCCACCCATATAACAATATTAAAAAGTGTTTCTGCTCCACCTCCCATCTCAATTTCCCTTCTTTTTAACAGCAACTATGCTACCAGAAAAAGCATATTTCAAGGTGGATCATGTAAAGTCCCTGCCAGGACAAAAAAAAAAAAAAAAAGGTTAAACTGAAGAAATGGCCAGTTGTTTGCTGCGAGATAGAGAGTTAGCTTGCTCTTACTCTCTTCCCCAGATCTCCTGGGACAAGGGATGCTCCCAGACAGACATATATCCAAGTGCCTCTTACCACCCGCCCGCCCATTTTATCTCTTCCCTCCCCTGGGTGGACCCACAGGACACCAGTGCAGTTCCAATTCTTTCAGGGCATCGTGGTTATCTGTTTCTTATTCTCTAAAACCAAAGGCACTTCCAGCTCCAAACCTGAAGCCCCAAAGAAAGGGAATCCTAAAATTAAATGGAATTCTCCATTTGACTTTTTTCAACATTATAACACATATACACCAAACAAAGAGATTATCTGGTCACTGATTAGGAACTGGCCCACATTTCAGGGCTTGGCTATGGAAACTCCCAAGTTGTATAAAAAATAAAAAAAAAAAGTAAAATGATAGAAAATTACAAGAAACTATTCAGCTCTTTTTCGGTGTTCTGGTAGTTTTCTGATATATCGCATTTTCAAACTGTGGTGAGCTCAAAGCCGGGGAGACAATTGTGAAAAGAAATGACAGTCTTGGCCTAGATACCCTAACTAGGCCTACATCATACTCCAGGGTTAAGACTTTATTGCTCCATGTTGGAGGCTTCAATTTGAATCCCAGTTCCATTCAAATGACAGACAAGTGGAAAGACATTGACAGGATAACTAAATACTAAGTGAGACCCAAACCATCCCCAGACTGTGTCACATTCTGCATTCTGTCAAATGGGGGCGAGGATTTCTCTCACTACCCAGAGTTAACATGTTATGTTGTTCATCAGAAGAATGCAAGTCGTATTCACATTTGTTCCCAAATATTTGAATGACTCTCTAGGAGAGCAAAATATACCCACCCTGCTATAAAAAAGTGATCTTAATTATTAGTAGTATCAATCCTTGGATTGTATATCCTTCAGCAGGCATAAAGAAGAAGAAAAGTATAATTTTTTTTAAATAGAAGGTACTTTCAAAAGTGTATTTGAAAATATCTGACTTATCAGCCAGAGAAAGACAAATATATGATTTCATTCACATATGGAATTTAAAAACAAAACTGATGAACATAGGGGAAGGGAGGGAAAAATAAAATAAGATGAAATCAGAGAGGGAGACAAACCATGAGAGACTCAACTCTAGGAAACAAACTGAGGGTTGCTGGAGGGGAGGAGGTTGGGGGAGGGGGTAACTGGGTGATGGGCATTAGGAGGGCACTTGATGGAATGAGCACTGGGTGTTATATGCAACTGATGAATCTCTAAATTCTACCTCTGAAACTAATACACTACACATTAATTAAACTGAATTTAAATAAAAAATTTTTTAAAAAAAGAAAATATCTGACTTATCAGCCAGCATATGCATTGGCTTTTCACTTCTATACGTGACAAAGAAGAGCCCTGCTTGACATAATCCTAAAAGATCTACCCAAAAGATCAATTACACTGAATGGTGCCTGTGCATTCTAAATCACTGAGAGCAAATGATAGGTATTAGGCAAAGCAAATTGACTCAACAGCATAGCCTGCTGGGAGTGAATACATTTGTTTGAAAACAGTATTTCTTTTCGTAAGTGAGTACATAGCCAATGAAAGGTATTGGATGAGTGGTTCCGAAGGTCAGGCCCTTCTATTTCACGATAGCACAGGACAGGGCAGCGCCAGCTCCCAGCGTCTCCATGTGAGTATGCCTGCATCATTTTCTGAACGGACCACCTCAAAGGCACAAAAATGAAAAGCTGCTTCTGAGCCTAGCAATTTCTGCAGAGCATGCCACCTGAAAGCCACAGTGAGGGTGAGCAGTCACAGCCTGGGGGCTGGATTCAGACCCCCAACCAACTCTAGAATGAGGACAACTCACCGGGGCACAGAGTGGGCTGCACTGTTCCCAAGGACCCAGAAGAGGAAAACGTCTGGAATCACCACTTTCTAAGCCAGCCATCCCCAGAACCTCAAACACTAATCACTGACATCGAAACCTACAGGATTTCTGAGAAACACAAATCCATGTTGCAGGTGCACACCCTCCTTAAGGCAGGCACCACTGAGGCCTGCACAAAATGGAACTCCAGGAACTCTAAGCCCTTTCCTTCTGGACATGCCTCTTCTTCCGCTCCCCTGGGTCTGACCTGCCAAACAGCTACCAAACACATTTCTCTGAACGTCCAACCCCAACTGTGCTGGAGCAGAATTAGGTAAGTGGTAAACAGATCAGAAGGATAAACAAAGACCTGGTTCGATTGCACAAAATTTTCCAGACATGGTATGAGAAAAGAAGATTACTATCACTTACTTAAAGGTATTGGTTCATCTAGCAACAATGCTTACAAAATTACTTCCTATTTTTAAAAAATCGTGCTTTGCAAATGACTTCCAATTGAATAAGGTTTCACTAAAATAGGAAAATATAATCCAGATCACTTAAATATAAAAGAGCCAAGATGATGATACACTGGGTATTGCAACGTGGCCACACTGCTACGGCTCCCATGAGTTGTCCTTTCAAATAACAGCTCTTTTTCCCCCCAGGTACTTTCCGTAATCTGGGATTTCCTCTCTGGCATCAACCTCTGTCTCATCCTGTACCATAGGAATTTTTCCCAGGCCTGAAAAACCTGTCTCCACCTTTGGAGATTCCAGAAATGTGTTCTCTCTTGCTTCTTTTGTTAAGAATTTAGAGAGTCTAATAGAACCTTTGTTAGGAATTTATAGTCTAATAGAACTCAGCTATAATAACACACCTCCCAGGACAAAAGATAATGCTTGAAGTTTAAAGTGTCATCTTATATATAATAAATCATTTTCCTACTTGTCTAATTATTTAAGTCATTAACTTTTTGTTTTGAAACACTTTCAAATTTACGGGAAAAGTTGCTAGACTAATTCAAAGAACTCCTATAATACCTTCTGCCCCCTTTTATGAGATTCACAAATTCGGCTGTATTTGCATCCTCTCTCTGTCTCTCTCTCTCTCTCTCCCTCTACATACATAAATATATATCTTTCCTGTACTATTTAAGAGTTAGCTCCACACATCCTGACCTTTTAACTCTCAATTCTTCACCTTGTATTCGGTAAAAACAAGGACATCCTCTTACATAACCACAGTACAATTATAAAATTCAAGAAATCTGATCTACTAGCACAACCAAATATACAATCCATATTCAAATTTCACCTATTGGGCCAATAATATCTTCCATAGATGATACTTTTCCTGACCCAAAATCACATATCGTATCCAGTTGTCCTGTCTCTTTAATCTCCTTTAATTTGGAACAGTTTTTTAGCCTTTATCTTTCATGACATGGACATTTGGAAAAGTTCAAGCCAGTTATTCCATAAAATATCCTACAATTTGTACTTGTCTCATGATTCTTCACAATTAGCAGGAAATTCTGAATTTTTCTCAGGGATACTTCCTAGGTGATGTTATGTCCTTCTCAGTGCATCACACCTAGAGGCACATGACATTGCTTTGTCCCCATTTCCTTTTATTTTAAGCTCTCTATTTTATTTACTTAGCTTAAAAAATATCTATATGTAAGAGACTGAAACTGTATACTTTTTAAAAAAAATTATGAACCAAAATTCTAACCTCAGTTACAATTTTTCTAAAATATTAGCTCATTGGATACCTCATGGTATGTACTGCACTGTCTCTGTGGTTTTTCCACCCCTTTGTATATGAAGCTAAAGTAGAGTGTGTTGTTTCCTGCTTGGTCTTAGACTGATACACGACTTGAGTAGCACTTTCCATAGACCTCAACATCATTGTGGCTTTCCAGAAGCTGGGGATAACTAAGGCACCTCAACAGGCCCCAAACAGGGACGGCAAACGACAGCAGTCATTGGATGAAGAACATCAAGTTTACGTTACATGGCTCAATAGTGTTAGCAACATGATACACCCAAGCTTCATACCCTATAAAACTGTGATTTTATCTCCAGATTTTGCTGACAAATACAGATATGATAAACCTAGCTTTATGTCATCACCATTCCTCAATAAATTTGAAGGCTAGATAGAGAAAAAAAAAATATATATATATATTAGCTTATTGGACTAATAAATAATCAAGTGGTACAAATGATAGGAAGACTAATTTCTTATGCTTTAACTCTTAGCAATGCTGCTAACTAACAAGTGCATCTTGGGCAAGTTAATTAGTCTCCCTGAATATACTTTTCTATATCTGTACGTTAAAATAAAACTTTCTAAAAAGTTAATAATTAACACAAGTTAACATTAAATAAATGTTGAACATTAGTATAAGCAAAAATGATTCCTCGGGAAGGATTTCTAGAGGTGAGTGGAAGGAAGAAAGCCCAGCATAACAACATTTCTCAGAGGTATCTGTAATTCAATTACAATTGTTATCAAATCATGCTTAACAACAAACTATGTTTTCTCACAGTTTATATTATGTACCCAATCATAGGAATGTATAAAAAAATAATTTACTCCCCGATTTGCAGATATCAAGAGAAGGGATCTTGAAATTATGGTCCTTAAATTCAAATTAATTTCAATACACCAAAAACTAGGATAACAGAATTCTTGGGTATTTACTCGTAAGGGGATAGGCACATTCTTTCAGATTCCAAAAATCTAGCCAAAATCCACAAACCCCTTTCCACCAATTAGGAAAATCTATTTCCCCAAATCAACAGACACTGTTCTATTCAACATACCAGTCTCAAAAGGAAGAAACCTCTGAGTCTCAGTTCATGCAGTACATATATAGATATTTTCCTTCGATACATCATCAAGTTTCTTAGAGAATTATAATTGGCTCATAAAAACTATTATGAATCTATTTTAATACTGGAGTAAAAGTGTGGTGTTCCATATCTTAATAATGGAATAAAATATGATGTGTCATTGTTAAGCACAAATCGCACTACATGGGAGGTAATCCATGTAAAACCACTTAGCACATAAAGTACTCAATGAATATTAGCTACAGATAAAGTATATTTATATATGTCAACAAATAATTAAAATTACTAGTGTTACTTTTTGCTTGGCTTCCAAGATATGCCATTGTCCTGGGGTTCTTCTTTCCTCACTGGCAGCTCTATCCCAGTCTCTCATGCTGGCACTTCCTCTCATCTCATGGCTCAATGTTGGAGGGTCCCAGGATTCAATCTTTAGACCTCATTTCTCCCCAGTCAACAAGTACTCCCCAAGTGATCTTATTCAGTTTGATATTTTGAATGTGCTCTATACACTAATTCTCACATTTATAATTTCTACCCTGAGATTAACCTAAAGTTTCATTCATAAATCCAGCTGTCGACATAAGATCTCCACTTGGATGCCCAATAGGTTTTAAGCCTAATGTGCCCTAACAGAAATCCCGATTTTCCCTCCAACCCCCTCATCCACCAGTCCTTCCTACCTTGATGATAGTACCACATTCACCCAAATGTTAATTCAAACCTAGGAATAATCTCTTACTCTCCTCGTTCTCATTCCACATTCAAGTCCTATCAGTTAAGGCTGTAAAATTCCCAATTCGTCCACTTCTCCCCTACTTTACCACTATTCGCCTAGTTCATCACCATCACCCGATTCCCCAAAAGCCCCATAACTATGGTCTTTCTACCACTATGCCCACATCAGTATTCTCATTCTCTACTCAGCAGCCAAAATTATCATATCGTATCAATCCTTCTCAAATCCTTCCAAAAGTTGAGCATCAAACTCGGAACAAAATTCAAATTCACAGGTCCGCAAGGCTCTACAATCCAGGGTTCTCCGACCTTCTCTCCTATTATTCTCCCCCCTCTCACTTTACCTCAGCCAAAATGGCCTTCGGGCTACTCTTCCTACATGTCAAGTTTATTCTGCCTCAGGGCTTCCTTGACACATGTAGGTCTCTGCTCAAATGTCACACGTTGTTCAATCTATTCTGTCCACTCTCCATATTGTCCCACTTTATTTTTCTTCATAGCATTATCTGAATTTACAGTGTATATTCATTTGTTTATTATCTGTCTCCCTCAGTAGGGAGAAGGGAGGGACTCTGCCTCTGTATTTATTAACTGTCTGTCCTCCTTGTGGCTAAAGACTTTAACTTCTCTATTCCCAGTGAGTAGAACAGTGTCTGGCATGCAATAGTAACTCAATAAATTCTTGTTGAAAAAATTAAAAATGGTTCTCAAATTGTTGACAGAATGACTAAGAAGTCCAGAGATAATGGAGTCCATGAGAAAATATGAGAATTATAAATAACTTAAAAGAGTAAAAAATGTGTCTTATAAGGTAGACACGGACATGACAGAGAGAATGCAAACAAGATACTTGCAAATTTTTAGAGGAAAAGTAAGGCTTTCCCTTAGGGTAAAACTCTGAAAGCAGACTGTGAGCACTGAGACCAACAGACCAATAGTGAAGACCAATTTCTAACTTTTAAAGAATGATTTAGTTGAGAGTAAACTGGATATTATAAAAGCATCATACCAAGAAGCGTCCTTAATATCGACATCTCAACTCCTACGTACACTCTGGGACTGTTAAGAAGAGCCTCTCGCTGGTGAGATTCAGAAAACAGGAATAGGATAGACCACTGGCATGTCCCCTGCCATTTACCATTGTTGTACTTGGCTTTTCCTTTGCTTTCATTCAGATATTGTTCATAGACTTTAATTTTTATAAAATTTTAAATTTATATAAAAGATGCAAGAAGAGTACAAAACGCTTATATATCTTTTCATTTTTTTCTCCAGTTGCTTTCATAGCACCTCCCCCTACACACCACAACTCTCTCTGAACATACACTACATATTACAGTTTTATCAGGCTATGTCTTAGAGATCACCATTCCAGACATTTTCACCATGGAGAACTTAGGTTATCTTTTATTTACAGAATGTTTTCTTGGATTGTAATTTTAAATATAAGTTCTGTTCCACAGTTTTATTTTTCTTCTTCAGAGGAACTCCAATTATTCATATGATGGCTCTTCTTTGCCTTTCCCCCATTTCAACCACTTTCTCTCTGACTCTTTTTACTTGTTTCTTCATATCACTGACATTCTCAACATTGTTTTCCTGCCTTTATTCAATGGTGCATATTATACTTTCCTTCAAATCTAATTTAGTCTGTATATCTAAAAAGAATAAAGTCTACCATTTTATTCTATTTCTTTCCTGAGTCCAATAAACTTTCATTTCATCTCCTCCTGGTTTTTTTGGCCACTTCTAACCTTAGTTTTTTAATCTATCATTCAAGGTGGTTTTCATATCCCAATTTTTGTTTGAAGATATTTAATTAATTTTAGAGTCTCGTGTTACAATTTTCTTTTCTTTCATTGTTAGTTTTCAGAGGAGAATTTCCATCAAATGAAATGTTTTGATTCTCCATTCTATTTTGATCTTACAGTAGCTTCATATATAGGACTGATTTCATATCTGCATTTCTTGGACAAGGTTGACAATATGAGCTGGTTCACATAATTTTCAGTTCAAGAACACTCCCTTGTCGGAGTGGCAAAGTGCAATTTCTTTAAAGTCTAGCTCTTGGTGGATGGCAATGGAAAGGAATTATATACATTTCCTTTGATTTTTTTGTTTCTTTTATCTTGTGGTACTTAGGATTTCATCATCTTGCTTCTTTTTCCCTTCACCAACAAGATTCCAAAGGGTGACTCTCCCTCATCCCTAGGGATGAACATTAACCCACTTCATCTATAGAAGCATTGCTTTTCCACAGTTGCTACCTGCATACTGTTAAGCCCCTTCCTCTTTATTCAGTGCTCTTATCTACCTGGATTCTCTGTCAATATTTTCACACTTAGCATAGATTTTCTTTCTGAGGGAGATTTGCATACAATCCCTTCTTGTCTCTTCTGCACAGTTTTCCCAGAACCTTCTAACTGTCTGCAAAAGCTTGCAGTGAGAACCCGTGAGACAGCTCTCCTGCAAACTGATGCTACCTTTCTACTTATACCTGAAGTTTGTATTGTCCTCTGTCTTCTAGTTCTGCTAAAGGTGAGGGATTTATATGGTTAAATTTAGTCTGATTGATCTCTACAGATTTCTGGAAGATGTAGAAATTATTGAGATTTAGGCAGCAGCAATTAATTACTTCAGCTACCTGGAAGTTCCTCTTTATAATTCTTAACCAGATATTTCTTCCTTAAGTCTGAAATTACATTTCTGGTTTTACTTTTTTAACCCTGCAGTAGACACTACAGTGGACCCCCTGTGCTCTACACAGGTCCCTCTTCAAAGTTCAGGCACATTTCCTCCTAGTTGTGGAGCATCATAGTTGCTGACCTCCCATGATGCCTCTACTAAGAATGACCCTTGGCCAAAGGAAACTGCCTTACCCCAGGTTACACTCTCCACTCCACAATAAAGCCATCAATCAATGGTTGGCTGATACAAGAATACAAAACTCAGTACCTTTGCCTTAATTTATGACAACTGCAAAGGGCCACCCTGCTCTAGAGCTAACCTATAGGATCAGTTGATGGCTCAGTTATAACTGCAGTGTGGATCAGCTTCTCTATCTGCCCAATCCTACCTTCCTCACTCCTTACAGGTGTATATCCTGAAAACATTCTTCAATATACTCTCTGCAAACAATTCTCTACCTCTCACTATTTACAAGGCATCCAGCCTAAGACAATCACCATCAAAAAAATTTTTGAGTTATGAGATAGGCACTGTTGTAAGTACCTTGAATATATTGTATACATTCATTTAATTCTCACAAGGAAGCTGTGAGGAAGATACTATCATTATCATCTTCATATCTCAGATGAGAAAATAAACTCTTAGAAAAGTTAAGTACCTTGCCTAAGTTAATAAAGGCAGGATTTGATTACAGCACTCTGACTCAAAAGCCCATTCTCTTATCCACTTCACTATACTGCCTCTGACACTGGTTTTGCACTCACTGCTTCTCTGGTATGACCACTACTGTTCCAATTCTTTGCATTCTTCTGTGCCCTCCTATGAAGCATAGTCAGCCTATCACACATACCAGGGTGATCACAAATATTAAGATGTTTTTATTTTTTAACACATAATATTTTCACTAATGGATTAGCCATAACATTAGTTGCCAAAGATGGAACTCATTGATCTATGAATTTTTCCTTCAAATTTTTAATTTAAAAACAGAGAAGAAAGTTTATAAATCCAGCCTATTATCACTTAGTCCTATTATGGAATCACTTTTCATTTGTACACATACATTAGCTGGTACATGTTAACAACAAGTTCTCTGTAGATTTGTTTTTATCTCACCTCCAAAAAGATCATAATTTTTCTCAAAAAATTCTTACCTCCATCTTGAAATTTGCTTAATCTTTCAAAATACGATGACATGGGGGCCTGTACAATATCTAGGATAGCTAGAAGTGTTCTTGTTAGTCTTAACAATTCACTGAAGCTATAAAATCCAAAGTATATAAGATTCCGAGCCAAGTGGACCACCTTAATAAGAAAAAGGGAAGGGGAGTGGGAAAGAAAAAAAAACATTAGAAACTGAAATTAACATTGATTTTTTTTTTTAAGTAGGCTCCATGCCCAGCATGGAGCCCAGTGGGGAGGGGCTGGAACTCATGACTCTGAGATCGGGACCTGAGCTGAGATCAAGAGTTGAATGCTTCACTGACTGAGTCACCCAGGTGCCCCTGAAATTAACATTGATTTTTTTATATTACCTAAATTAGTGAAGGTATTTCTAAAGTTTCTAATTCTTTATACCTAGGAATTAAAATGTTTGAAAAAGAAATCCAAATAAGGCCAGTTTGTCATCTCTCTCAAAAGCCCAGATGACAAGATGAGGTGTCTGATCCACAGCCAGCAAGGAAGCCGAAAAGAGATTTTAGGTGTATCAAGGTGTTTAAAGAAATTTACATTAGATGATTTACTTAAGTAAATATTAATTTCTTTAAGTCAGTAGGATATCACTTAATAAATGGTTACATTAATGAATTACTTTAATAAATTATAAATTATACAGGAATTTGTCCAGAAATAATTTGTTCCCAATGCTGCTTTGTGGTCTTCTGGACACTATAAGACATTCTAGGTATGACAGCCAGCTTCCAACGTGGTCCCCAAAGTACAGTCTCTTTTCACACTGTGCCAAGGATGGTCCATGTGACAAACAGAATACAACGGAAGTAATAGCATGCCACTTCCAAGATTAGGTTAGAGAAGATTGCAAGTTCTATCTTGGGCTCTCTCTCTTTCTCTAATGGCTTGCTCTGGGTACCATGCCATAAGGACACAGGCAGCCTGTGAAAAGCCCCACATGGCAAAAAGGTGAAGCCTCTGGTCAACAGCCAGCAAGGAGATATGTCCACCAAGATACACATGAGTGAACTTAGCAGCAGGTCATCTAGCTGGAAATAACTGCAACCCCAGTCAACAGCTTGATTACAACTTCATGAAAATCCCTGAGCCAGAACCACCCAACCATGAATTTCCAGATTCCTGACCCATAGAAACTGTAAAATAATAAGTTCTTGTTGCTTTGGGCTGAGTTTGGAGGTAATCTGTTATACACCAGTAGATAGCTAATACGCCAGGTGTCAAGTAATGGCATCTTTTCTCTAGTTTTGTCACTATATCCCCCAAATGATATTAAAATCAAAGGTATTCCAATTCAGTTTAATGAAGCTAAAAATTTCACTTCCATGGAGATCAGAGAAAAAAATATATCCAAACAAATTACAATGTATGCAAATTGTCTTTGTTCATGAAATACAATAAAACTTACACAGATAAATAAAAACCCCCCAAATCCAGGAAAACAGTAGGTAACCGATAATTATAAATAGAATATTTTGTATTAGACATCAGGTCTAATTAAAGCATAAAATCTATCTTTTAATCAATGGCAGAGGGAATCATACCTTTATCAACTAAACTATCCAATTACCAAAACATCCTAAATATTAGAGGAGAAAAAATCTTTGACACTCAATATATCTAATTTTTGACAGGGAAAACTGAATAACCTCACAAATGAATTGTTTTTATAAAATACCTCAAATGTCAGTTTGTTTTTTTCTTTATCCCCAAAAGGAAAGGGCTGATTTACAACTTCTTTCAAGTATTCTTCAACAAATTCCATCGTCAGTGCAAATTTCCTCTTCATATCATTTCTGGAAGAGTCTGTTATAGAATCATATCTAGAAAGAAAGAAATGAAGCAAGTTAAATTGATTGAAATCATTAAAAAATAGGAAAATATATGTACTTTAACCTCCCAGCTTCTTAAGTTTAGGTAACTTAGTTAACCTTTCAAGATGTTTCTACCATAATATTAAGCACTTAAAAAATTGTTACTCCTATTATAAATACGATTTCTGCTCATTGATTTCCAGAATGATGTTTCTATTATCAAGAGCTGTTATTTTACTCTCCAAAAAGAGTATCTTATTTGTATTTGAAAGACTAACAACCTGGGTTGGGGGGAGCGGTTAAATAGGTTGATGGGGAGGAAGGAGTGCACGTGTCGCGATGAACACAGGGTGATGTATGGAAGTGCTGAATCACTATATTGTACACCTGAAACTAATAGAACGCTGTATGTTAACTCACTGGCATTAAAATAAAAACTTTAAAAAATAATAAAAAAATAAAAGCAGTAAAAAAAAAGACTAACAACTTGAGTTAGAACACAGAAATGCCCTTCCATATATCTCACTTCAAAATTGAAGACATTTGATTTTGAGTTTATCTATGGAATTGAAAGTGCTCAGGAAATGTTTCCAAACATACTCATGAATTGTGATCTTTGTGGGAATTTCGGTCCAGAGCCTGGCATAGCGAACAGGCACCACAGACTCCTGGGGATCCCGGTCAACATGCATGTGGAGCATGAGGCGACAAAAAGACGCCCGGAGGTCAAATGGCAGGCTCTCATCCGACACACACCGCAGGATCAAGTCCACTGAGAGCTGCGTAGAAATCTGGTTTATGGCCAGATACTGGCGATCCAAGCACATCCTTGCAAAGAGGTTTAGCTGGTACCTTAAAAATATGAAACATACTACATTATTGGTCTTCTCTTGATAAAGTTCTTTTTTTTTAATTTTATTTATTTATTCGACAGAGAGAGACACAGCAAGAGAGGGAACACAAGCAGGGGGAGTGGGAGATGGAGAAGCAGGCTTCCCGCTGAGCAGGGAGCCTGATGTGGGGGTCGATCCCAGGACCCTGAGATCATGACCCGAGCCAAAGGCAGCCACTTAACGACTGAGCCACCCAGGCACCCCTCTTGATAAAGTTCTTAAACAGCACAGTATCAGTCAGTATCTACTATCTACTTTTATACAACACCAAAATTCCCAAGTGTTCGTGACACTGGAGTCAAATTCTTTTGGTAGTGAGTGAAGTAATCAAATGACAGCAAATACATGAAATTGTCTCTATGTCTGTTCAAGTTACAATTTCTCTTACTTGTTCCAGCAACATGTTGTCTGGAGGAAAGTGTCATTGGGCTCTCCATTTTTTATTTCCTAGGATTACAAATACACTAAGCCTGAGGGCTATGGATAACAAACTGCTCACACAAAACCATCTCTCGGTTTCCCATTCCCACTTAGCTCTGGCCCTAATATCTAGCTACACTCTAACTTTAGATCCGCTCGGTTCCCAAACCAAATGTGACCCATCCAAATGGCATCAGTTACACTTGGATTCAACAGCCTCTGAGATCAAGAATTAGTCTTGGCTTTGCTGAGATACCTATAGAAATGAGGAATACGAGCCATGCTCGGCCTTTCTCAGATTCCTGTCATTTGGGCCCAACATTTTCCAAGGGCGTCTGTCAGAGGTTTCTATACCTTAAACTCAAAGACACCAGCTAGGTTCTTGCTCCCAACATACTGACCACTGGCAACTACCATGGCAACTTCTGCTGCCAAGTGCCACCACTGAACTTTCATAACTATAGATAGCAGCTTCTCTCCAGCCCTAGGTCTCCACAAATTCATAAGCACTACCTACATTCCAACTGGCTTTCTCCAGGGCCACCTCTGCAACTGGATCAACACACCCAGCTCAGCTCCATCCCTCAAGTCCAACACCGTGGTCCCAACATGTCTCTCATCTAATACCAATCAATAACAGGAAAAAGCCCTCTGCTGCACACCAATCCCAAATTAGTGAAAAAGTCAGAAAATCGCAAGTTGTATAGGTGGAAAACACAGATGTTCACTTTTATTTTGAATATTTTAAATAATATTAAATATTTCAGCTACCTTAGTTTTGCCATGACTTTTTAAATTTCCTCTTCATAGATACCTGACTTTTAGAGGTTTCAGAGAATCTTCTCTCAATGAATAAGTAAGACTGACAATTATGATTCTTTACCTATAATAGGTAAGAACTTCCAAATCAGCTTTGGTGCCTTCTTTTGCTTCTTGAGCAAGGTGCCTGATAGCTTTGCCATGAGGTTCCTTGTTGCTGTCAATCCAATAGAGCCAAACTTCTTCATCATCAATGTCATCTGAAAGGATGGAGCTCTCCATGGGGTTGTCTACTTGCATTGAGACCAGCCTTGAAATAAATTATACATACAAAATCAATTAAGAAGTTAACTCACAAATATGACAGGAACTACAATGCTTACAAATAATGAATAGAAAAAGATTCCTCCCCTATCTGGGCTTACTTAGTTTGAATGAGAATGTCTGCATTGCCTGGGCTCAACATAAATTTACAGATGAGTTCTTGAGTTACAGGTATAGCAGTGGTATTAGATACACACAGATCTGATAAATAATCCAAAAACCTGGCAAAAGGAAAAAAAATAAATTGAATACTAAGAAAAGGCACTTCATAAAATATCATAATAAAAATACCCTTGGGGATATAATGCAAGTAAGTTTTTAGATTTATTTTTAATACCTCCATGCAACATTTTTAAATATGTTGCTTATCTACTGCATCATTAGAAGCAAATTAAACATCCAATTATTTGTGTTTAATACAAACCTTGTTTCAAAAAAGGATATGTTTGCTTCTATTTATTTGGTGATATTCCTCCCACAGCACTGTGACTTATTATGTTTAGAAAATCATTTATCTGCCCTAAAATGAGACTATCCAAGAACAAATAACAAAACAAAAGCAGATGAAAGCTAATGCTGTACTGAGTAAAATACGAAAACAGCACACAGTCAACGAAAGTGAGCATGGCCTAGTGGAGTCAAAGGCCCATTTCAACCTTCTAACATTCATTTGCTGTGCTAATTAGTAAAGAAAATTGTCAGTCTGCTTGACTTTCCTGCATTCATTTCTCCCAGATAAAGCAGCATGGTACAATAGAAAGTAAATTTGATGGAATACCCCAATAGTAAGGAATATTATCATAATATTAGTAATAAGTAATTATGATATTATAGTAATATTCCTTACTATTGGGGTATTCTTGGACAAGTTGCTATCTAGGCTTCTGTTTTCTCATCTCTAAAAATGTGGATAATTTTACGATAATATAATATATTGATATAATAATTAACATGCAACCAGCATACCTCATGGAAATGTACAAGGGCTTAAATGAGACAATGTATATGAATAGATTTTGAAAAACTAGAAGTACTATAAAAACATAAATGATCAGAATGAAAGTCACTTATATTTAAATATGTCTATAAAAGGTTTTAATTTCCTGTGAGGTAATAACTCTATGATACATAATTATTGTAACAGCAAACCCAATATAGTTTTGTCCATGAAAGTTAGTAATATGAAAGAATTTCAACTTTTACGGGGCACCTGGGTGGCTCAGTCAGTTAAGGGTCCATCTCTTGATTTTGGCTCAGGTCACGATCTCAGGGTCATGGGATCAAACCCCGCATCTGGCTCCATGCTCAGCAGGGAGTCGGCTTGAGGTCTCTCTCTAACTCTCTCCCTCTGCCCCTCCCCCCCACTCATGTGGTCTCTCTCTCTCTCTCTCTTTCTCACTCTTCTCACTCCCTCTCTCATTTAAATAAACAAATCTTTAAAAAAAAGAATTCCAACTTTTAAAACATTCTAAAAATAAAGTAAAAAGCTTTTTTGCAAAAAAACAAAAAATAAAGCACAATATTCCCACTAGTAAAGAATACTGCATGAACCACTTCAAACCTTGGCTCACGATTTCTCCTGAGTAAACTGACAAATGTTTCTATTTCTTTTGCTGTGATATGTTTCTCTAGTAGTTTTCTGTTGTTGTGCAACAAAGCTGTGATGGTATCTTCTGCCAAAATATCATAGCCAATCTGGGACTGCATGACACAGAAATTCTTAGCAATATATTCCTGCAAAGAAGAAAGACTGTCAGAATGTGCTGCCAAACGGCTTAGAAATAACAGGTTCTATTAGAGTCAGCAACATTGATTAATTTATTCATAACAGAAAAACTCAAATGCATTGTCAAAAGAAAAGCAATAATCCTTCAATAAATATGGCTTTTTGAGAAAGGAAATTAAAACATATGAGCATATGCCTAATTTAACTTATAACAGAAAATTATATACCTAGAAATATTTAATGTGGGTGCTTATACTCTGAAAGCGTAAGTGGGAAAAACAAAAATAAACCTAGTTAAAATAACAATTTCTTCGACATGGTAAATTTTACCAGCCTAACAGAGGCCCTTCTTCCAACTCACACTAAAAGTCATAACCACTGATTGTATCATAATTACAGAAAGAAAATGACTCTGTGAAATTTTGTTCATGAGGCATGAGATCTATACAGTTGCATGAAGATCCCAGGCTGACTTGGAGTGATTTCTTTTTTGTACATGTCCCAATCTATTAAATCTTCTCTTTAAAATAGAGATAAAATTCCATACCACTTTTTATCCTAAAAAGCTATCAAACAAGGTAATATGATTAATCAATCACTTTACTGATGAGATCATTCATCCCATAAATACTTCTTGAAAGCTACTACATTCCAGGCTGTTTGAGAGACTAGACATATGGTGGTAAACAAGTTGGGTGAGTTCTCATGAAGCCTACCTCCCAGTGTAAAAAAAAAAGGCAGTAAATGAGATAATAAATATGATCCTTTTATATGTTAATAAGTGAAATGAAACAAAGGGATGGGGAAAGGTGGCAACTTCATATGGGGTAGACACTAAAGAAGTGATAATTTGAGCTAGGATGAAAAAGAAGGTAATGATCAAAAGAAGGCAGCCATGGGGAGAGAAAAATCGAGGTAGGCAGTGGAACCATACTCTTTGTGTTCTATAGACAAAGGTGGCCAGTGTGGCTACAGGGTAGTAAGTAAAGAGAAAACAAGAGCTGAAGTTGGAGAGGTAGGTCCTTGCGAGCCAGGGTACAGGACCAAAATGTTATTCTAAGAGCAAGAAAAAGCCATTGGGAGTTTCAATCATGCATGATTTAATCTCTTCCTCATTCTTCACACGGACTCTCCTATATTCCAAGCCACTATTGCTCATGTTCTGTATTCTGTGTACAAGCAAGAATCCCACACAACCATAGACAGACCTGGTAAGCTTAACTAACTCCTTCCACAATCCATAGTTCTCACTTCACCTTCTTGGGGATTCTCCGTGGGAATGTATCTCTGGTTCTATGATGGACAAACTTATTGATTAGAAAGTATTTTTTGCCTTAGGTAAAATATACTGGAATCTAGCTACTCCTTGAAAATGATACACAAATCTAATTATATTCTAAGCAGTGATTTTGTGGCCTCTCAAAATAATAGCTTTATATTGGGTATCCAGTTAAGTAAAGTAAATGTCTTCTGTTAGTGTATCACTTTAAAGACATGTATTGATTTATACACTTTTATGACTATTTTAATTATAGCCCAGTATAAGGCAAACCTCCAAGATGTTTGATAAACAGATCAAGATACTGATAAAAAAATCAAATCAATTCAGGGGTTGTCACCAAATTCTATAAATAATAATAGGCAGACACTCAATCTTAAAGACTTGGGTTAGCACTAAATTACAAAAGAACTCCCTCCTAGGACTCTATACAATATGGACGAGGCTGAAGGAAAACAAGGTAATCATGCAAAAAGTAGGAAGTATTTCCACTTATGTTTTAAAATTATGCTCTAAAAACATCAGAAAGCTCCCCTATGCTTAACAAAAGCATTCCTGATTCAAAAGAAATGAGGAAAACATTATTCAACCCTCACTGAAATTGAATTGGAGCATGCATGAGAACATAAGGGAAAACAAAATCTAACCCTCAGTGGATGCTGATGATTCTTCTACTCTTTTGTCAGCTCAATTATCTACGCCTTGGGAAGACATCCCAAAAGAGAGAAAGAGTGCCCCCCACAGTCCTATGCTCTAAAGAAACCCAGAAAGCAGGTCCCCCAAAATGAATAATCATTTACCCGGAGTAGTGATGTGCCTGGGTCAGGTGAACTAAGAACAAAGAAGAGGAATAATTATAGGAGCAGAATGTGTGTGTGTGTGTGTGTCTGTGTGTGTGTCTGTGTGTGTGTGTGTGTTTCCACTTATCAGAAGGATGAATGTTTTCAGAGGAGAAATTGCACACACCTCAGCACACTAGGCACAGGAGTCCTCAGCTAAGACTAAAAGGAGTGAGAAAATTTTGGTGTGCAAGATGAAGAAAGGACATCAGTTAAGTTGTGCTGCTCAGGGAAGCTACCAAGGACTAGCTGAACAACCAAACCCAAGGACATCAGACACTGAAGCCAGGGCAGTGCTATAGAAAGGAGGTCCCTGGGACCCCTCCAGAGGCTGAGCACAATTAAGAACGGCATACAATGTGAGCCCATGGGATTCAGAGCACCAGGTAAATTCTGTGGACCTGTTGGTTTTTTTCAGTTGATTCAATCTCTCTAACATGGCACTGCTTGTGTATGTGGAGTGGTGGCTTATCTAGCAAAGTAGGTATTTCCAGACCCAAGAAGACAAATGAGGCTAGGTGGCATACACTGAGCAACCTCTAGCCCCCATCTGCACCTCAGACCCCCACAGAATAACAATGAGCCTTAATACTGGGCAGCTTCTGGGACATCGATTCTCCAAGTGCTTGAAGGTCCACCATTTAAGGTCCTGGAACGTGATTTTTCTTCCATTTTAATGGAATGCAGGGAAGCTGGGGGAAAGAATTCCAATGGCAGTATTTCCAATTGGAAAGAAGGCTATTTATAATAGGATTATATTCAAAAGTCTTTAAGGATTTGTTTATATTGTCCCCTTCCTCACTCTTTTGCTCCTTGCCATATTATTTATCTTCTAACGAGTCTGTTTTACATATTCTTTTTAGACCTTTTTTCAATCTTGAAATAGAATTTCAAATCCAATATATTTTAACAGATTTTTCTTAAAGCGAATTCTTTTTTCTTGTCAAAAGATTTTCAAACTACTAAGAGGCACAATGTGATGATTAAGAGTCTGGGTTTGAATCCTGGCTCCAGTGTTAGTTAGCACTGTGTAATCTTCAGCAAGTTATTTAACCTCTCTGTGCCTCAGTTCCTCATCTTAACTCAGTATTACTTGAGTTAAGTTATGAAAAGTGCTTAGAACTGAGGCTGGTAGGAAGTAAGCACTCAGTAAACACTATTGACTATTCCCAAATAAATGCCACTCTCTAGGCCTGACATCCTGGCCTACGCGGCTCAGCCCAACCTGCCTCACCAGGCCTCTCTCCCACTAAACTAATCAACGAAATTTACCAAGTCCACACTCTTCTCTCAAACTGGCTAAGAGAAACAGAGGATGCTAATTTAGAAATGATAATTTGTTTTAAACAATTTTATATTAAACAAATGTATATTATTAAACACACTGCAAAATACTGTGTATTTTTAAGATAAAAATGAGACTTAAAAGAAATTTCACTTGCCATTGGCAACTTTTAGCTATAGCCCTAGGTTCCCTGTCCTCCACAATTAGGACTATCTTGGGACAAAAGTGCCCTTCCTAGCATCCAGCACTCTCTTCATAAACCCTTCCTCGCTGAAATGCCTGTTCCCATACAATTTATGAAAATGAGTCTCAGTGTGCCTGGGTGGCTCAGTCATTAAGCGTCTGCCTTCAGCTCAGGTCATGATCCCAGGGTCCTGAGATCAAGTCCCACATTGGGCTCCCTGCTCCGCAGGAAGCCTGCTTCTCCCTCTCCCACTCCCCCTGCTCTCTCACTGTCTCTCTCTCTCTCTCTGTCAAATAAATAAATAAAATCTAAAAAAAAAAAAAGAAAAGAAAAGAAAATGAGTCTCATCCTCCTCAAATGCTTCCTTCTCCAAGCACCCTCCCTGGGCTCCCCCAGCCACACTGAGCTCTGTCTCTTCTGAATTCCCATAATGCTGCCTTTTCTCTCTCGTGTCCCCATTTTGCCTCTTCCTTATGTTTCAGATAGTACCTGCCATATCTTCACCACCAGGCAAGGAACTCTTTAGCCTACATGTGACAATGCAGAACCTCACGTTCCTAGAAATATCAAGGAATATCTTGCTCCTCTTTATATAACACATCCAGCATGCCTCCTGCCTAGCAAAAGCTGATACCATGCACGAAGACCTCGGACATCTTCCCCCAAAGATTCTAATTGTACACGGAAGAATAAATACATATGTCAGCACAAAATACTTACAGGTCATTTTTGTGTGTTGTCAATATGAAATATTTCATTACAGAGTGGAAATTCCCATTCCTACTTTATGTATTTTAGAACAGTAACCAAAGAACCTTTCCCTTACTTGAAATGCTAAACAGAGGCAAAGATGTTTAACAAAAATGTTAAGCAGAGGCAAAGATGGTGGCCTCCAACCTGATTTTTCCGGTAGTCCTGCTGTGAATGTCTCAGCACACGGTAACACAACCTCAGCATATATTTGTAGGGAGCGTATCTTTGGTCCCCCAGATCTTCAAGTCTCAGCATTGAGCCTTCTCCCGCCTTCTCCTTAAAGGGTGCTTTAAGAATCCCAAAAACCTATCAGGGAAAAAAAACAACCACCTATTCTGATGAATGGAGGTGTATGTTTTACAAATAAGTACATTGACTCAAAAGCACTTTTGTAATATTTGAGTAGAATTCATATAAAGGAAAAAGGAGTTTTAGAATACAGAACCAACATATTAAGAAACAAAAAAATACCATTTAAAGGATTCACTAAATTGACAAAAGCATTTAAATAAAATACTTAATTTTGTTAAGAAATTACACTTTATTAAAATAAGAAATATAGGGATGCCTGGGTGGCTCAGTCACTTGGGCATCTGCCTTCGGCTCAGGTCATGATCTTAGGGTCGGCCCGCATCAGGCTCCCTGTTCATCAAGGAGTCTGCTTCTCCCTCTCCCTCTGCTCCTCCCCCTGCTCATGCTCTCTCCTTCTCTCTCTCAAATAAATAAAATCTTTAAAAAGATAAAATAAAATAAAATAAAAAATATAAAGATGTCAGGTTGTACCAAATTACATGAACATATTCAAATGAACTAAAAATAGTTTCATTTCTGTAGGCTTTATAATTACTTCTACTATGTTCCATAACTTTCTAAAATCAAAATAATATGAAGAAAACATTTACTTTTCATCTGAAATTGACATCAGAAAATTACCTCCAAGTACTGCTTCTAAACCTCTTTCAGAAAGAGTTCATTTATTGTTTTTGGTACATAAAGATGCGCCAAATCAATGAATGTATCAGGATTCAAATAAATAAAGAGCAACATGGGCAACTGGTGGTATGTAATGACTCACATTATACCAAGGTTAGCAGCTGGGAAATAGTTTGAAAGCATTGAGGAATCTAACTCTTTTAGGCAGCAGGACAGCCAGTAAGGTCACCTAGGGATGAGCCAGTAGGGTGAGTACATTGTTTATGAAAAAGCACCTACACAAGGGCATGGGTATTAATACAAGAAAGCAAAATAGAAAGGAATCATCTTTTGTAGTTCCTGAAATACAAGACAAATTAACGTTACTTCAATAATTTTATATTCACTAAACCTTGAATTTTATATTTTATACTTTTATATTTAAAATACTGAAAGATTAGACATATGTTGGTTGAAATAATATTAATAAATCATTCAAGGTCCTAAAAGTCCTTGAAATCAAATGTTTTATACAAAAGAATGCTAATGTCAGAAAAGCCTTTGTCTCATTAGATTTGCAACCTTTATTTTCTTTGACAGAAATGTTGATTTTATATTTTCAGACAATCAGCTATAGAATATTAATTGGTAATATGTCTATGTTCTCCTTTCCCAACTCCACAAGAACACGTATATTAATAACATGATTTTTTATTTTTTAAGTATCTTCCTTGAGTTCACACTTAATTAATGCAGAAGCCCATTACTTTGTACAGCAATTAACTGAATAAAAAAAACATATAAAGGTAGGCATGCCCGTATGTGCATATTATCGGGAAGTGAATTAATTTACTGGTGTGTTATGAACAATTTCAGAAAGACATAGTATAGGTGAAGCTCTAAACTTCCAGGAAAAAAACTAGAATATTATATAGAGTACCTGTGAGCTGATGAATAGACTGCCCTACTTTCCTAGGGAAGAGAGGGACAGAAGTAGGAAGTAGATGGAGATGGCACTTCCCAAGTTATCCCGGAAATTCTACCTAGAAAATTATTCCAGCACATTTTCTGGAGATAGTCTGACCCTGTAGGTTTTGTGAGAGATCTGCGGGAGGCTGTCTCTAAGATGGCCCCAGCGATCCCGGCCTCCTAGAATTCACACCCTTATGCAATCCTGTCTCCTTGAGTGTAGGCTGGATCTACTGACTCCCTTCTAATAGAACACAGGAGAACGAGGTGTTACTTCTCAGATTAAGTTATAAAAGAGACTGTGGCTTTCATCTAGGTGCCCTCCCTTGTTCTCTCTTGGACCCTTCATTTCTAAGGAGAGAAGCTTCTGAGTCTTGAGGCAGTCCTACTAGAGGCCCGGGGGGAGTGAATTGGGAAGTGAATCATCTCCCATTCAAGCCTGAGATGACTGCAGCCCCAGCCAGCACCTTGACTGCAAACCTTGTGAAACACTCGGAGCAAGAACCACCCACCTGAGCCACTCCCAGATTCCTAATCCACAGAAACTGTGAGAAAAGTATTTGCTGTTTTCAGCCACAAAAGTCTTGGGGTAATTTGTTACACAGCAATAGTTAACTAACACAAGGACTTTCCTGATGCTATAATTCAAAAAAATTAAATATGCAAATGTATTATATGAAAACATTCACCTGTGCCAGTATGTTTTGTTCCCTCATTAATTTTTGACGTTCTCGGTTTGGCTTAGTGATAACCACATCCAGAACTTCTTGTCCATTATTAAGTACATCAGCCACAAAGAAGATGAGGTCTTCCAATAATTTGGTCACAAACCTGTCATAAAACGAAGAGTAAATTTTACTCTAATTTTAGAAAAATTTTTTTTATAAACACTAAGGACTGAAACATCGGAACACAGAGAATATTTTGTAATAGAAATTCTTTCATCAAAAAAATATCTAATTCAGTTAATATTTACCTAAATCCTTACAAAGAACATGCCTTTTCCAGCTCCTCCAGCCCCCACTCCTGCCTCGAGTTTCTAATCAAGTATTTGCAAAGACAATTATGAAATAAAGCCACATGAGCCCCAGGAGGAGATGAGTTGATAGGCTAACACCACCAGATCCTTTTCTATGAGCAGCAAAGAAGAGTATTTCTGCTTAAGGGAGAATAGCGCAATTTCTAAATTTCTAAATTCAAATTATTTTTCTATTATTGGCTCAAACTACATTTCCTAATCCTTACCACACTTCTACATCTCCAATGAACAGAATAGGAGAAACCTAAATTATCTGTGAGCAAGTTTGGTGCAAGCAATCAGCTGCTCTAAACTATTCTTAAGCTAGGGACACCTGTGTGGCTCAGTCGGTTAAGGTTAAGCATCTGCCTTCGGCTCAGATCTTGATCCCAGAATCCTGGGATCGAGTCCCTCATCGGGCTCCTTGCTCAGCGGGAAGCCTGTTTCTCCCTCTGCCTGCTGCTCTTCCTCCTTGTTCTCGCTCTCTGTCAAATAAATAAAAATCTTAAAGAAAAATTTTTATTTATTTGTTTGACACAGAGAGAGAGGGAGAGAGCAAGCACAAGCAGGGAGAACGGCAGGCAGGGGAGAAGCAGGCTCCCCACTGAGCAAGGAGCCCGACATGGGACTGGATCCAAGGACCCTGGGGGATCATGACCCGAGGGGAAGGCAGACGCTTAACCGAATGAGTCACCCAGGCGCCCCAATAAATAAAATCTTAAAAAATTGTTTTAAATAATAAAAAAATAAACTGTTCTTAAACTATTACCTGATCTATAAAAATCATAGCATTCAAAAACCATATACTAACGTTCACCTTTAACTCTACATTTTAGTTATTAACTATTACTTGAACTTCAGTGGCATTTAGAACCTAAAGTATCTTGAAAACCCTTCCTCCCTTAGCTATCTTCCTCCTTCCTGTCTGCTCTTTATCATGTTCTATATGAATTTTTAAATTTGTTTTAATTTTTGAAAAATTTTGTCCAGCAAATATATATACATATATGTATCCATACAGTTTAGCACAATCATTCACTATTATTAGCATAATCAATCATGATCACATCAATAAGAAAATTACACTGTAAGAGATTCAACATATCCAGAAAAGTGTAGAATGTATTCAGTTAGGGAACATTTTGATCTGTCTCCAGAGTTACCTCCTAAAAGAGAATGTAACTTTCTTGGAACCAAGTGGACAAACCCTAATCCAGAATTTAGCCACCTATAGCCAAATTTCAGCCTATTTCCAGGAATCATAAATTCCACTCCAACATTCCAGAGATTCTATGTTTTATTGGGGTACCTATTTTAAATTTTAACCCAATCTGTTTCTTTTTGAAAATGTGCCTGTGTAGGATTCACTCACATAAACTTTCGGGGCAACCACAGAAATGTCAACTATGATTCATGTGCATTGAAATGTGGTGTGAATTTCTTTTGAAATTGTGACTTAATATCTTCCAAGTCATTCTGGTATTCCTAAAAATAAAAATTATTTTGAGCTCAGGTTTCTTCAACCAATTGAAATGAAGTTGAACTTCAGTTGCTATCTGTTCAGTCTCCAAGTCCAGTTTGAGCATAAATATATGTATTTTCTTTTAAAATTATTAATATTCTTTTTCTCCTGTTTCAAGTTAAGTGTGTTCTGATGATTAGACATCTAAGAAAGCACAACTGTGGGACAACTACAAATCACTCTGCTTCAAAGTCGTCCAAATGCCCTGAAATGGGGGACAGTTACTGGAATGATGATCAAGACAATTAACAGTCTTAATGGAGGATCACTATACATTAGCCCTGCTTACACCACCTGGCTCCTCTTTTTGGGCAATGGAAGGCAAGAAAACCAGTCTTGTCTCTTAACCTCTGAAACTGTTGAAACCCTTTCTCCCCCCTTTTCACCTCATGCACCCCATCTTTGGCAAAGCAACTGGGTTTTTTCAGTTTAGATAAAACTCCACTTCTATACTCAGAAGTGGTTTGGTCCTACTAATTCACTCAATCTTATTAATTTGCTTGTACTAAAACTTTTTTGTGAGACTTTGTCATATGCAGCAATGACAAATAAAATATATTTTTTAAAAGATATACCTAAGAAAATAAGACGCTTAGTGGATTAGGAACAAAATGAGAAAAACATGGCGATAAGCAAGGATACTGTTCAATCCTTGTGAGATAACCGGGACTGAAAGCACATGGTAGGGAGCTAAGCTGAAGATACGAAAGCAGATATTAAAGCAGGGATTCTTCCACCTCTTAAAAGAACTTTAAAACTTTGGTGGCCTCTTTTCAGCTCTGGCTATGTGGTGGTAGGAGGAAGAGAGGAAACTCACGATAGGACTGGACCCCGCCACCTGTGATCTCAACAGCTGAGCCTCAAATTACCGTAAGACATGGACTCTTAGTCCTCAATTTCAGATCTGGCTTTGAACTAGCTTAGACGTGCCAAGTGGAGGCAACCATGAAACTGATAGAGGAGATAAGCAAATGTAGAGAAAGGAAAAGCAAAAACCACCCACCGAAGAGCCTGCATAGTCAAATTCCAAAGCACTTGATGAAAATGGACATGAAGCCAGACCCATCATATGTAAAAATCAATAGGCCAGGGTGCCTGGGTCACTCAGTTAGTTAAGTGTCCGACTCATGATTTTGGCTCAGGTCATGATCTCATGGGTCATGGACAGAGCCCCATGTTGGGCTCTGTGCTCAGTGGGGACTCTGCTTGAAGATTCTCTCCCTCTGCCCCTCTCCCAACTGGTGCTCTCTTGAGGGTTCTCTCTCTCTCAAATAAATAAATAAATCTTTTTAAAAAAATCAAGAGGGGCGCCTGGATGGCTCAGTTGGTTAAGCGTCTGCCTTCAGCCCAGGTCATGATCCCAGGGTCCTGGGATTGAGCCCCACATCAGGCTCCCTGCTCAGTGGAAAGCCTGCTTCTCCCTCTCCCTCTGCCTGCCTCTCTGCCCACTTGTGCTCTCTCTCTATCTCTCTGTCAAATAAATAAATAAAATCTTAAAAAAAAATCAAGAGGCCAATTCATTACCAACAAAATGCAAGTAACAGAACAATTTCAAAATAACTTTTAAATAAGTTTTTTCAATCACCAAAGAGATAAAGAAAGTTTGTATTTATATATGAAAAAGACAAACATATCTTAAAAAGGCAGATACAAATGAACAGGTGGATACACAAAAGAACCAACAGAAACCTGAGAAATAAAATTATAATCACTTAAATAAAAATCTAATTCATGGAGGTAAACTATTCTTCACACTATTCTAATAAAAATTAGTGATTTGTAAGACAGTATCAAAAAAATCGATCCAGAAAGGAGCACAGAGAGATTTAAAAAAGGAAAATTATAAAAAATTAAGGGATAAGGAGGATGAATTAAGAGGATCCAACATACATTTAATAGGAGTTCTAAGAGAGAGAGCAAAGGGGGAAAAGATAAAGAGGTAGCATTTGAAAGAAAATGGCTGAAAATTTTTCAGAATTAAAGAAAGATATAAGTATACAGAGTAAAAGCATACCTTAAAGGTCAGGTGGGGAAAAAAAATTAAATTTCCTTATGTTAAAAAAAAATTTTTTTTAATGAACTCATAGATACAGAGAACCAATTGGTGGTTGCCAGAGGTGAAGGGTAAGGAGTGAGTGAAATGGGTGAAGAAAGTCAAAAGGTACAAACTTCCAGTTATAAAAAAATGTCCTGAGGGTATAATGTACAGCATAGCAGCAACAGTTAATAATACTGTATGATATATCTGGAAGTTGCCATGAGAGTAAATCTCTAAAGCTGTCATCACAAGAAAAAAAATTTCCCTAAGTCTGTACAGTGACAGATGTTAACTAGACTTAATGTGGTGATCATTTCACGATATACACAAATATCAAAGAATTATGTTATACACCTGAAACTAATAGAATGTTGTATGTCAACTGTACCTCAATTTTTTTTTAAAGATTTTATTTATTTATTTGACAGAGAGAGACAGCGAGAGAGGGAGCACAAGCAGCAGGGTAGAGGGAGAGGGAGAAGAAGGCTTCCTACTGAGCAGGGAGCCCGATGCGGGGCTCGATCCCAGGACCCCGGGACCATGACCCGAGCTGAAGGCAGACACTTAACGACTGAGCCACCCAGGTGCCCCTGTACCTCAATTTTTAAAAATGCATTAAAAATTTCCTTGTAAACACACCGGAGTAAAACTTCAGGACATCAAACACAAAGAAAAAATGTACAAAATTAACAAAAAGTAAAGAAAAAAGGTCAAAAAGGTAAAAATTCTATCAGCAAAAGACTTCTTAATGAAAACAAAATATGTCTGAAAATAATTACATTATAACTTTAAAATACCAAAGGAAAATAACTGTCAAGTTAACATTCTATATGTAGTTAAAGTAGCACTTAAGAGTGGCAGTAAAATAAATGTATTTTCATATATTTAAAAATTCAGAAGATTTATAACCCATAGACCCTGACTGAATGACTTTAAATAAATTTCAACAAAAAGAAAAATGAACCCAGAGAGAAGAAATGAGAAGCAAGAAATAAAAGCAAGCAGAAGAGAAACAAGAAATACAATTCATAGTAAAAATGATTTTTAGAAATAAAAATTTTTAATAAAAAAGATAATATATCATAATTTATAGGATACATATACTCCTTTGTAGATATCAACTATTATAAAATAAAAATTTTAAATGAAAAAAAATAACACAGAACTATGGTTTTAGACAAATATTCCAAGAAAGATGAGAAAGAGAATATCAGTGCATTTTCTCCCATGAGCAGAAGGTGCTTTTCTCTCATGAGCAGAAGAAATAAATATCTAATAGCTTCAAATTTTATAGGAAATATGCAGTTATGCAGTTAAAATGTATGACAAGAACTTAAAGGCAATTGCTAAAGAATAGCAACGTGACCCAAAGCTTTTAAACCAGTAGAGGAAAAGGAAAAATGGAGAGAAAATATAAACTTTACCAATCTAACAGAAAGGAAGAAAATAGAGGGAAAAGAAAAAAAGCTATACTAAAGAAAAAAATTAGAATAAATACAAACACATTATTTCTTTTTAAAAAGAAAGATTTTATTCATTTATTTGAGAGAGAGAGAATGAGTAAGCCAGAGAGAGAAGGAGCAGGGGGAAGGGGGAGGGAGAAGCAGGCTCCCCACTGAGTAGGGAGGCAGACATGGGGCTCAATCCCAGGACCCTGAGATCATGACCTGAGCCGAAGGCAGACGCTTAACCAACTGAGCCACCCAGGCTCCCCTAAACACATTATTTCTTAAATGCAAAGTAATTTAAAGACTATCAGATTAGACTTTCATTTTTTTATTCACTTATTGTCCTCAGGTCTTCTATTATTTTTATACTTATCATGCCGTGAATTCATAGGGAATGTGTTCCCGAAGCTCAGGCTCCCTTCCATTGGTTCTAACAAAGTGTGTTTCTCTGGGCAGAACAGCCTGGAGCTTCAGTTGAACCCAAGAACCTTTCTCTTCTGCTTCCTGCTTTTTCTGATCATTTTCCTTCACACTGTGCAGGAAGCTATCTCTACTCGAGTGCTTAATATGCATTAATCCTCTTGGCAAGAGTTTTGCCCTTGTTTGTCTACAACAATGCCAATAGCATGCTGGGTAACGTTGTAGACTCTTGCAGTTTTGCCATGGTAACGTGTGTGGGTATTTCTTTTTGAACAGTGCCCATTCCCTCGATGTTCACAATATCACCTTTCTTGTAGATTTGCATGTACGTGGCCAAAGGAACCAGTCCATGTTTTCTAAAAGGCCTAGAGAATATAGCAGGTACCCCTCCTCTTTCCCTTTGTGTTGGTCTTTTTGGAGAATTACTGGAAGATGGGGGCTCCAGATGAAAGGGATCAAATTAGGTGAGGAGTTAAAATGGTGGAGTAGTAGGGGGACCCTATG
The DNA here is from genome assembly GCF_037043125.1 of Eumetopias jubatus. Taxonomy (NCBI): domain Eukaryota; kingdom Metazoa; phylum Chordata; class Mammalia; order Carnivora; family Otariidae; genus Eumetopias; species Eumetopias jubatus. The sequence goes on from NW_028274814.1 coordinate 62,620,054, forward strand.
CTTGTCTTATCCCTCGAACACATCTATATAAGTACCAAATCATTCTGAAGACCCAAGAAATCAATCTGAGGACTGAGAGAACAAACTGCCCACCTAGAGGGAGGAAAGAAAGGGATCAGATTAGATTTTTAAAATCTAGCTCTCTGGGGGCTCCTGGGTGGCTCGGTCAATTGAGCATCCAAATCTTGAATTCGGCTCAGGTCATCATCTTAGGGTCATAAGATGGAGCCCCACATTGGGCTCTGTGCTCAGCGGGGAGTCTGCTTGAGATTCTCTCTCTCTCCATTTCCCTCTGCCTCTCCCCACACTGTGCACTCACTCTCTTTCTTTCTCTCTCTCAAATAAATAAATAAATCTTTAAAAAAATTAAAAAATATGGGGCACCTGGATGGCTCAGTTGTTAAGCGTCTGCCTTCGGCTCAGGTCAGGATCTGGGGTCCTGGGATCGAGCCCCGCATCGGGCTCCCCGCTCCGTGGGAAGCCTGCTTCTCCCTCCCCCACCGCCCCTGCTGTGTTCCCTCTCTCTCTCTGTCAAATAAATAAATAAAACCTTTTTTAAAAGATTTAAAAAGAATAAAAAAATAAAAATAAAATCTTAGCTCTCTGCCGCTCACAAGAGACATTACTAAAACAAAATGACCAGGAAATCTGAAATAAACTGATACTCAAAAAGAGGCTTTAGACAAATACTCAACAAAAGATAACTACTGTAGCAATAGTACTATCAGGCAAACAAAATTTAAGGACAAATGACATTGCTAAGGAAGATACTAACTTCGAATTACAAGGATGTCTGATCTGAAAAAACAAACGAACAAACTGGTGATTCCATGTGAGATGACCACTATTCTAGATCCTGAGTTTCTATCTCAAGGAATTAGAACCAACCTCAAACCAGTAAACTGCGTAAAAACACGGCCATAGTCTGCGCTGTTTACTACCTCCTTAGGAGTGTGTGTGCATGCTGCATGTCCCGGTGCCTGGCATATGCCAGGAGTTCACGAAACATGAACTAATTACAGCTCTGAACTATAAATGCAGCTGAGGAAGCCCACATCTTTCTCTGGACCCTCAGAGGCAAAACCTGGTGCAGAAATTCTGGTTTATGATTATATGCATCACTTCTTCCAGCTCTGAACAGCAGTTAACCCCCATTCATTCTACCTCCTCTCCCACCCCCTAATATGTTCCCAACACGCTCTATTTTGTTGGTGCAACTATGCACAGTAAGATCAGAAAATTCCACTGAAAAATATCTGAGGTCGAGGATCTTGGAGCATAGCATATGAGCTTGCGCCTCTAGAGGCCATTCCTGGGGCGAGCAGAGGGGGAGCCAGGAGAGAGAATTCAAACAACACCGACATTTTGAGCTAGATCTGCAATATTCTAACACCTTCCCTCTGACCTTGTCTCATTCTTTCTGGTTTTGAGTAAAAGAAGATCTAATAATAACCTCATTCTCCAGAGGAGAAAAAAGTCAGAGTTGTGAGGTATTTTCAGAAAGAATTTTATATTGAATTCTAAAACAGAGAAAATAACGTAGATGCATTCAAGTACGCCAATAAGTTCCACTGTACTGACTGGCAGCTTTGAATGAATTTTGATGCGAGATGACTTTCCTAAAATTACTAAATGAAGATCAATAATTGCAACTTCGTATTTCTCAGGCATATTTCTCTTTGCTTTGATGTTTCTCACTCTAAAACATGGGGAAAGAAACAGGAGAAACAAAAATGCATGATCCCTGGTCAGCCCTGGGTCCAGCACACCATCCTTTAAGAATCATGAGGGGGTCAAGATTCTCTCTGGCAGAAAGTGACGAACAACTTGCTCAGGGTTACAACTAGCAACGGAGGAGAGCTCATATCTGCTCTTCACTTGTCCTTTTCTTCAAGAAACACCTTACTGATAGCAAGGGAGAGTTTTTAAGTGAGGCTGAGTAAATTTCTGTGCATATGTGAGTGACAGAGACAAAGAAATGGATTCATCAAAAGGAAGCACTGACAGACAAATAACAGGCAGATAAAAAGTGCTATTTGCACACTGGATTCCATCACACATTGTGATCCAGCTCAGATATCTAATTATCTATAGTCCAGAAGAGCAGGGCTGTGGTTTCAGCTTCTGGCCTTCATTTTTTTTCTCCAACAAGGTTTGGGGTACAATTGAATATACAAGAATGATTTTCAAATTCACGTTTGTGAGGGGCAAAACAGAGGTAAGAATAGAAAGTAAGCTGAGAAACAGCTATCCCATTTGTTTGCCTATTTGTGATGTTTTTCTACAGATGGGGGGGAAAAAGCAAGTTGGATTTTTGTTCCTTTGTATTGTAAGATACATCTAAAAGTTCATAAAACATAAATGTTTAGTTTGTGGAATACTTCTAAGGGGACCCCAAAAAGCCACCACCCAGAGCAGGAAATGGAACACAGCAGAAGCCTCCTTGAATCCTTTTCCTCTAAGGGGAACACCATCCTGATTTTTTTGACAATTATTTTCTTGCATTTCTTTAGAGCTCTGCCAATTGCTTAAGCACTCCAAAGAAATAGAATCTGATTTTGCTCGCTTTTGAACTGTACAAATAGTATCACAGTGAATGTATCTGTGTCTAATTCTTGCTCAATCTGAAGTTTATTGTATTTATCCATGTTGTTACACATAGATGCAGTTCATTTACTGTCATTGCTATACTGTATCCCATCACATGAACTTACCAAAATTGTATTCACCTATTCAACTGGTGATGAACACTAGATGTATTTTTAAGTCTGGGGTTGTTGATAATAAGGCTGAACATTCTTAAACATGTGTCCTGGTGCATACATGTAGGGGCTTCTTTTGGACAGATGTTCAAAAACATGCAGCCTAGGGGAAGAATTGGTGAGTCATGGAGTGTGTGTGCATGTGCGTGTGTGTGGTAAGAACGCTTATGAGATCTACCCTCTTAACAAATGTTTAAGGGCACATTACAGTATTGTTAATTACAGGTACAATGTCGTACAACACATTACCTTGTATAAATGAAAGTTTATACCTATTAAACAAGAACTCTTCATTCCCCCCTTCCCACACATACATCGGAATATTATTCAGCTTTAGAAAGGAAGGAAATCCTGTCACATGTGACAACATGGGTGAACCTAGAAGACATTACACTATGTGAAATGAGCTAGTCACAGAACACGCATTGCATGCTTCTGCTTATATGAGGAGTGATTGCTTTAACTTTGCAAGTTACTGTCAAACTATTTTCCAAAGTGTTTATACCAATTATCGTCTCCCCAGCTGTGATGAGAGTTCCAATGTAGGAATGCCCAGGAAATTGGCAAATAGCTTTTTCTTGTTCAAATGTAAAGGTATGTAGCGGACCATCAGGTAGGAAAATATAGAGAGTGCTTGTGTTCTGGTGCACTGAAAACATATAGGCTTTAAAACCACACATGATCAAATCCCCCATTTACATAAAATGAGAATAATGTTCAACTCAGGACTATTTGAAGGAGTAGATAAAATATATTTACAGGACCAATACAAAGTAGGAATGATATAATTGACAGCTATCAGTGGCATTCTCTTTCTCAACTATCTCTAGAACCAGAGTTGAAGAATCGAGGATCCAGTTTCTCTGTGGGAGTTATAAGGGCAAGGTGCTATACCTTGCAGATTGTTTTCTAGTATATTTATTTTGTGGTACAGGAGCAGACAATGTGTCTTGAATAAATAAGAATACAAAAACATAAAACTTCTTTTAGGACTTTTATAACTCTTAAACCCAAATATTAAATAAATATTAAACCCAAGTCTTTTATGAAACATTTAAAAGGAAAGATTGGCGAGTAAAAAAACAACTGTCTTCAAGCCAAGCTAAAATGGAAAAAGTGAATATTCCACCAGATTTTAATGTCACCATTTTCATTCACTCACCATGATTCGCTCATTCGGAAGCAGGTGTGCTGCTATGGAGACATTCTAAATATTCCCTTAGAGTCATTCATTCACTTGAGGTTTACCACAAGAGTTGACAACTGACTCTTGATGATTTAAGAGCCATTTAAAAAGTTACTAACCTCCTTTCATTCTGAGTTATTGTACCATTTTCCAGCTTTTTAACTGTGGTCGCCAGCACTTTATTTGCATCATTGGCAAAGTCTAAGTCTCGGACCTCAGACAACGGGACAGACACAATGGCAAATGCTTCTTTATCTTCTTTTGTTTGGCAAGTTCCAATCTGCAATGTGTTTTTTCCATTCAGATCAGTTGTCTTTTTAAATAACTATGCAGTATTTTTCAGGTCCTAACACATCTTAATACTGTTTAAGAAATATAAGACAGGACTAGCTCATCCACATGCATCTCCCACTAAGAAAGACTGTAGGGATACACAGACTTTCTATGCCCAGTTCCTGCCTCGTTCCCAAAGCCCACCTAGAACCATATCCTCTCACCCTCGCCCTTTGCTTCAGTGTCAACAGAGTAGAGAGAATGCACTCCTGAAATCTTCCCCCCTTTCCTCGTGCTGCCCCTACGACTTGTGTATGTGTGCTGCATCCTCCAGAATCACAGCCTTCCAGCAGCCAAGCCACTTTGTTCAGCTACCTAAGCAGCTGGCAGAATGAATACGTGATGAAATTAATTGCAACAATCTCTAATATTGGTGAAGATGGACTGTAAGGACCGTGTCAATCACCCCCTGATCCTAACCACACAACATCTGGCTAAAAATTAAACCACGCAAGAACATTTACCTTCAACATAACAGGTCTCTCCTCAGCTGTGTCTATGGGGATACTAGTACTTGTTACCCACGTGTTGGTACATAAATGCCTCAACCGGACATATGAGTTCCTAAAAGCAAAATACAAAAAATAGATTATAAAAAATTAGCACATTTACATATTAACATATTTTAACAGTTTCATACATGATATGAAAATATTTCAGACTAGTAATTGCCTCAAGTATAGATCAGTCTGGTTTAAGAAAAAGTTCTGAGTCAAAGACTATTTCAAAGCATGTGGTATTATTACCTAGACCAGTAGTTCTCAAAGTGTGGTCCCTGGCCCAGCAGGATCAGCATCACCTGGGACCTTATTAGAAACGGAGATTCAGGGTGCCTGGGTGGCACAGTCGGTTAAGTACCAACTCTTGGTTTTGGCTGAGGTCGTGATCTCAAGGTCATGAGATCCAGCCCTGTGTTAGGCTTCATGCTTTGGCATGGAGTCTGCTTGGGTTTCTGTCTCTCTCTCTCTCTACCTCTCCTGCTCCCCTGCTCTCTCAGATGCTCTCTCTCTCTCTCTCTCTCTCTCTCTCTCTCTCTCTGGAGTAAATAAATAAATCTTAAAAAAAAAAAAGAAATGCAAATTCTGAGGCTTCATCCCAGGTCTCTGAATCAGAAACGCTGAAGGTAGGGCCAACAGTGAGTCTTTTAGCAGCCTCTCCAGGCAATGCCAATGTGAGAACCACTGACTAAGTAGCCACCTCAGCTAACACTGCTATCTGATCATAGGCCCTTCTGTAGCTTAATCATCTGCATGTAAAAGTATATACAGCCAATCTTCATTATTTGCCGATTCTGTACTTGTGAATTCACCTACTCACTAAAATGTATTTGTAACCCCAAAATCAACAGTCAGGGCATTTTTGCAATCTTCTCAGACATGGACAGAGTGGCAAAAAATTTGAGTCCCCACTGGGCACATTCCCAGTGAGGATGAACAAGGCAATGCTCTGCCTTCTCATTTCTGCTTATACTATAAACAAGCGTCCTTTTTATGGTCTAGTTAGTAACATGTTTCTCCACATTTCTGTGCTTTTTGCCAATGAGCTTGCTGCTTAAAACAGTCCCAAGCATAGGGCTGAACAGCTGTCCAGTGATCCTAAGGACAAGGCTGCAATGTGCCTTATGGAGAAAATGCTCGTGTTAGATAAGCTTCATTCGGGCATGAGTTATAGTGCTGATGGCTGTAAGTTCGATGTTAATGAATCAACAACACATATTAAATAAGGTGTCTTTAAACAAAAATACACCTAACACAAGGTTATGTGGTAGTGACCGATGAAAATATTGTGACAAGAGGCTCACAGGAACCTAACCCCGTATTTCTTCTAGGAACAATGGCTCAGTATTTGCTAATTCAATGTACTGGGGAAAACAAGAATCAACTCTATGTGAACTGTGAGGAAATACCTGAGAAAGGACAGCTAGAACTTCAACCAACTCAAACATTATCATTTTAGTGAATCTTTTATTATCATCATTTCTTTAACAAATACGTGTAAAAATATCTGTTCAAACAAAAGCATTGTGGTAAGTTCTATGCCTCCAAGTTGCTGAGAGTTAGGTAGGAAATATAAGGCATAAATAAATCATATGAGGTAAAAAGCATTAAGGTCAATAAGACGGAACCAAATAAAACAAGGGCCTCCGGGAAAGAGCAAGTCACTCAGCATCATGGTTCTGCTCATTCATAAAGATAGATACAATAGAAACTGAATTTCAAAAATCTAAAATAGCACAAACCAATCCTTGAACAAATAATCAGAAATTTACCACTAATTTACCTCTCATTTGCCACTAAATTTACCTTTAATCAACCACTTATCATGGGTCTGTGCACTTTCTAGTGAAATTCAAAGTCATTTTCTTATGTAAACTTTCTTGGTTAGAGTTCAAGGGGGATGCCATTTTTGCTGAGTTAAAATCTAAAATGATTAAAGTTATAGTAAGGATTGATCAAGATTCCAGTGCTCCGAAGAGAAGGCCAGCAACCTGGATCAGGGAAAACCCTCAGATGGGATCTCTTTATAGGCTTATAACAGTGGAACAGGAAAGCATGAGTGACAGCTGATATAAAGCCAAGACTGGCCAGCATTTCCCATGAACAAGCATAACCAGGAAACACCTTGGGAAGCAAAGTTTCTTGACAGTGCTAGTGCAGTGATCCTCCCTGGAAGTAACCTACACAACGGTGTCTGCATCTTGTATAGGTACCTTCAGTATAACTACTGCCATCTTCCCAAGGCCAAGTACAATAACGCTCTATATAGGACAATTTATTTTTTTTAAAGATTTTATTTATTTATTTGACAGAGAGAGACACAGTGAGAGAGGGAACACAAGCAGGGAGAGTGGGAGAGGGAGAAGCAGGCTTCCTGCTGAGCAGGGAGCCTGATGTGGGGCTTGATCCCAGGACCCTGGGATCATGACCTGAGCCAAAGGCAGACGTTTAACGAATGAGCCACCCAGGCGCCCTATCAAGGACGATTTAGAACCATCCCACTAGATCTATTGATATGGGCAAGACTCCTCCATACACCTAGAGAATGCATCATAGTGCACAGCACAACTGTTGGGAGATAGACAGTTGCAGGGCAAAAAGAGCTTAATTAAAATAATCGAATCCAAGCAAAAGAATGTAAGACATTCTCTTACAGTAAATTCTGGCTACCTCATTACCAGTTCCACTTTCTCACCCATCACTCACTTCGGTCTAGTTGGTTTCCTAGCTGGTCCTTCAGCACACCTAATAAATTTTAAGATTTTTCTGTTTCATGTTCCTGCTGCTTGAAACATTCCTGATGGGGAGAGGCATTGATCTCTCAAAACATTCAGGTCTTTTCTCAAATGTCCTAAATCAGAGAGGCCGTTTCTGAACAGTCATACCTAATACAACTCTCTCTGCAATTTTTTTTTCCAAAGCATTTATATTACCTGGCCTTCTATTTTATGTTTATTTGTCTATTGCCTTACTTCCTCATTTGAATTTAAGTTTGTTCAGTTCCATTCCCGACGCCAAGGGCAATGTCTATTAAGTCCAATAAAAATTTATTGGCTGAATGACTAAATAAATGAACAAATGGATGAATGGATAAATGAATGAATAAAAGAAAGTTGGAATTTGACATAATAGAAATAAATGATATAAGTATTAATAGAAACGCTCCTAGATCATTTTTCATGTTAGTAACCAAAGGCCTTACAAGTAATAAGAATAATTCTTATGAATTTTCAGAATTTCTTTGATCCTGCACATTTTAATTATTTATGAGAATAAAATAAACTATGTGAATCTTCTCACAAAAGAGGCATTATTTTTACACAGTGGTTCTTTACTTATGCTTGCTCCTTTGATATCACAAAAATTCTATTAACATTATATGGTAATTCCTTACCTACCATTACAATTACTCAAAGAAATCTTTTTATTTATTGTATATTGTATATTGTTTATTGTATATATGGCTTAACAATATATATGTGTGTGTATGTATGTGTATATATATATATATATATATATTTTTTTTTTTTTTTTTTTTACCTTGGAACCAGGCAGTCAGCTCTCTGAAGAGTTGTGGCATCCAGTTCAAAAAGGGATGCAATGTCATTTCCATGTGGGACTGACACTAAAGTATACATAATCTTCTCCCCGGCCTGGCGTTTCTTCTTTGAAGTTGGAAGATCTCCATCTCTCTATTGAGGAGGTACAAAGTTATTTACTTTTAGCAGTTTTCTTATTAAATTATCCAATTAATCAGGAGATAAGGTTTAAATCTGTCCATTATTTCTTCATTGGATCATGGAGATGTCTGTTTCACGTCATCCAGAGAGAGCAGGTCAGGCCTGACAGCCCTGGAGGTAATTATTATCAATAGTGATAAGTCACACACTCCTAGAGGGAAGGCTTGATCTGGGCAAATTATCAAAACACTAACAGTCATAATAGTTGTGTTCCCTTACCTTGTCTTAAAACTTAAAACTATTTACATAGTAGTTTTGATCACTCCACATTTAAAAAAACAGAGAAGAAATAGTGTGTAGAATCATCTAGATTTCATAAATTCAAGAATCAACATGGCAGTGTCTCAAAGTTCCTGACTAACTCCCAGAACATAATTGGGAGAGAGAAACATCCCATTTTAAGCTGGCAACCACATAAGATTGGTAATTATATATTTTTACTTGAACAAAGTCTCAATCCCTGTGGAAGAATATGATGCACAAGAAACCAAAAAGTGATACAGCAAAAGTAATACAAGATTGGTAATTACATACATAAATATAATTACTTGCACATATTTATTGAAAGAAATGAAATTTTTAAATGAAAAAAGTAGAGAGAGAGAGAAAAAGTGTCACTGTACCATCACAAGAAGTTGAATTGAAGTAGGGAAGAGAAGGGGTGTTTGAAAGGCAGATGAAAGCAGTCCATGCCCAACAACAAGCAGGTGTTTAATGGCCACTATGACAACGAGATTTTACACCCAATCATTCCAAAACATTCACTTGAACTTCCATCCCAAGATTGGGAATATCATTTCCTTTGCAGTTTCATTCTGATGTCTTCTGAAAATGGTGTGCAAATTGGTAGCACCACCGAACTGTGAATGGGCAGAGGAACCGCCGGGGCTCCTAAGCAGGAGCAAGACTGTTAGGTGCTAAACCTCACATAACCCAGAAGCACCTGGTAGCTCCTGAAATCTTTGACTTATATGTCTTCTACAGAGACCAAAATTCAGAGTTAAATGAAAGCAGAAGTCTGGAAGACTGTCCCCAGGTAGTTTGACCCCCGTAATAGTTGTTTCTAATCAGGAAGTATAAGCTATACTTATTGATCAGGAAAAAAGCACACTTAACTAACTTACAGCATATTTTAAGGGAATGTAGAGATAGAAGGAAAAAAAATGCCAAAACAGAAAGCAAACCATATTTTTGAATTTACACAAAGCTTCTCATGATACCAAAGCCATTGTTGTTCTCACTAATCTTACAACAAAAATTTGAAAGAGAGGAAGATGAATATTATTATTGCCTTCAGACAAAGAGATGAGTGCGGTTACCTACAGTTGACGAAGGATGAGGAAAGGCAAAGAGAGGGGAAAAGGAGAGAAAAAGGAAGGAGGAGAAGGAAAGGAGAAGGGAGCAGTGGGTTGTGGTAGTGAAGGCTCAACCCCAAATTCAACTAGCCACCCCTTAATGCAAGTGAACCAAAGCCAGTGACCTGGCCTGAGCCTCAAATACTCACTGAGTTACTCCTCAAAGGGTAGGAAAGAACTCACAACTAAGAACCTTCCTTAGGGCTCCTGAAAAAATTCTCATGAGTCATGAGACACATTTTCACAGTGATCTGAGTTGAGGGAATGGAAGTCTGAATTGAAGACAAATTCTGTGAGGGACAAAAACATCCTCATATCCTGAGAAAAGAAAATCTAAATGTCTTTAAATAACCCAATAAGAGTAGCCTGGTCAGACAAATGAATTGGGGGAGATGACTGCTCAGGTAACATAAAATTAGGCTTCTGAATCTTGAGATTGGGAAGGCTCTTTAAAGACCATCTGTGAGCTAAGAGTTCTTCCCAAATAAATTTCTGACAGTAGCTACTCAAGTGAAATTCTATCATTTGGATTTTATTCTTCTGGGTCTTGAAAACATTTGGTTTCATTTTAGTTATTCCCTACTGAAATTTGGAGAGCCTTTGTACAGTTCTGTTTATTTCCTGCATTTCAACCCTCAAAATGGATTAGGAGGAAGATCCTCAAGGAAAGAGAAATAGAATGGAAAGGTAGAAACAGGGCAAAGGAAAGGGAAATGAATGTGATACTCTAGAAGAAAAACAGGAGTATACAAGAGAAATACAACACTAAGGACACCACTCCTGAAAGAAACAGCTAATAAATTAGTTTTCATGAAAACCAGTTTCTTCTGCTCTGTGAAAGACACTGTCAAGAGAATGAAAAGACAAGCCACAAATGAGGAGAAAATATTTGCAAAAATACTTATCTAATAAAGGACTGTTACCCAAACCATACAAAGAACTCTCAAACTTCAGCATTAATAAAACAAATTCCCGGGCGCCTGGGTGGCTCAGTTGGTTAAGCGACTGCCTTCGGCTCAGGTCATGATCCTGGAGTCCAGGGATCGAGTCCCACATCAGAATCCCTGCTCAGCAGGGAGTCTGCTTCTCCCTCTGACCCTCTTCCCTCTCGTGCTCTCTATCTCTCATTCTCTCTCTCTCAAATAAATAAATAAAATCTTTAAAAATAAATAAATAAAACAAATTCCCCCATTTAAAAATGGGTTAAAGACCTGAACAGACATTTCACTGAAAAAGACATACAGGTGGCGAATAAACATATGAAAAGATGCTCAGCATCATATGTCATTAGGGAGTTGCAAATTACATAATGAGATGCCACTCACAACAATGAGCTAACCACACACACACACACACACACACACACACACACACACACACACACACCTATTAGAATGAATAAATCCAAAACACTGAGGACTCCAAATGCTGACAAGGATGTGGAGCAACAGAAACTCACTCATTGCTGGTGGGAATGCAAAATGACACAGCTACATTGGAAGACTGTTTGGTGGCTTCCCACAAAACAAAACATAAACTGTACCATATGACCCAGCTATCATGCTCCTTAGTATTTACCAAAATATGCACACAAAAACTTGGAAATAGATGTCTATAACAGCTCTACTTGTCATTGCCAAAACATGGAAGGAACCAAGATGTCCTGCAGGAGGCAAATGGATAAACAAACTGTGGGACATCCAGACAATGGAATATTATTCAGTGCTAAAAAGAAATGAGCTATCAAGCCACAAAGACATGTCAGAACCTTAAAATGTATATTGCCAAGTGAAAGAAGCCAGTCTGAAAAGGCTACCTACGGTATGATTCCAACCATATGACATTCCAAAAAAGGCAAAACTATGAAGACAATAAAAAGATCAATGGTTGCCAGGGAGTAGAGGGGAGAAAGGAATGAAAAGACAGAGCACATAAGATTTTTAGAGCAGTGAGACTATTGTGTATGATATTATAATAATGGATGCATGTCAAATGATGGCTACTTTCATCAAAACTCAGAGAACTCTGTACAATGCCAAGAGTGAACTCTAATGTAAACTACAGATTTTGGGTGGTAATAATATGTTCAAGTAGGTTAATTAGTGTAACAAATGTGCCACTCTGGTGCCAAATGTTGGTATGGGGGCAGCTGTGTGGGGGCAGGGGGTATATGGAAACATGTACTTTCCACTGAATTTTGCTATGAACCTAAAACTGCCCTATTTTTAAAAAAAAACAGGATGAGAGAAAATATTTGTAAGTCATATATCTGATAAGGTATAAAGAACATTTACAACTCAATAATAAAGACAACCCAATTAAAAAATTGAGCAAAAGATTTGAATAGACATTCCTCCTAGAAGACATTCAAATGGCCAATAAACACATGCAAAGATGGTCAACGTCATTACTAATTAGTAAAATGAACTAGGACAGCTATAACCAAAGAGACAGACAATAACAAGTGTTAGTGAGAATGCAGAGAAATTTTAACAGTCATATATTGCTGGGGGAACATAAAATGGTGTGGCCATTTCAGAAGAGTTTGGCAGTTTGTCAGAACGTTAAACATATGACCAATAATTCTAAGTCTTAGGTACCTATCCAAGAAAAATGAAAATATATTTCCACCCCAAAACTTGTCCATGGATGTTCACAGCAGCATTTATAAAAGCCAAGATGTGGACACAATCCAAACGCCCATCAAATAATGAATGGATAAACAAAATGCAGTATATAAACATTATGCTAAGTGAAAGAAGTCAGACACAGAAGTCCACATATTCTATGAGCCCATATACGAAATGTCCAGAATAGACAAATCCTTAGAGAGAATAGATTCATGGCTGCCAGGGCCTGGGGGAGGGGAGGAGGGCGAGTGACTGTTAATGGATTTAGGCTTTCTCCTGCAGGAGAAAAATAATGTTGTAGAATTTGATAGTGGCTATAATTTTGGAGCTCTGTATTAAAAACCACCGAGTTATATATTTTTATAAATAGGAGAATTTTATGGTATGTAAATTATATCTCAAAGTTGTGGAAGGAAGAAAGGAAGGCAGAAAGGGAGGGAGGGAGGAAAAAAGGGAGGAAGGGGAGAGGAAAGGACAGGGAGTGGGAAGAGAAGGAGGGAAGAGAGGGAGAGGGGGAAGGAAAGAAAGAAACGGAAGGAAGGAACAAGTGAACGAACAGACTAACTCTGAAGGATGCTGTTTCACTGATGTCTGCCATGTAGCTCAACAAGAAAATTCAGGGGTTATACTAAGATATGGATGGCAAAGAAGCATTTTGCCTGGAACATAATGGTGACACAAGAACCACACTTCTGCCTGGCTGCAAATAGCTAAAGCCAAGAAAGCCTCAAGAAGTTCTATAGAATCCTCTTATAAAGGGCCCAGGAGAATACCATTTGCAACTAGGAAATCCTTCTCAATGGTAAAAATGGTGGTGCCATCTGATATTGAAAATGATAATGACTATGATGAAGAAGAAAACCAAGAGAGGAGGAAGGGGAAGGTTTAAGAGGAAGTGATAATTCTAAAAGAAAGAAGAGGAAGTTTGCTTTAGTTATAATCCTCATAAGATGAAAACTTGAGGAGAAACAGACCAGATGAATTACAGTCACAAAGAAATATCATAAGAGAACTGGTTTTTACACTCTACAGTGCTACTGCAGCCAAAAGAAAGAACCACCAACATAATGAATATTAATTAATACATGTGAGAAAAGACTGCTTCCTAACATAGGAACACAGAAATAATGGATAAGATCAGTCAATTGTAGAAATAACCCAAAGGATTTTTTCGAATAGGTAGGCAAAGGGATTTGAGAACAAGTGGCTTCAGTGGTTTATTAGAAAGGCACAAATAAAATATGACTTTAATTAAGGAAAATAAAATTTAATCAATTATATTGAACCATGTTTGAAGAAAGGCTTTATTAATAGAAGATGAACATGTAACCTAAATAAATAGAGATTCAGTGAGCAGGATTTGGCAGTTTCTCTCATCATTGCTAGTGCAGATGCAAAAAATTAATATTCTGGTCTTTTCAGAGGAATACCATATCCCTAAAAAGAATATGTGTCATCTACTTTCGTGAGCCTCCTGCACACCAATCTTCTAATTATAACAGCTTTTGCTACAGATTTTACTTCAAGGAAAATGCACTAACTAACCCAACTTAGATTTACTTAGCAATTGAAAGTTGGCATTGTGGTTTATACATCAGTCACTTGTAAGTTCATTTAGTACAAGTCAATCCTACTGTATATACTCTCCTTTTGAAATGTTCATAAAATAAATTTTCTAGCCTTATAAAAAGAAAGCAGATCCAGGTTCCTAGATTGTCCTCCTACTCCACCCCCCTTTGGTAATACATAGGTTCCCAACTAAAGTAGTCAGGAACCTCTCTGTTTTGACACTCTTATAATGAACAATAACGTTTTTTTCCAAACACAGAAAAAAAACCCATTTATTAGGGCTAATTAAAAGAGGTCACTCTGAATTACTCATACTATTTAAGACCTATGGTTTAATTTTAATTACATAGGATAAGTGGAATGTACCACAACACCCCTAAATAATTTGCTTAGGTCCCTGGGGGAGGTGGGGGAGGTGGGGGAGGAAGAAGATTTAATGAATAGATAAATTCCATTTATAAATAGTATAACAATTATTTATGGGTGAAAAGAATTTCTAACATCTTTTGCAGTTTTTTAAAGCAGTGCTATACATTTTGCTTTTAATCTCTTATACTCTGCTAATTTGCTTAACAAACTCCCCTTCATAAACAGTTCCACAGTAAATTTCAAGACAGCCCCTCAAAATTTGTAAACAATAAAACATGAATGATGAGTTGTAAATATATAATTTTTAAATGTATGGATCAAGCTTCAATCTATAAGAAAAATTAGTATTATATTCCTATAATATGAAGGCAGTTCTGTTCAAAATTGTGTGCCGGTGGCTTTTGTTTGTAAACCCGTATCTTTTTTTTTTTTTAAGTAAGAAACAAGACACACACACACACACAAAAAAAAACAAAACAAAAAAAAGAAAGAAACAAGACACACACAATTACAGAAGCAAAATGCCTTCCCTTCTCGCATCATGAAAATACATTTAAGGTCCAAGAGAGCTTAAGCAGGTGTTAGATTTAATATCAGGTAGCTACCCAAAACCCTCAATTTAGGGAACGCAGAGTCTCAGAATGTTAACCTAGTCTGCTGGGCTCTTATAAAACTGATGTTTTCTCTTGGAAGGAAAGGCACACAGCCTCTCGGGTTATACAAGTCAAAAAACCCCTTATGAAAAAACAGCCGAGTAAATGAATGGTTCTCCCGGCTTCTCCTGGCTTCTCCCACCTGTCCTGGGCCCTGCCAGAGGAGGCACAGCCCTTAGCCTCCTATAACACCTTCTCTGTTGACTCATTTGTGAGTCATCGAATTTTTAGCAGAGACATCACGTTGCAATTCTGTTGCTGGGAGCCAGAGACATTCTGTAAGAAAGAACGTATATGCATTTTCGGGGCTGATGCAGACCCACATGCGGCCACAGCCAAGGCAGCATCATGACGTGCAGGCATCTGTGTTTTTGGTAAGACCCTCCAGGGCTCTCACGGCTGACTTTATGTAACAGACAACCCTGCCATTTAAAGCTGCAGATGCTTCTTCTCTTGCCTGGTTCCTTAAGATTCTGTTACTCTTTTTTTTTTTTTTTTAAGATTTTATTTATTTATTTGACAGAGAGAGACACAGCAAGAGAGGGAACACAAGCAGGGGGAGTGAGAGAGGGAAAAGCAGGCCTCCCGCAGAGCAGGGAGCCTGATACAGGGCTCGATCCCAGGACCCTGGAATCATGACCTGAGCCAAAGGCAGACGCTTAACAACTGAGCCACCCAGGCACCCAAGATTCTGTTACTCTTAAACTCATTCCTACTATGACATTTTTCCGTTCTTTTCCTTATCACCTTACCACTGATGAATATAGAGTATAAACTCAAGGAAATTTGGGGGTCTTTGTTCAAAATCAGGTCCCCCCCACCACTCTCTCCCAAAAAAAGTCTATAAAATAGAATCTTCCAGTACATTTCAGCCAAGTATCATGGTTCCTAGAACACCGCTATTTATGTAAGTCTATACACAAAGACTGGTGGTTCTCCAATGGGCAGAGAGTCTGGACCCCAGGGGGGACCTTTGGCAATTTCCAGATGCATTTTTAGTTGCCACAACTGAGAGCAGGGTGGACCACAACTGGTATCTAGTGAGCAGAGTCCATGGATCTGCTAGACCTCCGACAGTGCCAAGGACAGCACCCCACAGCAAAGAATTCTCCGGGCCAATCTATCGGTATTGCTGAGCTTGAGAATCCCCAGCATAGACAAAGACACTCCCTTGAAAACTCAGATCACATTCCACCTCAATATGGTAATGTGAAAATGGGTGGTGTTATTCCAAAAAAAAAAAAAATCCCCTTCAAAGAGCCATTTGAAAAGATGCAGCCTTTCAAGGAGAAGGAACTAATGACTGTCAGGTCCCCAGCTGGGCTTGACACAGTTCCAATGTTTACAGGGTCCCTGTGGATGCTGTACATTTGTAAGATTGGAAATAATAGGCTCCTTTGTAGAATAAATACAGCAATTTGGGTTAATGGGAGCTCTGACACACACCGCCTCATTTCAGTGGCACCATGCATTAACCTTTGAGACTTCAAAAGTGGAAGGCAACATTTTGATAAAGGTTTCTAAATTACAGGAAAAATATTAACTGGATATTAAATAGACAACATAAAGGAAAATTTGGAAAGAAAAATAATTAGCATGGTCACAGTGAACTCAGTGTTACTGGAACCCAGATCTGAGGTGAGATAGCATTCTGTTTGGGGAAATTGATTTCACTTTTCACACGCTAAGCTCTAACTGCTCCTTTGTTTTCTTTTTTAGGCAGAAACATAATTATTGCTAGGTGGCAAATGGTCTATAAAATGAGAAGCCATATTATTAGCTTTACTGTTCCATATTTTCAGTTTTATTTACTTTCAAGCTAGGGATTAAGGATAGGGAAAAAAATGAAATCAAATGTCTCCAGTTGGACCTCTCTCTGAGATGGCAATGAGATTCAGCCATAAACTTCTAGGGCAAAGCAGACGCACCTGTGTTATATGCAATGAAAGTACTGCTGGTAACAACAGCCTCACAGAAAAGTGCTCTTTCTCACTTTTAGAGGTGGATGAAGAACTTGTATTTCAGAACATAAAGGAAAGAAGTCTATGAAGTCTAACTAAAAGCTCAATGGACACAAACAGCAAACTTCATGGATTCACTACTTATATTCCCTGAGCTGCTTCATAAACCTTCCTACTCTATCTCTCCCACTCAGTTCTGCCCAGAAGCATCAGCAGCATCACCAAATAGTATGTAGCTGGAAGGAGATAAGCAAAGAGATGTAATTTAATTACACAATTTGAAGCTTTGGGGTGATGCCCTTCTGATAGAAACAACGTACATTTTTAGCCTACCAGCATCTTTTATTCAAAGAGTTTCCTTTTATCTGATTGAATGTTAACCTCATGGCATATAGGTGACGTACACAGGGCAAACATCCTCATCCCATCATTCGGGTAGGAAACAGAGTCTCAGGAAAGGCTATCTGACATGTCCAAGGCTGCACAAGTCAATGGTGGTGCAAGAAGTAGAACTCCCCTGGTTCTATACAACACGGAAGTCACGTAGAATATCATAAATAAAGATCTTGAGAAAAAGAAAAAGCAACCCCTGACATCCGATGGTTGGCCTGGTATAATCAGGCAGGCTCAGTGTGGCCAAGGGCACCCCGACGCTTGCGGACAGGCCACACTGTCCTCCGGTGAACATGCATGATTTCACAGAACATTGACATCAGACATGGCTGCTCCATAGTCATGTCTGAACACCAACAAAATGTGAAGGTTGTCCAAGCCATAAAAACTATCTAAGATCCCTCTCCCCTAAAATGAGTGCTGCTTCTTTAGCACTTACAACCTTAGCCTGGCTCTCATCTGCCCTCCCTATAGATAAAATGTATTAAGATACTTCCTCTTCCTGACAGCATTCATTCCTAGCTACAGTAAGCCCCCCTTCCTTAAATCCTCCCAAAACCATCTTATACAAGCCCAAATCCTACCATAGGTTCTTTCTAACACCCTCTGAGAGGCCCCACAGTTCCCGGGGCTATAAGTGCAATGCGTAATTAATTCCACTTGCTCAAGATCATGTGCGTTCCTGGTGGTCTTTGGCCAGAGACCATTGATCAGCTTATAGCAAGAACCAAAGACTCAGCTTTTTTTTTTTTAAGATTTTATTTATTTATTTGAGAGAGAGAATGAGATAGAGCATGAGAGGGGGGAGGGTCAGAGGGAGAAGCAGACTCCCCACCGAGCAGGGAGCCCGATGCGGGACTCGATCCTGGGACTCCAGGATCATGACCTGAGCCGAAGGCAGTCGCTTAACCAACTGAGCCACCCAGGCGCCTAAAGACTCAGCTTTTAAACATGGTTATGGATGGCATTTTTCTAAACCAAAGGAAAATAAGAACACAACAATCCTGGGCTAGCTATTTGAAAACCGAGGAGAGAAGAGTCCACACAGGGACATAAAACTGAATTAGAAATGAGTGATCCAACCGATCTAACAAGCCTACTTCTGTGTTTAGGGACATTTTGACACAAATTAAAGTTTTCATTGGGCCAATGACTTGATACTTCGGCTTTATTTCTATTTTAAACCTGACAGATGGAGAAAGAAGTCAAACAGGATTGACTCAGGTCCAGAAATTCTGATTTGATTCACCTCCCCCATATCAATATCCTCATAAAACACAAAGCTGAGAGCCAATGCAAAGACAGAAGTCATTTCAGTTAAATATTCCAACCCATTCTGCCGAAGGGTAGAATTTTGGATGATGCAGTAATAATTCTTAGCAATTCCAAAAGAGACTGCTAAACTCCTAAGAAAATTAAATTATAGACTGTGTCTATTTTACATTAAAATATCTAGCTAAATTGCTAAAATATATAGATATATAGATGTGTATATAAATCCAGCCCATCAACCAGCTTTTGTCTGTATCACATCAAATAACCTCAATTTCAGAATTTTCTATTGAATTAAGTCATGTTGTTGTCATACAGTCATCTTCTTTACAAACGACGATAAAAGATCAGACTGAATAATAATATATATCTTAATGAAAGTTGGCTTTAAAATAAGATTGAGATTTTCTGACTAGCATGCTTTAGAATATCAGAAAAATCAGTCATACAATTGTTTGATGCCTCAATTGCTCCCCATAAACAGAACCCAAATTATTTTCAATCAGAAAGGAGTGTCCTGTTGTCCTCTTTTAATATCATGCCATAATTCAATTTCTCCTTCCTAACTTCTACGCACCCTGAAAACTAAACCTAGACCCACCATATCTCCCAGATGCCCACCGCCTTCAGTGCTCTATCATAAATGGCCTCCAAAGTGCTAGAAATCTCCCTAAATAACCATTACTGGACATCTTTTTATAATGTAAGCCATGTCGTCATTTACTTTTTATCTGTGATCCATAGCCTCTAGTCTGAGAATCTCTCTCAGAATCCCTAGTCTTCAAATTTTCTATTAACATCTCAATTTGTTCATACAAAATATAAACAATATATTTGGAGTTTGTTGGGGAAAAAAAACGATTTCACTCACCACATTTTTTCCTTCATTTTGAGCATCTCGATAATCAGGATTAAGCTAAAAAACAAAACAAAACCAGTTTTGAATCTCTATGAAAAGCACATTAACAAGACCAATGATCTTTAATTCAGTTCACTATTGTATCCTTAACTAAATTCAAAATTAAAAAAAAAAACTAAGAAAGAAACCATTACTAAATAGTACAATTTAAAACATTACTTTCAAACTCTAATTGCAGGAGACATGAGCTAAAATGCCATGTTTATGGCTTTTGTTTATATTAGAACAGTTGACATCTTTGAACAAGTGAAAGCTGACAATCTCACATCCTCCGAGGAAGTCTTCAAGAGAATTTATCATGTTGCCCACCACAAAATCTGCCATTCACCAATAACTCAATTTTTAAAATTGGACCAAAAGAGAGTCTTCGTAACAACGATTTAAGATCATGTTGCACACGCTATATACACAAGAAAAGAAAAATCAAGCAAAAGAAGAGCTATCTATCAGATATGAAGGTTAATGCATGAGTGCTGTGGGGTTTGGGGGTCACTCCAATAAAGATGGATAAGCTCTGGATATGCCGAGTGTTGGCCCGCACATTTCCAGCTGGCCAGAATCCATACTCCCGACTCCCACCTGATGACACAGTCCCAAAAAGATGTCTGCATTGTACTGAAATGACTAGTTCATAATTTGTAAAACAAGAGACTTATAAGGAAGGTGTTTTTCTCTAAATAATGAGTTGTTCACTTGATTTTTACTATTTTAATATGAATCAGTTGATGTCTATAATATGTAACCCCAGGCATTAAAGTCACCATTTAAATTGTAAGGTCAAGAGTCTTTCTCAGAACGACACTTGACTAGTAGCTCTGAGGAATGTCCTCTCAACTTATTACTACATGTCAGTGAAGGTGCTGCAAAGGATCAAAAGCAAAACAGAACAAAACAAAAAAAAAAGTCTGAATCTCATGGAAAACTAAGACTGAAAAACAACCTAAACCCAAATCTACAATGAACTGTCAGTCTTCACAAAGCAGCTGGTGCTGGGGGAGAAGCAGACACGTCCCCAGTTTTTCCCTCCCGGCATACCTCCACCTCACTTCAAGCGAACAGCCTTGTGAGCACATTTAAGGTACGTGCTGTGGCTGCCACTGTTTGTCCATTCTCTCAGAGACCCCGAGTGTTTGCCCACCAAAAACCCACACAGAAGTGTGTGCCGCTGAGGAGCCCTTGTTAGACTAAGCAGAAATCTGTCTCCCCAGGACTCCCATCCACTGTGCCACTACCTCTGTCTTCTCATGACCACAGAAATGGAACAAAGCTCAGAAAACAAATGGGCAGAGAGTCAAGGGGGCAGATAATAGCAGAGGGCTTTCCGAGAAGCACTTCCTGAAGAAAGAGAAGAGCAAGAACAGTGGCTTCATATGCGGGAGTTAGACTGCCTAACACTGTAGAAATAGCAAAGGGGTAGGAGAGGGAAGTAAGGGTCACAGAGCCCAGGCAGGCAGAGTTGCCATGCATGGGACCTGGGACCTACAGTGGCAGTGTGTCCTTCAGTGGGCCCTACAGCTGAAGATTGAGAAAAAGGATCACGAATTTTAAAAAATAGAACAAAATGACCATCCACTCAACCCATCTGGTTCTGCACAGAGCCCACTTGTCTGAGGATAGGAAGGAAGGAAACAACATAGGACTGATTAAAAAGCATATTATAAGGGGAAATTCTTTTCTCAGAGTCTTTCTGAATATTTTCTATGGTATGATGCAAAATCGACTTTTAGGAAATGGTTTGACATATTCAAGAAAGTGTAAGTAAACATTTCCTCTATGTAAAGACAACAGAATAAAATGAACAGCTGAAAATACAATACAAAAATAATGACATAAATAATAATATACAAATATCAAGAATTATAAAAAGAAATGAAGAAGGATTTCACTAAAAATGAAAACACGAATACAAAATTAAACTCCATGTTGGCAGCAATAAAAAGCACATTTGATGCTGCAGGAAATGAGTGATGCAAAGCATAAAAAACTGAACAGCCATCTCTCAATACAGAGGAAAGGTATAAAGAAACAAAAATTAGGAAAAAGCAAGTAGTCATGGAGGACCAGAGAAGGGCCTATCAATTAACGGATGACGGGTGTACTGAAGAGGAAGAGTAAATTAGTGGAATACAAGCAACGATCAAAAATAATACAAAACAAAGCTTTGCTCAGCTGAAGAACTGTGTATGCAGAGGTTACCATACCCCAGGAAAATCAACTAAAACGGACAGACACATTCATTTAAGGACAATGAGCAGGGGCAACAAAAGGGAAACAAGGGTAGGGACATAAAATAGAGCCAGAAATTAGGTTTAGACAAAAATGCTTACCATGTTACCAGAAGAATGGATAAATAAAAATGTGGCATATTCAAACAATGGAGTACTACTCAGTAATAAACATGATGAGCTGCTGATATAGCAACAAGGCTGGATCTCAAAAATATATACAACAGAATATTGTTCAGCTATAAAAAAAAGAATGAAATCCTGTCATTTGCCACAATATGGATGGACCTTGACAACACTGTGCTAACTGAAGTAAATCTGAGAAAGACAAATAGTGTAAGATCTCACTTATCTGTGGAATCTAAAACAAACTGAGCTCATAGGTACAGAGAACAGAGTGGTGGGTTGCCAGAGGTGGGAGATGGGGCATGAGTGCAATGAGTGAAGGGAGTCAAAAGGTACATACTTCCAGTTATAAGAAAATATGTCCTGAGGGCACAATGTCCAGCATGGCGATTATAGTTAACAATACTGTACTGCATGTGTGAACATTGCCAAGACAGTAGATCTTAAAAGTTCTCATCCAATAATTACGTGTGGTGATGGATGTCATCTAGACTTAACTGCAGTAATCATTTCACAATATACACACACACCAAATCATTATGTTGTACGTCTAAATTAATAAAAGGTTATATGTCAATTACATATTAATTTTTTTAAATATTTTAAGTGGAAGAAGCCTGACACCATACGACGCCATTTACACCAATTCTAAGGTCA
Organism: Eumetopias jubatus; assembly: GCF_037043125.1. Taxonomy (NCBI): domain Eukaryota; kingdom Metazoa; phylum Chordata; class Mammalia; order Carnivora; family Otariidae; genus Eumetopias; species Eumetopias jubatus. Next base: position 62,642,701 of record NW_028274814.1, read on the forward strand.
GAGAAAACTAAACTGTGGTTAAACAAACCAGAAATTGAGGGCTGGAGTGGGGAGGTACAAGGGAGGGGAGTGGATAGAAAGCAGAACACAGCCCAAGAGTCACATGACAGGAGTCTCTCAAGTTTTAGAACTAACAATGGGAGGCAGGGGAGAGGGCAAGAAAAGGGGAATCCAGTTACAAATTGCCCCTTAGTGCTAGGCCAGCAAGTGGGGAGATCTGAGGCAGAACTTTCTTTTTCTTTGGAGATACGTATCTTAGGCTCCTTAAATTCCCTTGAATTACAAATAAAAGAATTAATTCCAAAACAGGCTTATTCTTGCCCTTGGAATCCAAGAGTGAAAGGTAGAAAGCCAAAAAGATAGGGAATTAACTGGTCTCCTGTGTACTGATTAATCAAACACAAAACGACACACTTTTCCTTGATAGTAATGATATTTCCAGCAAAGTGCCCAGGAGGGGTTTGTCCAGCTATTTTAGTCACGCATTACTGTTTTGCATTTTTTAATTTGTTTTCAATTTGAAGAATTCAGATGTTTTTTCAAGTTAAAAAAATTGCCATACTAAAATTATAGCTAAGTTATTTCCAAAAGATATGCAGCATGTTTAGCCACGGATAAATCTCATGGTCAAAGTGTTCATTCAATAAGCATTAAGAGTAGTTGGCCACAGACACTGTGAAGGGAATTCATGATGGAGACCATGATGTAGCCTACATAAAATGTGTAAAGGAACAGGAATTAACATACTTAGGTCAAACACAAAATCATGTATGCCCTCTAAAATGGAAGCTATATTCCATCCCAAAGACAACGCTACTTTCCGAAATTCAGTCTTCCCATATTTCACCCACTTGGGGTCACCCATTTCAATCCCCAAGGTCAATCCCCCAGGGAAGTCTGGAAACTGGACTCCAGGCTCTGCCCTGGGAAGAGATACCCATGAGCTTTAGGAAAGGTCACCTAACCTTGGAACTCAGGGTCCTCAGCTGTTAAATGAGAAAAGTCTATAACCAAAGCTTAATCGTACTAATTATATGTCATTAAATTTTATATATTCATGTCTTTGGCAACAATACTAAAGATGGTGCTGATCAGTTAGATTTTGCCTCATCTTGTGTCTTTCTGGCTGTAATGTGTTTTTTTTTAAATAATTAATATGGAGTTATTGCTTCAGTAAATTCATCAAAGTGATAATAATAATGAGGAGAAAGAGGCAGAAGAGGAGGGGAAGCCACCCAAATATATCTATGCCTATATAAACTCACCAATATTAACCGAAGACCAAATAAATATATGCTTTAATATGTTTTAATTATACTGCTGCTTTCCTTCTCTGAATATAAGAGCAGTAATTATTAAAGTAATTAGACTAAGGATGAATCAAAAATATATTATTTCTAAAGAAGGGGTAAAAAGACATGGTCATGTGAAGATTCCAGAATCTTTTAGGACTTTATTTTTTTTTAAAGATTTTATTTATTTATTCATGAGAGACAGAGAGAGAGAGAGAGACACAGAGGGAGAAGTAGGCTCCCGCAGAGCAGGGAGCCCGATGTGGGACTCGATCCCAGGACTCTGGGACCATGACCCGAGCTGAAGGCAGACGCTTAACCATCTGAGCCACCCAGGCACCCTCTTTTAGGACTTTAAAGGAAATATTTCTTTATGTTAAAAAATAAATTATAAATCTGGCATTAGAGAGAAAGATGTTTTTTCTTTCCTCCTTGAAGAGACCTAATATGCTTTTCAATCATTTATTCAACAAACATTAATAGACCATCTATAATGGGCAAAGCATTGTGGCATACGGTATTTTAGCAAAGACGAAGAGAGTATGGTCCCTGACCACTGGACGTTACAATCTAGGAAGGAAAATAAGACATAAATACAGTCAGCTGTAATATAAAATAGAATATGTGACAAGAGGTATAAGACAAGAATGAATAATTTATAAATAATATAGGTCAGAGGAACGAGGGATCTGTGGTGGGCAAATTTAGCCAAGAATTATTCATAGAGGGGTGCCTGGGTGGCTCAGTCAGTTAAGCATCTGCCTTCAGCTCAGGCCATGAACTGAGGGTCCTGGGATCGAGCCCCGCATCAGGCTCCCTGCTCAGCGGTGAACCTGCTTCTCCTTCTCCCTCGGCTGCTCCACCCCCATTCATGCTCTCTCTCTCTCAAATAAAAAAATAAAATCTTAAAAAAAAAGTATTATTCATAGAGAAGGTAGCATCCGAGATAAGCCTTGAAGGATGGATTGAATCATAACTGGCAGAGAAAGAAAAGAGTGAAGAAGAAAGGCAGTGCAGGGGAAATGAATGCCACATAGATAAGAAAATGAGACTTGTTCAGAGAAGACCCATAAATGTCATTTATGGAATACTTTTTATATGCTTTTAAAGGTTAATTCATTTCCCCTTACAATTATCCTATTAGAAGGGATTCTTTTTTAAAAAAAAAAGTGTATTTGTTTTAGTGAGAGAAAGAGTGGGCACATGGGGGGTAGGGCAAGAGGGAGAGAGAGAATCTCAAGCAGACTTCCCTGCTGAGCTTGGAGCGCAGGGCTCTAATCGGGGCTCGATCTCACGACCCTGAGTTCGTGACCTGAGCCAAAATCCAAGTTGGACTCTCAATCAACTGAGCCACCAGGCGCCCCCTATTAGGAGGGATTCTTCACCCCACTTTACAGATGAGGCCCCAGTGGGGCACATCAAGTGAAGTCTTCTGTGCAAAGTCACACCACTGGTGAGTGGCAGGGTCACTCAGAAGCACAAGTCTGATGATTCCAAAGCTCCATCCTTTAATTACGATACCATGTTACTTCCCTCCTGCCTCCATAAAGAGGAGGGGCATGATCCAAGGTAGGATCCAAGCCAGCCCAGACCAATGGGGCTTTCAAACCATAGGCTAATGGGTTTACATCTTCAGAAAGATTTTGAATATCACTGGGGAAGCGTTTGCAAAAACACTACATTAAAAATCCTCAACTGGCCATGGTCAGTAGAAGATGGAGACGGGATGAAAGAGGCAAAGAAACCAAGCACGGTGGTTCTAGTAAGAGGTAGCAGAGGCCTGACAAAAATAATCATGCTGAATGTAAAGGAAAAAGCAGATGCAGAAGATGTTATGGAGACCAAGTCAGTAGAATTGGAATGTGTAAACTGAGACAGAAAAATGTTTGTCATGACTCTCAGGTTTTTAACACTGCACTAAGAAAATGCACTGTTTCATGAGGAAACAATTCAATCTTAGATATATTTATTGAGTTTCAATGGCAGTGGGATATCCGAGATCAAATTCCTGGCCCACTCTAGCCGTGGGGGTGAATAACAGGGAGACTCTGAAGAGCAAAGACCCAGTATGAACCCTTGAAGGGAGTTCTCATTCGAATGGCCAAAGAGAGCTAGAAAGGAGTCAAGTAGAGAATGTCACACGTCAGAAAAGAGAAGTGGCAGAGAAAGAGAGAGAGAGAGACAGAGAAATATCATGAACACTCAGGCAATGAAAACCATGATTGTACCACAGTCAAGTGAAAGACAACTGCAACTTTCCACCTAACAAAATAGCAAGAAGCAGACAGAACCCAAGTCCACAATATATGCTCATTTTCTTAAAACAAAAATGTTAGTTTTTTATGAGGAAATGTGTTTTGATCAATTTTTATGATATTAACATTAAAATCATCACTTGTATATTTTTAAATAATTATATATCTACATGTTCTTTTTTCCAAGGCCTGGCAGTTCAGAGACAATCTATTATTCTGACTGACAAGTCTAGAAAAGAAAAGAAGGGAAAAAATAACTTTTATTAAATGCTTATATGTGCCAGGCACTATTTATATTTTGATGTATAACATTTACGTGTCTGTGTGTGTGTGTGTGTGTGTGTGTGTGTGTGTGTGTGTGTATGTGTGTGTGGAGGACCTGGTATATATATATATTCTTCTGTCATATTTATATTTACCTATACATACACAAACATACAAACCATAAACTATGGTTGATATAGTTAATGGAAAACTAAACACAGAGATATTTAAAACTATAACCCTAATATTCATAAGATTCTATGCTGATGTACAGGTTCTTGAGTACTAAGTTTTTAACTAATTAATTAAATCCGAAGTCTGTTGCACAGTTATGAAATAAGAGTTTACTGCCATCTGGTGGAAGTCTGGCCTATCTACAAACAAATAAGCTATTGCTTGCTTATTTGAAAGCACAATGATAAAATCTTTAACAAATAAAATTATTTGAACTACTCGATCTATCTTGTTCTGGAAAGGATCCTTATGGCTTTAATAATATCCCAAGAAAGAAAATGAAGAAGCAGCAGATTGGAAATTGTGATACTTGATTTATAATTGCTCCCATGACTATGGAAGAACGGTTTCCTGAGACTCCCATATAATCCCATTCAAAATATAATAAAATCACTTTCTCCCCCACTGATATGATTGTGAACTCTCCTGCACCAGTAAGGCAATACAAGTAAAAGATCCAGGGCAAATGGCCATGTGTGTGCTTACAGCCGTGCTGTGTATTAAATGCAAAAATACATGGCTGTTTGTGTTCCTTCCCCTCAAGTTACCTTCTCTCTTGCATGGCCCACAGAAACTGACATCACAGGAAGACAGCCTAACAATATGGTACTGTAAATGTTCCGGAAAGCATTATCTGACAAAGCCACAAATGGCTTCGTTCTCTAATTCACAATTAAATACTTTGTTCCACATTTTGTCCATGAGCTTCTAGCATTGCATATTTCTCAAAAATAAATTTTGGGGCACCTGGGTGGCTCAGTTGGTCAAGCGACTGCCTTCGGCTCAGTGCATGATCCTGGAGTCCCGGGATCAAGTCCTGCATTGGACTCCCTGCTCAGCGGGGAATCTGTTTCTCCCTCTGACCCTCCCCACTCTCATGCTCTCTCTCTCAAATAAATAATCTTTAAAAAAAAAGTAAATTTTGAACTCCCTAAAACAAAATAGCACTATATTGATAGTGCTATTCTTAACTAGCTTGCAGTTTATGTGCTTTGTCTCTATAGTTAGACTACAGAAGCTTCAGCATATGAAATGGTCTCAAAGCAAATGAGACCCTTCATTTCTACCCAAGCAATAGCCTCATTACAGTTTTTTGGAAAACTTGGCCTCCCTGTAAGTACTGGTTAAAAGAGAATATGAGAAGTATATGTATAAGTAGGAAGTCTATGTACAAGTATAATTTTGAGGGTGTTTTTTTTTCCTCATTTGTGCTTAGATTTAAGATTGCAGCCCTTTAAACTCACTTTGAGATTTAACGTGGTCATCTCTGGATGTTAATCATTTAAACATTACACAAAATTGATGATCTCAGATGTGTATGCATGCTGGAAATAATTGGAAAGGAGATGTCCCAGTGACTGAATTAATGTCTTTCTCCTCTACCCTGCAAACTCCCAAAGGACAAGGACAAAGTGTTGATCACCTTCGTTTTCTTCACAGTATTAACACAGTGCTTCCACCTGGTAGGCAGTCAATAAATGACTGTGTACTGTTGATTAACAGTGGTCAGGGTTTCTCAATATCGGCACTACTGGCATTTGGGGGCCAGATAATTCTCTGTTGTAGCAGCTGTCCTGTGCATAGATGTTTAGCTGCATCCCTGGCCTCTACCCACTAGATGCCAGTAGCTCCTTCTTCCCAAGCTTGACAATAAAAGTGCCTCCAGACATTGTCAAATAGCCCCTGGGCGACAGGACCACCCCAGGTGAGAATCACTGGTATAGATGAAGCAACGCAAGTCTGCCATTGAACCCAAAGACTGTCATTACCTTGTTTTTGAACTTTGGACAAAGTACATCACCTCTCTGAACCTGGGTTTCCTTTTCTGGAAAGTGAAATGATTGGATTTACAGCCTCAGTCTCTCTCTGATTCATCCATTGGATTATCTAGTATTTACTGAACATAAATTCCGTGTACAAGGTATCCAGTGGTGAGCCCCTAGATTCCACCCCCCACCTCCAGTTACTTGGCTTACAAAAAAATACCAGTGCTGGAAAAAAATTATAATCATAATAACAGTAGAAGTAGTGATAGTAATAATAACACTACTCCATATTTTTTGTCCCCTTCTCAATGGAAGTGAGGGGACCTAATAGTTGCTGAATATATTTTATGTGCAAGGTGCTGAACCCTCCATATCTTCCTTAATTCCAAAATAATCCCATGAAATATATACTATCATCTTTTTTACACACAAGGGAACTGAGATTCAGAGAGGTTAAATATCTGCTTTAAGTCAGATAGACTGTGAGCAGTATACATGGGATTTTTTTTCCCCACTACACTAGGCTCTCTTTGCCACACCGGCCAATATAAACACCATATACTCAAAAGCAATTCAAGAATTACATAATCCAATTTACCAGAAATGCCTCAAGCACATTAAAGTAATATTTGAAATTATCAATACGTGTCTGGAGAATGGAAAGGCTGAGGGAAAAGAGTAATGCCCTACCAGATCCTGCTCCTCTGACAGGAGCTGCCCCTTAATGTGAAAACGGCTCTGTTCTCATCTTATTTTTTATTTTTTTAAAGATTTTATTTATTTATTTGACAGAGAGCGAGATAGCGAGAGCAGGAACACAAGCAGGGGGAGTGGGAGAGGGAGAAGCAGGCTTCCCGCCGAGCAGGGAGCCCGATACAGGACTCGATCCCAGCACCCTGGGATCATGACCTGAGCCTAAGGCAGATGCTTAACGACTGAGCCACCCAGGCGCCCTCATCTTATTTTTTTAAATATACCTTTAAAAACCTATCTCAGAGGACTGTTTTCCCTTTATTACTGTTCCTGCTCCTTCACAGCCCTGATATGAAAAGTCAGTCCACCCCTACTTCCACTTCCTGGCTTCCTTGTCGTTCCTCCACCCCCTGGATTCTGGTTTCCACTAAAAATGCTCTCAATCACAAATTGCTGTGTTCTTGCCAAATGCTGTAAATACATTTTGTTCCCGAGCTTTTTCGGTAGCACTCACTCCTTTTTGAAACTCTAGCCTCCCTTGCTTGACATTTGCGAATTTCAACCCATTGGACTTTCCAGCTGCCTCTCTTGACTTCTCAGGCACCCCATCTGTTGTCCACCCTTGAAAGATGATGTTCCCCTGAGGTCCACCTTCAAACACCTTCTCACTCTCTTCATACTGCCTCATGATCTCATCCATGCTGATGCTGACCAGTCGAGCCAATCCCCAAACTTCTAGAAGATGCGAACCCTGTGCCCATCAGGCATTTTCACCCAGACATTTTACAGCACCTCCAATCAGACTGAGTCAAAACGGAATGGATTATTTCCTCATCAGTGCTGCACCCCTTCCCATTTTCCCTAAATTGGGAAATGACATCCCCAGTGCTCCAAAGCCAGAATCCTCCAACTCCTTAACCTTTAACATTCTGTGGATTACAGCTCCATTGCCTCCATGTCCTAAAAATGTCTTCTCCCCTTCCCCTTCTTGCCATTACCAATGCCACTCCCTTCGTTCAAATCCTCAAAGTTCCCTGAGAGTATCAGACCTTTGTCTCCTATCTGGGCTCCCTGTCTCTGAGGTGATCCCTTCCAGTTGCTAAGGCTCCAGAGCAGCTCTGTCAACTGGAACTTTCCCTGTGATGATGGAAATGTTCTATATCTGTGCTATTCAATACCCTGTAGTTATTGAGCCACCTGAAAGGTGACTAGTGTAACTGACAAACTAACTTTTTAATTTTAATAGCATTTATTTTCATTTAAATAGCCAACATGTGGCTACATTAGCCATTGCAAATTCTATAGCGGTCCTCTTTAAACACAAATTTATTTAGAACACTGTTCTTTATACCTTAAAAATAAAACCAATTCTCCTTAGCTTAATAGATATGGCCTCAAAAAAATCAGCTGCCCTACATGTCTGGCCCTACTACTCCCCTCCCACCTTCTAGCACCACTTCCAAACTCACACATAGCCTATGCGTGATACAAATATGTATCATCCACATAAAACCAGTTTGTATAATACCACACACCTCCTTGCCTGTGTAAAAGCCATCCTCACTGCCTGAACATGCTTTCTCCCCCTTCCCCACCTGCCTTACCCATCCACCAAGCAGCGCCTCCTCCGGCCTCCTCACCATTCCTTGTACCCCCTGGCATTTTAGTGCCTCCCCATAAGCAAACCACTATTCCTATTGCTATAATACATTTATCACACTGTACTGAGACCGCCTCAAGGGCAGAAATTAGATTTTCTAGGGACATCACTGGTGTCTACCAAATGTTTACAAATAGATATTCAGCCTCAGCCTCTAAGGTAACTACTTCAAACATCATTCCTCTTACGAATTAGATAAAATCCAAACCTTTCAATCAAAATCTTCAAGCAAAGGGATCTGTCACTCAATAATTCCTTTTAGAACCCCTTTCCTTGAGCCAGGCCTCCCTTTTTTCATCGTCTGCCTATGATTTGGACATTCCATAACCCTATCTGTGTCTCCTAGGCAACTTCTACAATGATTGTCCTTTTGTTTCTCTACCAATCTGTGTCTATTCCTTTCTTGGCGAACCAGGGAAAAGTTCGCCCCAAGCAAGAGCCTTCTTTGGCTAATTTCCTGCTGACCTAACTCCACCTGCACACATAATCAGCCTGACATGATCCTGCCTGTTGACCATCCTGTGGCCATTTATTGTAGACTGTCTTCCAAAGTAGGAGGTCAATTCTTTGAGAGCAGAGACATTCCTCTGTTTCCTTCTGTACATCATACTCCACCATGCTATGCATTTATCAGTCACTTAAAAAGCATATATTAAAGATGGTATGAAATCTTAAAGAGGATGTCTGTTGCTGCTGTGAATTCCAAAAATAATTTTTCCCAACTCTTGCATTTTCAACATCCTATGATGTGTGTCTTATTTTTTTAAGAGGTACCTAGATATTAAAGATAAAATTAAAAAAAGTAAAATAAAAGCCATGGAGACTTTCTCTCCTATGAATAAGGGTATAATATAAGAAAATAAGTAAGACTAGGAAGTTACAAATCCAAATGTTGGGAATGATTTGAAATTAAAGACTAGGCATTTTTAAAAAGCAAAATAATAAAAGGATAAGCATTGTGCTTTAACTACTGTCAGGGGCTAATTTCCATCTGTTGTAGAATTGGAACTGGAAATCAATTTTTTTATCAAGTGACAATGACTACAATAACTGTGATTTTGCCACACCTGAGTAGACGCTTTCACACCAGTAGGACACATACATCCTGAGATGTGACTATACCAGGATCTTAACTGACCTTAGTTGACAAATGAAATATAAAACCCTAACCTATGGATGACAGTATTTTGAGGCTAAAATTTCTCTTTTGATGGTAGAATACTACACAGAAGCACCCATTCTATTTTACTAGTTAAAATCAGTAGAAAATAAATTCCTAGTTTTCAATTTTTAGAGATGTATCTAATGCTTAATTCTCCTTCTTTCACCTTGCCATTAAAAAAAAAAAAAAGATGTTATCTCAAGTATTAAAGGTCAAAGAAGAGATCCTCCAAGTACACCAGACTCTTTAATGAACAAAATAGCATCTGGCATTTAAAGTCATATTCTCTAAAGACAGAATAAAGAGTCTTTCAAAGTCTTTTCAAGGAATGAACTGCTTTCTATTTCTCAATTTTTAATAAATTCCTTTATATATTGAGGTCTTAGATCTTCATTAAAGTTAATAAACAATTTAATTCTTGGGGCGCCTGGGTGGCTCAGTCATTAAGCGTCTGCCTTCAGCTCAGGTCATGATCCCGGGGTCCTGAGATCGAGCCCCACATCGGGCTCCCTGCTCAGCGGGAAGCCTGCTTCTCCCTCTCCCACTCGCCCTGCTTGTGTTCCCTCTCTCGCTGTCTCTCTCTCTCTCTCTCTCTGTGTCAAATAAATAAATAAAATCTTTAAAAAAATAAAAATAAAAAAATAAACAATTTAATTCTTAACAATCTGGTCATTTGAATGTGTCAATGATACAAGTTTTAATTGCAGAAATTAACTAAGAAAACTAATAATGTATAATCATGTCAGTTTGCTATAGAATGTCAGTAGTTAATATAGCCATTGATTGAAGTAAATTAAGGAAGAAGAGTCACTAACATAAGATCCAAGAGAATTTTGATACTAATTTCTTATCTTTTATAGGACATCTAATAGACTTTTCTAATTCTTTTTTTTTTAGGATTTTATTTATTTGACAGAGAAAGAGATAGCAAGAGAGGGAACACAAGCAGGGGGAGTGGGAGAGGCAGAAGCAGGCTTCCCGCTGAGCGGGGAGCCCAATGCGGGGCTTGATCCCAGGACCCTGGGCTCATGACCTGAGCCGAAGGCAGATGCTTAACGACTGAGCCACTCAGGTCCCCCTAATTCTTATTTAGACAAGATTCTCTACCTTACTGCTTAATTTTGCATCAAAGTGTTATTTTTCAAAAAAGTTACTTCAAAACATTCATGGTGTAAACAGCCCATAAATTGCAAAGCTATATTTCATTTATTGGAATAGATTCATAAATAATAAGTCAGATATTTATAAAAGTAAGAGTAATCCCTATTTCTCATAATAACTTAACCATGCCAGCATCACCTCCTGGATGCTTACCATGAGCCACACGTTAGGTCAAGCACTTTACCTCATTTAATTACCTTAATACTCATATTATATAAATGTTGTGATTATCCCCATTTTCCAGAGGAAAAAATTGGAGCTTAGAGAGATTAATTTGCCCAAACATGGCTCCAAATGCCACTCAGATAAAAATCCCAAAATCTTCTTTCCATCCTCTAAGCTTATAGAAGTCTGAATAGCTTCCTTATATTCATTCATTCATTCAAAAAAATATTCATCAAATCCAATCCTTTCTAAGTACCAGGCACTGCCCTAGATGCCGGGGACACAGTGGTGATGTTAAAAAACAAAAAAAGAATCCCTGCCTTCAGAGAGCATACATTTTGACAGAGAATGTTGAGAAAATAAAATGTACAGTAAGTGAGATAGTGGTGAGTACTATGAAGACAATTATGGCAGATTAATAGGAGGCAGAAGGTAATGGTGTTGAGTGTGGTTTAGACAGGGCTCAGCATGTTTACAGAAACTTCCTGTTTCCCACACCTTTTCCTCATCACTTCTGCATCCCCAGTTCCTTATCCTCCCTCACATCCAAAACCAAAAGTTGGATAAGTAATACTAAAAATTCTAAGGCCAAATTCTGGTTTTGAATCCCAGAAGAAACCCTATATTGAAAAATAAAAACAGAGATGAGGAGAGTAGAATGAATGGGTATTTTCATGCATCTAAAAAACAAATATTTTCAAAATTATTTTTACACTGGATAACCAAACTTTAATTAAGTCATTTCTAAAACTTCAATGCTGTTACTTCTAGCCACTCTTCATAGCTACCTGACTGTCAACATGCTTTTAGTGGAGAAAGAAAAGACCTTTATTTGTTTTGACCATTTTTATTAACAGTTTCAGGACAGTTCAGTGTCTCAGGAAGAAACACCTTTCCTCTCCAATGGTTTGAACAATAAAAGCCATCCATCAGTGAAACCAGTTTCAGTGAAGATGACCTGAAACTATCAAGGCTCTACTACACCAACAATGAGTTGATCGTGTCTCCAGTGCAGACATTCTGAAAGAGTGAAGCTAATAAAAAAGTCTAGAACAAATTGCATACATATGCAAATTAGATACTCTATTGCCCTCGACCTTAAAGTAAACCAACCACCAGTGTTCTGTTGTTATTGTTGTTTTAATTTTTTTAAAGATTTATTTATTTATTAATTTTAGAGAGGGAGAGAGAGAGAGAGAGCATGAGCACACGCACGCGAATGTGGGGAGGGGCAGAGGGAGTGGGAGAGAAAGAATCTCAAGCAGACTCTGGGCTGAGCACGGAGCCCAATGCGGGGCCAATTCCAAGGCCCTGAGATCATGACCTGAGATGAAATCACAGTCACACACTTAACTCGCTGAGCCCCCGAGGCCCCCCTTGTTGTTTTAATTTTTAAGATAAAAATCATTGCAAGGCTTCGATTAATATTCACATTTTAAGAATAATTTATATGCCGATCCAGATCATGATAGACAATAATCAAATTTGGTATAATGACTGTTCCTATAAATACAACATCTTTTGGAGAACCTAATTGCTTATTTCACTATTTCAGAGTCAGAGATTTAATAGCACTGTATCCATTAGTCTTACCTCTGCAGCTAAATAGTTCCCAGTTGCAAGGTGTTTAAATCTGAACAAGCTGTTCCATTGTCCAGCACCCCCGCGGCATGGGTCATGGTGAACGACCTACAGACAAAAAGAGCAACAACAATAAAGCCTAAAAGATATTCATGTTGCTAGCAAGCAGGTGCCCACAGTTTATACAAAGCGTTCGCCTGTTAATGCTAACTTGTCAAATCCAATATATGTTTTCATGAGAGGACAACATGGCAGAAAAACAAAATTTCCCACAAATGGGCAAGAGGCATAACAGTTCGCTCACTGTGTGCATGCATGAGGCTCATGCCTTAAATGTGTAAATATGGTCTTGCTCCAAGAGACAGGTTTCCCAGGCCAAAACTGGAAATACTGAGGGGTTCTGCCCCATTTGTTATTCAAATATTCATTCAACAAATCATATTAAAACCTTTCTATACATCAGGTACTCTTCTAGGCAACAGGGTCACAGCAATGAATGAGACTAGAGCTTTCAATAAATAAGATTTGGCAAGTGCCAGGAGGAAATAAGCAGAGCGCATGACTGAATAACTAGGGTAGGCTTCTTGAGATGCTGCGATTAGCCCAGGCCTGTCCGACATGACATGTGAGCTGAAACCTGCAGGATCAGAATGAACAGTCACGTAGAGAGATCAGAAGATAGCATTCCAGGCAGAGAGAACCACAAATGCCAAGGCCTGGAGCTCTCAACGAACTTAATTCTTGGCCCTTTCCACATGTGCTTTTTTATTAATACCATGGCCTTAGATACCTGTCCTTGGAATTGGCCTTGCCCCAGATGCTGAGCCACTAGGCTCACTGAGAATAAAAGGAGATGCTCTGAAGCAGGTGCCTTGGGGCAGTCACAAAGCCTACAATTTGCAGCCTGAAGATGACTGTGTTTGAGTCCCAGCTCTACCAGTTCCTACGGTATGATCGCAGCAAGTAATTTAACATCATCAAGCCAGTTTCATCATGTACAAAATGATTTTAATTCATAGGATTGTTTTGAAGATTAAGTACTAGGGAACTTTTCATTATTCTCCCCCAACAGGTGACCTTCTTTTTGGTAACACTGACCCCTCCCCTTGGAATCCTGCACAGCCTCAGATTCTGTGTGCTGCTGTATATAACCTCCTAATGCTTTTGCTAGACTCTAGCCTCCAGGTCTTCCCCTACTCTGATAGTTCAAATAAGATAATAATTATGAAAATACTTCAAAGTGGAGGAAGTCTAAAAAAGAACCACTCTCCCTGTGACCAAATACCTACCCATCCTCCAAGGCTAAGTTCTAAGTTCTCAAATCAAACTTCTTCCACAAATCTTTTGCAATCACACCGGCTACCATCGAACTCCTTTGACGAAGGCATAGATACCTTTGACACTCTGATCAAATCTATTGGTGGTCTCAGGAACATACATACACATTTGTATACAGCTGCTAGAAGTTCATGAATAACTTGAAGCTCACCACGGATCCCGGACTAAGAACTGCTATCCCAGACACTAGTAGGTCTAGCAATACCAGTACGATGCCCTAGGGGACAACTGGAGATACAGAAAGGAGGGTGTTTTCATTCATCCAGTGATTTTGGAGGGATGCTACTGGCATCATCGGGCGTTGGCTAAGATACTATATATGCTGCAAGTCTCAGGGGAGTTGAGCGCAGGCTAGATATTGTGTGTGGCACTCGGGCCCCACCCCACCCTTCCAAGCGCTCCTCTCGGTATCTCTGTGAGGGTGGAAAGCCCCACCAGCAGGGTTCTGGAGTCATTCCATTAGGATGGAAAGCAGAGAAAAGTAGACAAAAGCTTCCTCTTCAGGGTCCGATGAAGGGGCTCCTGCAAGGTGATGTGGGCACCTCCTGAAGCGAGGGGGAGAGGGCTGAGGGCTCAGAGGAGGAGCAGTGGTGATTTTCGGCATTGCCTGATCTTCAAATAAGACCATGTTCCCTACCCTAGTTTTCCCCGTCCGGTCCTTCCAGTAACACTGAAACCTGATTTCCTACACCAATACCTCTTTGCTTGAAACAACCTCAACCACGCTGACTGACACAGCGCACCATAGAGATATGTCCCACAGCCCACCTCGTTCAAACCTCCTGCAGAAATGAACCTGCCACAAACAGAAATTGGTAATACTTTAACATACAATCATATTAAAAAGTTTTCATAACAAGTTGGATGACAAGTCCAGTAATTGAAGAGAAATTCACTACGAAGCTTAACTGAGTGTAAGACATTATTTCAGAATTATTAAATAATGGATTCATTCTCTCCATGTTGACTGCTCGGTATTTTCAACTACACGTGTTGTTGGAAAGGATTACGATGCAGTGATACAGTTACAGCAAAATCTATCAAACTAATAGTAAATAGATAAGAGAAGATTCACAATTCCTTTAAAAGACTTAGAGCCAAATATCACATAGGTGGAGACACATGAAATGAGGGGAACTCCCTGTATGGGGAAGTCACTATTTGACTTTTTTATGACTGTATTTTATTAATAAAGCTTTAAAATTATACCTCACATTATTGCTATCCCTATATTTCTTTAATTCTTTAGAGCACAATGAGGGGTGCCTGGGTGGCTCAGTCGTTAAGCGTCTGCCTTCAGCTCAGGTCATGATCCCAGGGTCCTGAGATCAAGCCCCACGGCTCCTTGCTCAGGGGGAAGCCTGCTTCTCCCTCTCCCACTCCCCCTGCTTGTGTTCCTGCTCTCACTGTGTCTCTGTCAAAAAGTAAATAAAATCTTTAAAAAAAGTTCTTTAGAGCACAATGGTAAGAAGTCTACGGCACGAAAAATACATATTTTAATTATGTATTTATTTGGGGGCTGCCTGTTATCTTTCAGGCTTAGCCTGATAAAAGACATTGTCAGGTAGACTTCATGGAAGAATATAAGGTAGTTTTGGTGATGGTTGTTTTTCCTGAGACTTTCTCAATTCCCTGTAAACCTATCCTCTTGAAGGATAAGGTCTCTTCTGAATGCTAGAGACTGAAAGTATGCCTCAATATGTAGTGGGGTTTCAAGAAAGAAAATACGCTTTTTGTACTAGTTCATCTCTATTCTAAACCATGTCATAACTTAGAGAATTGTTGTGATGTTACATTTATAATTAAGGTTCAGCTCATTGGCATAAACATCATACTTCCTCATTTTCTGTCTCAATAGTCTGTAATTTGTGTTGTTATCCCTATTTCAATATGTTTATTTCCTTTTTTTTTAACCATGGACAAATAAATGTGTTCTGTTATTACTTCCCTTAACACAAGATCATGAGATAGTCAAGGGCCCACATTTACCCCTGCTCTTTCATTTTCCTGTACTTGTATAGAATGTCTTTTTTTTTTTTTTAAAGATTATTTATTTATTTATTTGAGAGACAGAGAGAATGAGAGAGAGAACGCGAGATGGGGGGAGGGTCAGAGGGAGGAGCAGACTCCCTGCTGAGCAGGGAGCCCGATGTGGGACTCGACCCCGGGACTCCAGGATCATGACCTGAGCCGAAGGCAGTCGCTTAACCAACTGAGCCACCCAGGCGCCCCAAATGTCTTTTTTTTTTTAAGATTGTATTTATTTGAGAGAGAGAGAGACAGCGAGAGAGAGAGAGAGTGCACAAGCAGGGGGAGCAGCAGAAGCAGAGGCAAAGGGAGAGGGAGAAGCAGGCTCCCCATTAAGCAGGGAGCCCAAGGCAGGGCTCGATCCCAGGACCCCGAGATCATGATCTGAGCTGAAAGCAGACACTTAACCGACTGAGCCACCCAGGCGCCCCTGTATTGAATGTCTTCTGATTGTCTTGTCTTCTACCACTTCTTTCAAATCCAAATGTATTCATTCAAGATAGGTACAAATATTACACCTTCTAGAGTAATTATTTACATGTTGAAATACATATTATTTTATTATCAATTATTTATGATAAATTATTTTCCTTTTGTTTTTTTCTAAATTGGCATTTAGGGATGTCATTAATTTTTAATAATGTAAATCTATAAGTAATATTACCTATGAATTTCATTTTAAGATATTAAAGAAGTGCCACAAAATATATGCTGTAAAAGGGAAGTGATGGGTTTAAAACAGTTGAGAACCACCGCTATTGGCCTGGATGTCCATTAAATCAGGATGGAACTTATCAAATGTCGGCTTGTTCATAGGTAATTATGTCCATCTTATCTCCTCCACCACACAGAAGGATCCTTTAAAGAAAAATCCATACCTTACATTTTCTTAATTACTCTACCATATTGGCAACATTTAAAAAATACTTTTTAGGGCGCCTGGGTGGCTCAGTCGTTAAGTGTCTGCCTTTGGCTCAGGTCATGATCCCAGGGTCCTGGGATCGAGTCCCGCATTGGGCTCCCTGCTCAGAGGGAAGCCTGCTTCTCCCTCTCTCACTCCCCCTGCTTGTGTTACCTCTCTCGCTGTGTCTCTCTCTGTCAAATAAATAAATAAATTCTTTTAAAAAAAAAAAGAAATACTTTTTAAAGGATGGATGAATTCTTAACTATGGTCTCCTCATCCAATAAAAATGGCATTCCCCAGAAGAAACAAATTTTTTCTCCATGACTGTACAGTTCTGGTATCTGTCTTTACCTAAAGTGAGTGAAAGTTCCATCATAACTCCAATGCCATTTGAGGCACATCACCTGCAGTCCGATCAGTCTTGACAACATTTCACAATGCATTTTTAAAAAAAGCAACCTCTATATATTCCCTTATTAGATGAAAGAGAGAGACAGGAAAAGAGATGCCCCAGAGAGGATAGGTAAAGGAAGCAGCAACATTTCAAACTGATCACAGTAATGAAGAGTTAGTCCACAAATACTACTGTGTTATGGGTTTATCATAAATGATGCATTTAACAAGAAAATAATCAGCCTAGTAACTCTTGTCTTTTTTATATAAATATTTATTAAAATCCAAAAAATATTTGTGCACCTCTATTTCCCAGAGCGCTTTAGAACTGGTAGCAGAAGTAGCTGACTGACGCAAGGTTGTCCGAAGGAAGATGTGCTGTTTTTTCTCATATTCATCACAAGTCAGAAACTTCTCTTGTTCTGCATGAAACAACCTAACAACATCACCCTAGGAAAACAGGAAGAGAACACTGTATTTCCAAGAGAAGTCTAAACAAATAGACATAAGAAGCAGATGTCTCCTGGTTTTTCTACTCTGGGCCCTTCTGCTACTTAGTTGGCTTTTAATGATTATTTATACATGTCAAATTATAGAGAAGAAAACTCAATGAAACACTCATAGTGACTATATTAAGGTTTACAATCATCTTCTGAACTATGAATACTACTGAATACACAGGTTTTACATCCAGAAGTTTAGTAAGACTACTTTCAATTCTTCTAGCAAATGTTCCATGTAGCACATACTTACTCCTTTTAGTACATCCTCTCGATAGGAACTATATTTCATGAATAAAGTGATTTTCCAGCTAGTGTTGCAATTAACGGCATTCACCTATTAATGAAGAATGTGAAATTGTAAAACTGTGATTCCATTTTATACCAGAAATTATTCCTCCAACTAGTAAAAAAGAGAAAAAAAGATAACTCTGGACAATAAAGTATGTACCTCAACACAAATACCATCCAAAAATAGTAATTACCATCTACGCAGATCTTAGTAATATTAATTAGCATAATCACGTTCATGATAACAATGAATGAAGCTGTGAGGTTTTTTTTCCTCTCATGATAAAAATAAACAAATTCATTTTCTTTCCTCCTGAACTTACCTCCTTACATCCTGGGTTATCGAGAAGCTCTATGTTGCTGGCATGCAGTGGTTGTCCTGCGTTCACAGGCATCAAAACAACTTTATCACCCACAACAATCTAGGAATCAGAAATAAGTTGTAACTGAGACACCAAGCAGATCTGTGGTGCTATATCTGAAGCTAGAAATAACTGCAGGGAAGTCCAGTTATTGACCTAATACCTGGTCTGGCTTCCACACAAATCTTAACTCAATTCTTTTTCTCTTTGAGTAAAATATTTTCTGATAAATGATCATCTAGTCATGTTTCATAGTGCCTAGCAGCCTGGATTCATAAAACTAGTGTGGACCCTTTTCTTATTAGTCTCCCATTTCAGTAAGAACTTTTTCAATGTCAATAAATAGGATGTTACCCCTGCATCCCGGGGGCTTATGCCGTGAGTGCAGCAGCAGAGCAAGTGAATGCATCTGCCACAATCAATCTGCCTAAATAGTAGAACCACATCAAGTGCAAGCAGAAAGTGTTATTCATTTGTATTATCTATGGGATTAAAAACAAGTCTGTTAAATTTGAAATTTCCCATCATCCCAAAAATACATTAAATATTCTAATGTCATCTGGATCCAGGAAATGCCCAATTCGGTATGACCTTGTAGAAATATGCTTATTGTTTGGTCCTGGAGCATCTGCTTCATTCTTATTTTAAACATCCAAAACTAATATTGCTCTTTAAATTTTGAAGTTCAGTTTTAAATTAAAAAAAATTTAACTTAAAATTTTTTTAATTAGGGGGTGCCTGGCTGGCTCAGGTGGTAAAGCATGCAACTCTTGATCTCAGGGGAGTAGAGATTACTGAAAAAAATAAATAAAATATATATAAAAAAATTTTTAGTTGGTTTTGGGAGAAATGCTCCAGAGAAGTAGGTCGAAGTTGATTTTTCATTTATGTTATCATTAACAATGTCCAATTTATCTTCAAGAATTTCTATTCATAACTCAAATTGTGGGAAATGAAGTTATGTTTTCTTTTTTTTTTTAATGATTTTATTTATGTATTTGTCAGAGAGAGAGAGAGAGCACAAGCAGGGGGAGTGGCAGGCAGAGGGAGAAGCAGGTTGCTCGCTGACAAGGAGCCCACTGTAGAACTCAATCCCAGGACCTTGGGATCATGACCTGAGCTGAAGGTAGACACCTAGCTGCCTGAGCCACCCAGGTGCCCCTAAGTTATGCTTTTTTAATGGTAATAATGAACAGTTTAATTTTATAGTTACTAAAGTTTCTCTTGTTACAACCCATTAGAAGACTTATCACTGTATGGGGTGCCTAGGTGGCTCAGTCGCTTAAGCCTCCGACTCTTGACTTCAGCTCAGGTCATGATCTCAAGGTCCTAGGATTGAGTCCTACATTGGGGTCGATGCTGATCACAGAGCCTGCTTGTCCCTCTCCCTCTGTTCTTCTTTACACTCCCTTCTCTCAAATTAATAAAATCTTTTTAAAAATAAAAGACTTACTACTATATAAGACCTACACTTTCAATTCTCATATAGAATTGCTCACCAGCTCAGAAATGAAAACTAATACCTTCTCTTTGCATATTTCTTACTGAGTATTAGAGTACATTAGTTTGACAGATAACTGAAAAATTAGGCCTCAGAAAATAAGAATAAACAAAACTTCTCCTCCCTTAACCTAGACCAAGACTTTCAGGAACATAATTTCTTATTTCCAACATAAATTAAGCTTTTATGGGTTATATACAGGAGCTACATTCACACAAAGTACTGTTGTCACAAACTATGATAAAGAAGCCTCAAGCTCACTATTCGAGCAAAGGGAAATTGTTCTTAGGTTTGCAGAAGTAGCTTCTACTGCTCATAGGATTGGTCTCTATTCATCACCTGCCTTTCAAGTCCATCATCAGTTGGGTGCTGGGGCCGTGACTCACCAAAGCCATCACAGAAGCTCTCTATGCACAGATAAGGGGATATCATCAAGAAACATGAAGTGAGAGGGTGAGGGGGCTGAGCCGGGTTCTCTTTGTGTAAAAAAGGGAGGGAGGGAGGGAGGAAGAGTACATGCATCAGAAATCTTTCCAGGGATTTACTGTGGTACAGGGGACAGACAACGAGGAGATGGAAAAAAGGATGAGACTTTAAGCAATACATCTTTATATTGTTTTCTATCTTTGAACCAAAATTGGTAAGTATTTTTAAAAATTAAATATAAGCAAAAACATATAAACTCACCATGACATAAACATATTTCCAACATCCCCTTCCAAAACATACACACACACACACACACACACACACACACACACACACACACACACACACTTATTATTGCACATGACACCAAGGTAGCTTCAACTCTCAGGGCCAAACAGAAGTCTACGTGGCCATTCTTACTACAAATACCGGGACTTAATACACTCCCTGCCTGTGCTGCGTCTGATCTTCCAATTTCTTAAAGGACAATTGGATTTGGTCTACAATGTCATGCTTGTCTGCATTGTATAAATATTAGCCAATAAGCTGCTAAATATAATGATATATTCTAGCTATGTCTTTCCAATTAAAAGAATATTTTTGTTTGCACTTATATCCACTGATCTATGTCTTACTATTTTACTCTAGTTTTCTGTAAGCTTTGGGTCAACCCATATGTTATATTTATTTCAAAACACCGCCCAGAAAGTCTTCTAATGTATATTTTTAAGAGACCAGCCATATAGGCAAAATGCTCTAAACACCAAGGGTTCATAAGAACGTTATTCACAAAGAGAATCTAACATTAACTCACTAATTTCCAAGTCCTCAGTCTTGTTCTTGACAACAGTTACTTTGACTAACCAAGATGAAAAAAAAATCTTGCAGATGGATTGGACAAGAGGCTAATCAAAAGAAATAAAAAGAACATTAGAGGTGCCAAAAAGAACACAAAGTGTGACAAACTCTCTGTCCTCAGGGAATTCACACCTAATTAGATAACTTGGTAATATGCTCTGAAGAACGTAGCACTGGGCTGGTCCACTGATGTGGTCTGATGCCTTCTGAGAAGCTGTGTTATTTAAAATAAGGAACTTGAGGGTGCAATCATTTTCTGCCATGTCATGCTCACCCTAGTACACAAGCATCTTTTAAAAATTCCAATTCCAAAAGCACTTCTGTTGATTCTATGCAACAGCCATGAAGATCCAAGCTGAGATTTTACTGGAAATAAAGAGTAATATAATGCCACTGGCAGCTACTTTTCTTTGGAAGTGACACCTGGCGTGACATTGCAGTAGAAGCCAACATATCAGGGATCTATCTAGTCCTGCCTTTGCTAGAATTCCAAGAGAACTAGTTTTGCAAAATAACAAAATCTACTTGCTATTTGAAGAGGCTCTTTGCCTAAGAGTTGAATTTTTCTTTTCACTGAAAGAATATCTGGGCTTTCCTCCTTTTTAAAATCTACCACTGGGGCGCCTGGGTGGCTCAGTCATTAAGCGTCTGCCTTCAGTTCAGGTCATGATCCCAGCGTCCTGGGATCAAGCCCCACATCGGGCTCCCTGCTCCGCGGGAAGCCTGCTTCTCCCTCTCCCACTCCCCCTGCTTGTGTTCCTTCTCTCGCTGTGTCTCTCTCTCTGTCAAATAAATAAATGAAATCTTTTAAAAAAAATCTACCATCAAGGTAAAGAACTAATGTCTTCTTTCATCAAAGTTGAAAATGAAAAATTAACCACTCAATCATGGGAAAATAAATGAAAATGAAATATTTATGTACTCTGCTATCCCCAATGACTTTCTAACTAAACAACAGCAAACAAGAGCCTCTTTACAGCTGGAAAGTTGAGGGATCCATGAATCTATTTTTCCCCCAAAACTACCCAACTGACCCTTCTATAAATGGTAGAAACCACTGATTTTTGAGGATATGAGCATTTTTCTCCCCAAACTATCATCAGCCTCATTCTTACATTTCATTTCAGTCACTGAAAATCTTATTGGTTACTTACAACCTGAATCACAACTTACTAATTACTTAATAGTAAAATAAAAGTTTAAAAATCCTTTGAACTTTATAATTTCTTCTTCCTAGCTTACTATACTTTTAAAGAAAATCAGTAGTAATTAAATCACTTGTTATGAAGTGACAGTATTTGCAACTGCCTTCAATAAAATACATTTTGGAATTTTAGAACAATACTTATTGCTAGGGAATGCTACCTATTTCTAGGGAAGAAAATGAACATTACAATACAATTATTTATGCGCCAAACCAGGGATGTGGGTGTGCTTATGTTTTCACAGCAACCTTAATCACATACAACAGCTACATAGTGGTGAGCAAAAATCGTGAGATGTTCCAGCAAAAAGCAATGTGGAAGGTTGTTTTAGCCATGCTTTATGGAGCACATCTATATAAGGAGGACTTCTACATTGCACTTAACAATTACATTGTCCATTTTACCAAGACAGAATGTTTGGGTGGGAGGCCCCCCCACCCCAGTACAACTAATTATTTGAAATAGTTCATTACATTCAACTCTCAGTTGATCCTATAAAGGCATTTGGGAGCAGGGAAAGGAATAGATAGAATGAATAAATAAAGAGAATGAATTAATAAAATCCACAGCTAATCTAAAGGCCCTAATTTATCCAATCATTTCCTCATATTCCCTCAGAAATTCAGCTCGGGTTTTACTCAAAATCAAGTCTGATTTTCATTGACCACTTACAGACTGGGACACTGCTCCATGGGAGACTGGAGAGGGAAAAAAAGCATTACAAGAAAGGGCACCAGAAGACATGGGGTGTCCATAAACTGCATAATCAGTCCCTATGTAACTGAGAGTTGATTGTAATTAACTACCTACTGAAATTAAAATATATATCATGCTCACAGCACACATCATTGATGACAAATAATAAACAAGTAGAAATTTTTTTCTTAAAGGAATCCAACACAAGACTTAAGGTGCATTACATTCCTGCATGCCATGCATCTCCCAAACCTTACCTAAGGAGGGTATCATCAGATAATTTATTAACCAAATTAAACCATGAAGCTTGCATCCTGTGGAATTGAATTTGTATTTCAAAATTCGCTGAAAATATAGACTCACTATAAAAGAGGACACTTCTAGAACAAGAAATATCCAAAACATATTTAAAATGTAATCAAAGTATTGAGAACACTGTCAGAATAATTATACTTTTATATTGCCTTGAATTCATAACATTAATTTTTTTAAAATCTCAACTATTTTTCTTAATCACCTGACCCAATACTTGCAAGGTGTTCTATTTAAGAAAGTTATTTAGCATTTATCGAGCATTTTCCATGTGTTAGGAACTGTCATTTGCTACTTTATTACAAACAAAAATATCCAACAATTGATCCTGTTGAATCATTTCACATAATTTTTATTTTCCCTACTCCATAAACTAGCAGAAAATACTTTGGCAACTACTAAAATTTACATGATACGACATACCTGTATTCCAAAACATATTTTAAATACTGTCATCAATAAGCAAGTGCCTATCTATATAGCTCCTCATACGTTATACATCTTTAAGATTTATACACTGTAAACAGCTGACCATAGAGCCAGTAAATGAAATATTGCCATAATTCACTGTTACTCTATTAATTCAAAGGGATAAAAAACATTTCCTAAGCATAGCTTTCTCCTTACAACCATGCTCCCTTCTGATTAGGAAAGGAAGTAAATTCTACCTCTCCTTTAAAAGGTTCAGTCAATGTTAACATTACTTAAATTCTTTCACATGAATTCCAGCTGGAAGATGATTTTTTAATTAATCTCAATTTTGTCTTTTTATGATTCCCAAGCACAATGTGCATTATAAATAAATAGTTCTAGCCTATTCAAGAGATTACCATAAAAATAATGTGTTGATTGAAAACTACATGTTCTTTCTTTGTGCTATCTGGATTCTCTCACTTATTAAGAATTACTGTCTTTAGGAACACGCTGTTTCTCTATTAATTTTATTTTTACATACATTGTCACCCTCACTTCTCAGCTTCCAGAAGGGATGAATATAAAACCAAGACCCTTCGTTTCCTGCAACATCCAAGGACACACGCATGGCATTCTTCTCCAGTAAAGCAGGTAATCTCTTGTTGACAGTCAGATACTTGTTGCTTTTTATATGCAGCAGCTGTGGGGAAAAAGACATTACCGCCTTTATTCTTTGATGTCCTCTGTTAATTACATGTATGTGTTTGTACATATATCTTGTGCTCACATAATCCTGCTTGATGTGCAGGTTAAACAAAAGCACTCTTCAAACTTCACACTCACCATCTTTCCAAGCTGACTTTCTTTGGGCTCCTCCTCACCTCTACCCCACAATGAACCAGGCACATGGAGAAATCAAACAAGAGCACATGTCTGAAAATTTTTATCTACTGATAAATAATATGATAAAACCAGGCTTCCCGAAGGAGACCAGGAAATGCCCCCAAATCACATTTTCTTCATTTCTTGCACAGACACAAAACCAGAATATGCTAAAAAATAACCAAGAAACTAAAATAATGCACCGAACCTCTTAGTATCATGAACTATCCTTGCCATGGACAGCCCTACTTCTTCCTCTATGAAGAGGCGAGCTTTGCATCCCAAATAATTCCTGCAGGAGGACACCGATCCTACTCCCTTCTCAGATGAGCAAAGAAGCACCATTTCTCAGACTTTTTGGATGCCATGGACCAAACCTTTCCAAGACATTATTCTACCGAGTAGGAAAGCTAAAACAAACAACCTTTCCTGTCTATTATGACAATCATTTCAAAACAGAATGGTCATTTTACTATCCACAATATAAGAAAGAAATTATCTCATGAGCCAATGAAACCCTCCTGGCCCAACCCTGCTCCTTCAAAATCTGCCTTGATAGAGCACATGGCTCGGTCCCACTGACCATGCAAACATTTGCACTTCCGGTTCTTGACAAGAAACATAAGCTCCTCTTGCTGGCACCTCACATTAATCAAACCTTGGTTAAGAAAAACTCTATTTATGGAGGATTGCTCAAGGGACATGCAACCCACCCATGCCACAGGTATCATATAATCTCATTAGATGAAGTCCTACATTCTGGTTGTTGCAGATCCAGGCACTCTCAGCATGTCCCAGGAGAGGGCTGCTTTGACGGTCCTGTGCACTGGCATTTTGCCATTGGCCAATAACAAAACATCAGGCAATATTATTTTTTAAAACAGCTCTGTGAAACACCTCATTGTAGTGTTTACTGTAAGGAAGTTGTGAAGGCTATTATTTACTCTATTAAACAGTGTCCTCTTTATGAGAGCTCACTGGAGGAACACGTCTCTGGTCTTCCTGGGAACATTTGCGCTTCTAGACCTTTGACTTAGTTCTATGTTAAGGACCTCCTAGGGGAGTGCTATAATATACTATGCTTCCCTTACAGCAAGGTGAGCAATGAAAAGGCTTCCAAGCAAAGCTGGCTGGACTTCACAACTTGGATTTTATAAACATGCCTCCGCTCTGACTTCACCTCTTTCATTTAACCACTCTTTTCCCTTTGACGCAGTTGCCTTATTTATTTCTATTTTATCTTATGTGGTATGTATTTTTGAAAATGCCTTACATTCTTTTTGGAACAAGGTGGGGCATATATTAACAAATAAATCAAGTAAAAAGTTAAAAGATCTAAGTGAAACACAAGAGAGGAATGCAGGTGAGATAAATCAGTGTGCACACTCATTGAAATAAATCATTTAATAACAACTCAAGGACAATTTCCATATAAAAGTACAATATGAAAACTTTCCTCTCTCTACAAAATGAAAAAATACAGCTTCGTGTGTTACATGGTAGTCCCATTAATTCTGAAGGAAGATTTTACTACAGGCCTTTAGAAATGATGTTTCCCCATCTTCCTCCTTTTGATGTAATGACCTGTGCATACATCTAGATTAACTCACTTTCTTACGTGTACACATCAGACTTATTCACAAACATATAGAATACTGTGCTGAACATCACCTGAAAATATCACAATATCCATAATTGCCATCAAAGAACAAACTATTGTATCCCCAATTTTAATGCAGCTTGACATTCCTATGCAAATGCAAATTATCCATAAGATATTGACCTTTTTTAAGAGAAAGTAAATAGACTTACTTGTATAACATTACTGTATTTCACAATTTCTCCCAACAGTTTCTTATTCTCTGATTCATTTTGTTTTTGTTCCAGTTCTGCAGCATGCTGTAAAATGATTATCAAATACTCAGCATGGAAACATAGTAAACAGAGTACAATAATTAACAAAGAAACAAGGTTATTTTGGGAACAAAGACTATAACCATGAATAAAATAGGCTGGCTGCTTTACTCTTGGTGCTAGGGGTAGGGGGACCAACAATTAAATAAATGACTGTAATATAGTATGATCATTGTCTCAATTTGATGCTGAAATGTGGCCAAAAGTATCTTGGGATGCTTTTATGTTAAAAATCTCAGAAAAGTACTAGGCTGTTTGGTCTTACAAAATTAGTTTCAGAAGGAATATTGTTAGACAAACCAAACAATATAAAAATAGAAGGTGAATTTCAAAAGACTCAAAATAGTTTCAATTCCAAAAGTAACAGGAATTTTAGTAACACAAAATTTAAGTTCTATCGAATTTACATTTAGCTCAAACCAGAAGCAACAGACTTTCAATTTTTTTTTAGGCTTTCAAGAAAAAAATTAAGTAATATGCCAAGTAAAATATCACTGGATTTGAGATTCCTACAGAGATTCTGAGTTGTTTCTAGTTTGATGTGAATCTTTGAATTAGTCTGGCACACCCTAAAATTTAGCAGCAGGAATGTATTAGCTCCATGCCAGGAAATGAGGGGTCACACCCTATAACTTAAAAGTCCCTTCCATTTTCAGTGTGTTGCTACAACTATTCTAAATCTCTGTGTATTGAGTGAAATCACTAAGATACAAAATAGATGGTTTGTTATTGCTGTTCTAGGTCTAGCCTAAACCAGACCAATGGAAGCCTGGCCCTTACCTGTAATTTCTTCAGCAAGGCTGCCTCTGTGTGGTTCCCCTGTTTGGCTTGCTTAGCTTTCCAATATTGTTTCTGGGCAGAATATCGGTTCATAGGGCACACCTTAAAGAGGCAGTCTAAAACAAAGCAACAAACAAAAACACTGTAACTAAGGCAACCAGCATTTCTTAGATTTTCTTTATAGCCTAGCCCTGGCATCTTGTAATCCCTGAGTAGAAAGAACATTGAGCCCATCTCCCAGTCAACTCAAACTCCCCCCATAACATCCTTTCCAAATAATTAGACTGTTAAAATACCTTCTGGTTCATTAGTTTAGGTTTTTGAAAGGCTACCATAGTTATTGTAATTTATTAAAAAATCAAGTCAATGTAATCATTCCATTTTAAGGTACTTCTTAATGATAATGGGACCTAGTCTTAGAAAGTGAATAGAATGAGCTTAGTGACTTTCACTACCTTCCCTCACCTTGCACAATTATTGATTCATGGTATGTATCTTTGACAGCCAAAGTGATACAAAAAGTAGAAACAATCAATCACAACAATTACATTTTAGGGGTGCCTGGGCGGCTCAGTCATTGAGCGTCTGACTCTTGATTCCAGCTCAGGTCATGATCTCAGGGTCATGAGATCAAGCCCCACATCAGGCTCCATGATATGCTTGAGATTCTCTCTCTCTCCCTCTGCGTCTCTCCCTGCTCACGCTCACTCTCTCTCTCTCAAATAAATAAATAAATCTTTCTTAAAATAAATAAATAAATCACATTTCAGTCATCTATTCCCCAAGTTTCCACATACCTGTAATAAATATCAAGATGGGAAATCATAGTGGAATAATATAGGTAATGATATCTCTAAATCAAAAACTAAATATATTTTTTCTTTTTAATGAGGAAATTGTAAATTTGACTAAACAATCCTTCCATATGCTAATGATTTTGTATGTTTGCGAAATGGACTACAATCCAGAATAAAGACCAACTCCCCACATTCTATGATAAAGGATTAGTGATGCAGAAAATCTAAATATTACCTTCATTTTTTTCACAAAAAACTATTAATTTAATATAATAAATTTATTTTGGTTGAGTTAATATTTAGGATCATTCTCATTTTTTAAATATGTATCACAAAAATAAAATTCAGGGGGCACCTGGGTGGCTCAGTCGGTTGAGCGTTTGCCTTTGGCTCAGGTCATGATCCTGGAGTCCTGGGTTCGAGCCCTGCATCAGGCTCCCTGCTCAGTGGGGAGTCTGCTTCTCCCTCTGCCCCTTGCCCTATTCAAGCTCTCTCTTTCTTAAATAAATAAAATCTTTTAAAAAATAAAATAAAATAAAATTCAGTCAATTTCACTACATTATTGACTACATTATATATATATTCATTCTATTTTCTTTAAAAATATTTATAAAATTGGGGTGCCTGGGTGGCTGGGTTGGTTAAGCGTCTGCCTTCAGCTCACATCATGATATCAGGGTCCTGGGATCAAGCCCCGCTTTGGGCTCCCTGCTCAGCAGGGAGCCTACTTCTCCCTCTCCCTCTGCCCCTTCCCCTGCTCGTGTGTGCTCTCTCTCTCTCTCTTTCTCTCTCTCAAATAAATAAGCAAAATCTTTTAAAAAATTATAAAATTAAATGATGGACTTGATCTCTTTTCAAATCTCTTACGGTTCTAATGGCATAAATGATCAAGAAATATGACTATACATTTTTAAAGAAATTTTAAAAAACACAAAAGAAATAATGACTCTTTCTATAGTTTGTAATTATAAACAAATTCTATTGATTGTCCTCCCACTCAATGTACACACAGGCTGTAGAAAACTAATTGTTAATTTCTGGTTTAAAAGTTATTCGATGAGTAAATATTTCATACATAGCAGGAAACAGACACCTTCTGCCAGCTAAAAGTAGGCTGAGAGACCATCACAATTATAGTATGATACAGGTATCTCCACTTGGCACATGTGTGTGAAAACCAAAAAACTAGACCTGAAAACTGTTTCCCTTGGCAACATATGTTATAAGCCCTCGAAATTACTGCCTACATATTAGTAACTACAAAGAGAATATACAAATTTTTTTCAAGCACCAATATACAGGCTGTTAATATCACCAAAAAAATGCTCCTAATGTAATGCAGCAGACTATTCTGACTATCCTGTACTAGGCCAGTGACTGAATTCTACATTGTCTTAGTGTAGCAAAAACACAAATCCATATTCAAGTGGAACTGAACTCCATCATCTGCAGCCTATACTTCTGACTTCATCCACGCGTGAAAAGAAAAGAGAAAAATGTATCCCTCTCCATTACTTCAAATTCCTAAGTTCATTAGGAAATGGTCCTTTAAAGAAGAAAATACTTTTGCTAAATTCTAGATCACCTCGATAGCACTCCTAATTAGTGGTATCTTTGGGTAGCTAGCAAGCAGACTGTGTGTGTCATGGTCCTGACTGTTGTGGCTGAGGTTATTGTGAAGTGAAGCCCAACACTCAGCCAAACCATGTTTACTGGTTTGGTTGTGCTGCTAGGTGCAAAGAATCAGGTCCTGTCCCCAAAAAGTTCACAGTCGAGTGGATGAGACAGGCGTCTACCATGTGTTGGAAGTTTCACACTGGGGCTCTTGAGAAGGTACCATGGGACACAAAGATGCACGTGGCCCACTTCACCAGGGGAGATCAGAATAGTCCTCCAAAGGAGAAGACACAAGCCAAGTTTGAAAGAACCAACATTAATTCAGCATATTGGCAAGGGGGTTCAAATGCACAGAGGGGAGGGTCATGCCACACAGAGCCAATGGTGGGTACAAAGGCAGAGAAGGAGAGTGCCGAGGAACCTACTAACTGTACAAGAAACTACAGCCTAGGTTGTGAAGTGAGAATGGAGCAGTTGGCCAAAGCAGGGGTCTGTAGAGTACTCTGTGCTAGATTAGAAGAATGGACTTTATTCCCTGGAAAATGTCGAACTCTTAAAGGATTCTAAGTTCTTCACAGTGTGTGAAAGAAGATGTGACCGAAAGGCCAGGAGACCAGCAGAAAGCCCCCTGCCAGCATGCTGGGGGACAGCGAGGATCTGAATGTGGGCTATATGGTACTTGGGGGATAGCCACAGATTTCAAAGAAAGCAGCAGAGCCAACAGGCTTAATAACCTATGAGATGTGGGGTGGGGAGAGGTGAGAAGGAAGGAAAGTGAAGATGGCCAGATGAATAAGCTTCCATCGACTTGTGTCTGAGATGCTAAGCCTCGGATCTCAAAAGTCTTTCCATCATCAGGGCCTTGGTTCTGTGGTCATCCTCAGCAGCCTCCCACTGGCCACATCTCATTTCGTACTACAGTAAATAAATAACCAATCCATTTCTGTGTGGGAACTAGTATCACGGGACTATTTTGGTTGATGGGAAAGAATGTGGGGCATACACAGATGTCTGTAAAAATGCTTTTCTTGATGGTGATGGTGATGGGTGTGTGTGTGTGTGTTTAATTCTCTCTTCCTCTTTTAGAAAACATAAAAAAAAAATCTACTGGTCTTGGGCTAGTCACATATTTTGTCTGATTCTAAATTTACTGCATAATAAAAGTGTTAATGATACCTGCCACTCCTCATTCACAGGACTGCTGAGATTCACAGAAAGGAAATCTGTGTGAAAGTACTCTGTGAACTGTAAAGCCTTATTATAAATGTAAGATATTATTATTAATATTGCTTCATTGATTCAGCAATCACTTCCCTAAGCTTAAGAGATGACTAAACCCTTACAGAGCTCCCAGCAAAGAGCAACAAGAAGCAGAGTCCTCGGGTTGAACCTGAACACAAACCGAAAACACTCAATTCACAACAAGGTGTTTGCACCTGTGGTTTAAGATGCCACAGTGTTATCATATAAAATTCTCGAATTCCTTGAAACAGCATTGCAGTGAGCAGAGGAGGCAATCTCTACTACCTTTAACATATGCAGACACAATCCCTCACACCAGCACAGGTGGAGCCGGAGCCTTCCACAAACGTCCCACATTCTCCCCCCTCTGCCAGTAGGAATCCGCTCTTTCAGAGCTATCCTCTATTATCTGCCCTCCTCACCGTGCCCTCTAGTATTTCTTGGTCTGCTCATTCTCTAAATTCAAAGGTATATAAGAAAAAGGTTTTCCAGGGCGCCTGGGTGGTTCAGCTGGTTAAGCGTCTGCCTGCAGCTCAGGTCATGATCCTGCGGTCCTGGGATCGAGCCCCATATCAGGCTCCCTGCTGAGCAGGGAGCCTGCTTCTCCCTCTGCCTCTCTCCCTGCTTGTGCTCTCTCTCTCTGTCTCTCTCTCCCTGTCAAATAAATAAATAAAATCTTTTTTTTAAAAAGTTAATTAAAAAAAGAAAAAGGTTGTCCAATCAGAAAGCAGCTCAGTGTCATCTGTTAAGTAAGTAAGAACATTCTCTTCAGTATTTCAAGACTCAAAGAATAATTTTTAAAAAGGGAAGTTTTGCCTCATAGAGCCAACACTAAAAGCACAAATTAAAGGAAGTAACTTGAGTTAATTTTTTTTAAAAAGCTTAACCTGAAGACCTAAGTCCAATAATTTTGCAGAATTACAGAAGTTCAGGAAATGTGAGTAATCCTATAAAACATATTCAGTCAGGCAATATTATAAGAACAATGCCTTAGAATTACAACTTTTTTTTTTTTTTAACAACTCTGGAAGGAAAGTAAGCCTCCCAAAAGTGTTCACTTTAAACTGAAAGAACTGGTAGCATTTTTTGGCTGTTTATAAACATTAGTGGAGGAAAAAATATGAAAGCCATTCAAACAGTGTGGAGCAAATAATGTGGATACCAAAGAACTACCTTTCCCACATGATTCCATGTAAATCTGGCAGGAAACCAGTCTAAACCTCCACTTAACAACACCTATCTAAATAGTTTTGAAATGTTTTGCTTTGTATCTGTACTAAATATTTGCATCTAAGGCAGTTTCTGTCCCCCAGAAACTGTCCATAGGACTCCATTTAGGCTACTAGATGCAAAGTTATGTAATGGCCAACAACTTCCTTTGGTAATGGTGGAAAGAAAACTTTGTTTCATTTCTCTTCCCTCCTAAAGATATTGTAAGATTTAAATGACACAAGACATATTAAATCATCAGCAAATGCCTGTCACAAAACAGGCATTCAACAAATGGTTCTTTCATAGTAGCTTGTAAAATTACCTCATACTGATTACAGGGAACATGGTTGCCAAGGGCTTTATTATTTCCACGTGGAGAAAGGTGAGGAGGGAGGGCGTCTGGAGCCTTCCTTTTTCTCTTTATGATATATACAGGACACAGCAGCATTCAATGAATGTTATGGGACCTTCCCAATGATAAAATGGAAAGTAGTAAGAAAACTCTCCCTAGGGTAAGGGATAGGCACACAAGGGGCCATTGGATACTCATAATTAGAATTCAGAGTTGGTCAGAAGACAGGTACACATTTCATTAACTGAAAATGTAACTGTAGCTCTCTTTTGTCTTTCAGTTTCTCTAAGAAAGCATCATGAAATACAGTGTTTGTATAAAACTCTTTACGTTTAGAGTGTGTTTTTTAAAAGGAGTGTATTTTGGGATGCCTGGGTGGCTCAGTCGGTTAAGCGTCTGCCTTCCACTCAGGTCATGATCCCAGGGTCCAAGGATCGAGTCCCGTATCCGGCTCCTTGCTCAGTGGGGAGCCTGCTTCTCCCTCTGTCTGCAGCTCCCCCTGCTTGTGCTCTCTCTATCCTTCTCTCTCTGACAAATAAATAAATAAAATCTTTAAAAAAAATTAAATAAAATTTTTTAAAAAGGCGTGTGTTTTGTTTTGCTTAGCCATGGAAATCTCAAAGGAAACCTCTACCTCCCTCGGTCATAGCCTAAGGCAAGGGTAGAGAGGGTGTGTAAGAGGGAAAGAGTCCTCTATAAAATTTATTACAGGGATTAGCAAACATTAAAGTTTATCACAACCCCTGGATGGGCAACCAGGAAGATGCAAGATAATTTCCTCTAGGCAAAAGTCAGCTATTTTACTACCAAAGAGAGAGAGAAATAGCCTTTTGTACTTACAGACTTCTAGCCGGCTAAAATGTTAGAACTCCAAGGGGCTTCAGATAAAATCTGACAGTAAGCTGCCTAGGTCATTCATTACAGAATCTCTAGATCAAAATAAATTACAAATATGAAGAAGTTCAACCACACATAGGATGCTTGAATGCCTTCACAAGTGACTGGCCTCTTGGTGGTCGGGAGGGATGGCAAGACCATACTTGGTTTGCTCATTCCAATTTACTCCCATGGAACACTTTTTAAACTGTCAAGAGTACTACACATTAAGAGTCAAGATGATTTGAGACCCTGAGAGTTAATCAGGATTATTTTCCGTCTATCCCAGAGAAGGAAATGGAGACTTTTCTTAAGACCACACAGTTGGTAAGGAATCGAGCTGGAATTTGAACTGCGATCCTCTGAACCCAACCCAATATTCTGTCACCGTGTGATGACACCATTTGGGAGCAAGTGTATCAATACAGAGGCAAAATCTGTCTCACTTGAAAAGCTGTTAAAATTTTACATGTACACCTCAAGACGAATTAGAACAAATCTAATCTGACTTCTACACAATGGCCCTAAATATTTGAAGTCAGCAACCATCTGACATCCCGAGCTCATCTTTGGTTTGATTACCACAGAGGGATCTCCTCACAAAATTCCATTTTTATTATAAAATATGAAGAATACTTCCTCACAATAGATGAGATTTTAGCCAATTAAACATTGACTTGTTAGAGCATTTATTAAAGCAGTTATTAATGTATTTAGTAAGTATATGCAGTAGTAAAAACACTGGTCAGAGAGTGAGATGTGCCTCGGTTTCCATGCTACACAGTCTTGCAACATAATACAACTTCTAGAGAAATACTATGAAATAATATATATATTATATATGTGTGTATATATATATATATACATATATCTCTACAAGGGTCATAATTAACCTCAAAAGAAACTAATGAATAGTTTTTCATGGGAAATAGGCCATATAGGTATATGTAATTAAACAAATCTTTTAAAACAAAAATAGGAATGTTACAAAAATCTTAGTCTCAAAAACATTAACTAATTCATATATTAGTGGGTAAATATTCAAAAACAAATGAAACTTCTATTTTGCTTCATTTGGAGTGGGGAGAAAAATAAAATTGAAATGCATCAATGCTAATTTTCCTTCTAGTCAAGGTTTAAAATTTGAGCATTAGGCAGACCATTATACTACACAGAAGTGGAATTTTTATCAGAAAATCATAAAGTATAATTTTGCAATCAATTATCCCATTCTCAAAATATCATATTACCATTGATAATCAAGAGTGTCATAAACAGGGGCGCCTGGCTGGCTCAGTTGGTTAAGCGACTGCCTTCGGCTCAGGTCATGATCCTGGAGTCCTGGGATCGAGTCCCGCATCGGGCTCCCTGCTTGGCAAGGAGTCTGCTTCTCCCTCTGACCCTCTCCCCTCTCATGCTCTCTCTCTCTCTCATTCTCTCTCTCAAATAAATAAATAAAATCTTTAAAAAAAAAAAAAGAGTGTCATAAACAGACTGATTCAGAAATCTAAATGCAAGTTTCTTTTCTTTTTTATTTTTTTTAAGATTTTGTTTATTTGAGAGAGAGAACATGAGCCGGGGGGAGGAGAGGGCAGAGCGAGAAGGAGAAGCAGACTCCCCACTAAGCAGGGAGCCCAACATGGGGCTCGATCTCGGGACCCTAAGATCACGACCTGAGCCAAAGGCAGACGTTCAACCAATTAAGCCACCCAGGTGCCCCTAAATGGAAGATTCTGAACCCAGTTACACAAATATCAAGTCTGAAAAAAAAAAGAAGTGAATTTATACATTCATAAATGTGTGTGCATGTATGTGTATATATACATACATATATAGACACACACATATATAATAGTTTTTTATATAGTATGTTTTATATGTTTATTTGTATTCTTATTTATGTGGATAACATATTGTTATGGTGTATCCTTTATATCAAAGATTATCACATACATTCCCTCATTTAATTCTAAAAACCTTTTAAGATAAGCATTAGTATTATGAATGAAGAAAGAGAAACTTGGCACATTTTAGAGATTTATCCTTAAGTCTCAAAACGAGTTTTTAGACCTAATCCACATCAATCTGTCTCCAAAGCCCACCACAATTTAATCGAAGGCATTCTGTATTTCTCAAATTAAAACACACAATATGATATTCTATCTTTCCCTGGTTTCATACTCCAAGAAATACTGACCTTCTACAAGGACCAAAAATATTTAAGAGTATCTAAGTACCTGTAACTCTGACCTAAGAGAAATAGCAAAGTAGCAAGCTAGAAACACTTGGGCAAAGAATGTTACAGCTTCATACCCTCCACTTGGAAAGTAACAATTTTCAAATAGCTGAACAATTAAACTGTTAATACAGATAAATTAACTTTATAGAGGTAGGCTCACCTTTTTAAATCAATTTTAGCATGGCAATAATAACTCCTGGCATAAGAAAAAAAATCTTTTTAAGTCTAAAAGGCTATTTTATGCCAATACAGTTATGTAGTAGAAATATCTAGAATCTAGATTAAAGAATTGCATGCTGCTCATTGTCTAGATACTGTATTAACTACTATTCTCATATGGAAAACCTAAAACAAAATCAGTTCATTGTACTAGGTCTTTTGCAGGCAGCGATGTATCCATATGAACAAAAAAGATCATAGAGTCTTAATCATCATTATCATTGTTGATTTATGCCCAAGTGAGACAAGCTTTCTATTGATTACCACCAACGACTGGGAAGGAAATACAGGAAAGTTGTTTATCAGATTTTCAGATGACGCAGATTGGGAAGCAATAGCTAATCTGACAGATCAAAATCTAGATTTTATAATCTCTACAGGGCAAACATTAACATAATTAAATTTGAAACAAGCCTAAATATAACGTTCTGTATTTATGTTCAAAAAACTTCAACTGCTTAATTACATGATAGAGGGGAGCCAAAGGGCTATTAGTAACAAATCTTAAAAAAAAAAAAAAAAAGCCTAGACCTTAGGCTTGAATTCAAATTAATATAATTACAACGGCCATACATCCCTACCCAGGACAACTCTGGTTTATGCCTGTTGCCTGAACCTAATTATTAACTGTGTACTTTCACTCTCAGTGTCCTGGCTTAGATGATAAAGTATACGATCACCCCAAATATAATAAATGAATACTGGTGATGTGAGAGCTGAAAGCTGATGCAGCCATTTTGGGCTCACTAACAGAAGAATGGGATCACAACCAGAGGAAGTAGGAATACATCCAGATCTTTGGGCTCAATTACACACAGAATATTAGGTGCAATTATGGACGCCACTTAAAAGGTGTAACAGATTACCTGGATCCAAAGTTAGGCAAGTAGGAAAGCAAGCAAAATATAGAAGTTATATTATTTGAGGAACAAAAGTAGAAACTGGGAAATGTCTAACAGAGAAAATGAAGAGTAGGCATAATCTCACTTTATATAACTGACAGCCTACATGTAATAGAAGGAAGACATTTTTTTTCCATATTGATCCAGGATCAAAGCAAAATTTCTAAGTGTGTCAGTGTATTTATAAGTATAAAGAAAATCTTGCTAGCAATTGGAAAAATCCAAAAAATACAAATTAATCACAGGCAAGTAAACTTTTACAATAATGTTCAGGCAGAGGTGGATGAGAAATGCTACAGAGGGGATCTTGCCTTGGGAAGGAGCTCCTTCCAAATACGACCTTCTGTTTAATGATGCCAATTGTGGCAGAGGTGACTGGCATGAAAGGATAGAATTCATGTCCAGTATTTACTGATAAAAAGCTCAGACCTCTCACCTTCCTCAGCTATATTTGTCACACCATGGTTTGGTTTGGCATCTCCCTATTACAGAGACCAGGAAATTCCAGCCCTGGACTCTGTAAGTCTACTAAATATCTGTCAGTACTACGTTAAAATGCTCCAAGTTAAAGCACTACATAAATATTCATTATTATTACTTCAACTTTACAT
Organism: Eumetopias jubatus; assembly: GCF_037043125.1. Classification (NCBI taxonomy): domain Eukaryota; kingdom Metazoa; phylum Chordata; class Mammalia; order Carnivora; family Otariidae; genus Eumetopias; species Eumetopias jubatus. Next base: position 62,679,808 of record NW_028274814.1, read on the forward strand.
TCCAGATGAACAAACACAGTTGTGTTTATATCTTAGAGTTCCGGAAGCATGATGCTTGTGATGTTCTGTCACATAAATATTTTAGTTTGGTAAGATACTCCCAGATTAAAAGAAGATGAACAAAGAACCAAAGGTAAAGGGAATGATAACCAAGAAACACCTCCTCCCTCAACACATAAACACACCAATAGCAGCTACCGTTCAATAACTAAGCACTACATATATACCAAGCCCTATGGTAAGAGCTTCACATGCATTGTTTAATCTTCATAGAAAAATGTGAGACAAGTAGCACCACCATTCCCACTTTGCAGATGGTGAAACTGGAGCTTGAATGTTAGGTTCTGCCCAGGGTCACAGAGTTAGCACGTAGCAGAGGTACGATTCAAACCCAAACACCTAAGTTCGGAGTCCATGCTTTTTTTTTTTTCTTTTTAAGATTTTATTCATTTACTTATTTGAGAGAGGGAGAGCAGGGGGAAGGGCAGAAGGAAAGGAGAGGGAAACTCAAGCAGACTCTGGGCTTAGTGCAGAGCCCAATGTGGGGCTCGATCCCAGGACCCTGAGATCATGACGTGAGCAGAAATCAAGAGTCAGACACTTAACGGACTGAGCCTCCCAGGCACCCGCACAGTCTGTGCTTTTATACTCTGAAGATGGAAAGGACACACACAACCCAGCTATTTTGCATGTCTGGAAGTCAGAATAGTAAAATATTGAAGAATTGGGAAGTGGGAGGAAAAGTGAGACTTCCAGAAAGCAGGCTAGATGTGAGAAGTCAGAAACAGAGAAGAAGTATCAGAGTAGCAGATGCAGGAGACAGGACAAGGGAACTAGAAGAAACAGTTGTGGCATTTTCTTCTCCCTGCATTTTTTTGTCTTCTCCTTTCATATCTATTTCTCCTTTTCCCCCCATAACTTCAAATGTGTGTGCTGTTCTCTTCATCTTAGAGTCTCTCTCATTCCATCTCTCTTTTTCATTTTATCTTAGTTCTTTCTTTTTTCCTAATCATGTTCTTCCTTTTACTCTCTCTTATTTTGCTCTTTCCCCAATATTTCCTTTATCTCTTCTCTGAACTTTCTCTTGACTTCTCTTTTTCTTTCTTTCTCTTCCTTACACAATTCTAAAATTGTGCTTAAAATGTATCATGATTTTGTTTGTATAAGATTATATGTTTTGTACCTCAAATAAAAATGTAGATGAATTAGATATTTTCTGATCAAAACTGAACTGAAAATTAAGTTGCAAAAGCAAAACATATACATATATCTAAAGGGGCCTTGGATATGGAATATAGAAAGTACTCTCACAACTCAATAAAGAACACATACAACCCAATAAGATATGAACAGACACCACAAAGGAAAGATATATGGAAGACCAACAAGCACATGAAGAGATGCTCAACGTCTTTGCTGATTAGGGAAATACATATCAAAACTCTGATTACATACTTCTACATACCAGCTAAAAAGGCTACAATTAAAAAGAATGATAATACCATGTGTTGGCAAGGATGCAGGGCAATTGGAACCTTCATACATGATACATACACATAATCATATCCTCAATCATGGTATGAATGCAAAATGGTTCAAAGACTTAGAAAAATATACTGGTAATTTCTTGAAAAGTTAAACATGTACTTAATATATGATCCAGCAATCCTGGGGACAGCTAGATGGCTCAGTTGATTGAGCATTGGACTCCTGGTTTCAGCTCTGGTCATGATCTTGGGGTTGTGAGATAGAACCTTGCATCAGCTCCGAGCTCCCTCACAGAGTCTGCTTGAGATTCTCTCTCTCTCCCTCTCCCTCTGTCCCTCCCCCAGCTCACATAATCTCTAAATAAACAAATAAAATCTTTAAAAAAATATATATATATATATATATGATCCAGCAACCCCATTCCAAAGTATCTACTCAGGAGAATTAAAACATATGTCCACACAAAGCCTTGTATGCAATGTTCATATCAGCATTATTCATAATAGGGGGAGGGGAACCCAACTCTTAATGTGATAGTATGTCTGAACAATGGAATACTACTCAGCAAAAAAAAAAAGACTGAACTACTGACATATGCAACAGCGTGGATGAGTCTCAAAAACATCTTACTAAGTGTAAGAAGCTAGCCACAAAAAAACTACATATTATGGGATGCCATTTATAGGAAATTCTAGAAATGGCAAAACTATGCATGCAAAGATCAGTGGTTGCCTGGAAATGGGGGGTGCATAAGGAATGACTACAAAGAGAAGAAGACACTTTTGGGGGTCATGAAAGTATGATTGTAATGATTGTAGTGTTGGTTGCACAACTGTATGCATTTACAAAACTCACTGAACTATGTATGTATGTAAATTACTATACAATAAAACTGAAAAAAAATTATTATATTTGTATGTGGCCTTTAACTGCTTACCTTTCTATGGATCAGTGGTTTCCCAAAAATATTCTTAAGATAAAAAATAAACTTTAAAGACATAATAAGGACTCATTTTTGTTGTTTAGGTTGTAGTTTGTTTGTTATGGGAGCAAGAAGACTGGGGTGACTTGTTTGCTACATAACAGGATTTAGCTGGCTTCCCTGCACATGGCAGCTTTCAAAAATATTTGGTGACTGACTGATAAGGCACACCCAGGGGTGCAGCAGGTAGATCTGGTTAAACCTTGTGAGACAGATTTTCCTAAACACAGCACAAAATAAAACTGAGCCTTATTCCAAAATTTAATTTTAATTTGCGGGAAGGAATAGGCTAGAACACCCTTGCTGTATGTGAAAGTGAGGAATTCAGCTCAGACCACTGAGTCACATCAGCAACGCTTCAAAAGGCTCACAGTGAACAGAGATGAGCCTATCCAAGCATCCAGATTAATGACGGAATATTGGACTAACACATCAAATAGGTTAAAATCCAAGAGTTCATAGGTATAAAAAAAAAATACTTTTTGGTCTTCTTTGAAGGTTAGGGTCCCAGCTCATTACTCTAAAAACAAGTAAAGGAGAATATAGGCATATTTAAAAAGAAGGACAAGATAAGAGGAAGGTAAGCCAGCACAAACACAGCACATGCACAAAAGCGTATATGTGCTACCCCGCAAAGTGGAAGACACAGCCAGCACAATTCTGTGTAACGTGATCCCAGCCCAGGAAAAACAAACAAATCTATACCACGCTTTCATATGCTTGATAAAAATTCTGGGAAGACAAACTATGAACAGCGGCTCTCCTTGCAGAGCAGAAATAGGCATGTCAGACAAGGAGAAAGGATCTTCACTTTGTCCTTTTAACCCTTGTAAATATTTCAACCCAATACATTTTTAAACCAAAAACACATTCATTTTCCAAGAAAAGGATCTCATTAATTACGGACTGTTTAATTGTGTGCTTCACTGAGTCCTTTCCCATTCTTTTCCATGACCTCTGTGACAGAGCAGCACCCAATTATTCACCCACTATGAAAATAGGAGACAGGAAACACACCCAGGCTGAGGAGGGGCAGGTTCCTGGTGAGGGAGGGAACAGGAGGCGGGCACATCCCCATCGCAGGCCAGCTGTCCCTGAGGCCAAGGCGAGGCCTTCTCAGCCTGGGAGGGTCCAGTTGAACTGCAATTTCTTTCTTTTAATCTCTACTTAGGCCTCTTCTCAAATATCAGTGAGGCCTGCCTGGGCACTGCAGAACCTGCAACCCCTTTCCAGCCACACTCTGTTACCTTGCTTTAGTTTTCTACATAGCACAGCACCACCTGATGGATGCCTGGCACTTAATAGGTGCTCAGAGGATGGGTCCTAAATGAATGAACACACACATGAATAACTGAGTACAATCTCTAGTTATGCAGTTTAACAAGAGTGGCAAAGGATACAATTAGAAAAGTTCTCAAATGGTTACAGAACTGAACAGAATGAGGATTCCACAAGAATTACAATGAGTTTTCTAAGTGCTTGTAATTCTTACCTCTCCGGCCAGCTATGTCAGAGTCTCTGTATTAGTCAGTCTTCTATCTATGCATATGTGGTCCTTTGTATGTCCACAACTGTTTCAGTGACAGCTCTGAGTGGAAGATCTTTAAGAATCAGGGTAGACGAAAGAATACTGACCCATTTTTAAGGCATTACAAAATAGAGAAGATTCTTAATCCAGGAACCATGAACCCAGAGTTCAGTGGGATTCCTGGAGGTCCACAGATCCCCCAAAAGTGTAAAAAAAAAAAAGTGTGTGTGTTCACAGGTGCATTTTCTCTCTCTTTCTCTTTTTTTTTTTTTAATGTAGGCTCCACACCCAGCATGGAACCCAACACAGGGCTTGAACTCACCACCCTGAGATCAAGACCTGAGCTGAGATCAAGAGTCAAGACGCTTAACAGACTGAGCCATCCAGGAGCCCCAAAGGTGCATTTTCTATCAGAGAGCCAACAGCTTTTATCACATTCTGAGAGGGAGGGATCTAGGCCCCTCAAAACCCTGTAGCAGCTACAACTGTAAGGAAATGTGCCACTGCAAATCATTTTAGGCCACCATGCTGTAACTGTACAAACGGTTGTAGGCAGGCAGGAGTTGTAGGCAGGCAGGAGCTAAACTCTACTTTGCTAATTGACAGAAGCAAAAACGCACAAAGAAAGGAAGGACTGTTACAAGATGCTTTAGAGGGAACAGAAAAAAAAGAAACATCAGTCCCAAACGTGTGCCCAGGCAGGGAAGAACTCCTAGGGCAGGTCCACAAGAAGCCAAGGGAGTGCCCGGATGATGTGGAAAGTCAGAGAAAGAACCACACAGCAACACCCCTTCTGTGTATCTACCCAGGGGAATGGACTGCTTTTGCCCACCGAAAGACACGTCAAGAATATTCACAGCAGTATTATTCATCAAAGCCCCGCAAACTGGAAACAACTCAAAAGACCATCAGTCGGAGAATGGACAAATTGTGGTATATTCATAGAACAGAGTCCTAAAATAGTAATGAAAAGGATGAACTGCTCCCACATGCAACAACATAAGTCACACAGGCACAATGGTGAACAGTCACCTTGATTATCAACTTGAGGGCCAGCTTGGTACGCATCCCATTTCTTGTACCTCAAGTCCAAAACAAGCAAATCCCTGTAAGACCTACCTTTCAAATATATCTAGGATCTGATTTCTCACCGACTCATCAACCTGATCCAAATTGCCATAATTTCTCCCCTGGCTATGGCAAAACCCTCCTAACCAGTCTCCCTGCTTCCACCCCTGCCCCTCTGCCTGTTAACTCTCCACATGGCCGGGGGGGGGGGGGGGTGTAAGCCTATTAACACACAAGCCAGGACCAGTCAGCTTCTGCTCAAAACGCAACAATGGCCCTCTGCCCCCGCCACCCCCAACGACCTTCCTGACTTCATCTGCTACCTCAGGCCACTCGCTAGCTCACCCCAGCCACCCCACCTGCGTGCTATTACTGGCACTTACACAGGACATCCCCTACCTTGGGGCCTCTGACCTGGATGCCACCTTTGCCTTTTCCCCAAGATTTTTGCAGAGTTGACCCTCTCTCCTACTTAGGCCTCTTCTCAAATATCAGTGAGGCCTGCCTGGGCACTGCAGAACCTGCAACCCCTTTCCAGCCATACTCTGTTCCCTTGCTTTAGTTTTCTACATAGCACAGCACCACCTGATGGATGCCTGGCACTTAATAGGTGCTCAGAGGATGGGTCCTAAATGAATGAACACACACATGAATAACTGATGTCAGTTACATCAGTTCTTGGATGTCGAATAAAATCCCACAACCTTGGGTACAATCTATATCTTTTGTCATAAGTATGAATTATTTTGACACAAGACACAGACACAGGAGCCAGCAATTTACTGGATCTTATTCGTGATATGCCTAAAAAGTAAAAGAAAACAATAAAGCAAGAGGAAATGTGCTCTTTCTTGAGTGTCTTACCATCTACTTGGCCTTATTAAGAAAGCGGTAACTACGAACTTTTAAAGGGAAAATGTGAATATGGAGAAAAGTAATTTTGCAGGCCAAATGTTATTCATTTCTAGATTGTCAGAAGAAGTTCTCTGTTAAAATTAGGCAAATGATGACAGGTGCAACTTTGCAGATAAAATGTTTTGTGAAAGTGAGAGATATTTCCCAGGTAGCAGCATTATAAACGTTCTCAAGGGTCATCGAGGCCTATCCTGCCTGCAGATTAGCAACGGCTCTGCCAGAACAGGCGGGCTTTGATCTTAACCAGGAATGATGAACAACAGACCTCCCATGATCCTTGCCTGCTAGATGAAAACATGAGAACATAAAGGAGCCCTGGTGCTTCTTTCCTTTCATCCTTGAACAAACACAGACACAAAGCAGATGTGACTTCACTAAATATGAGCTGGTTCAACTGATGCACAGTTTTGATTGCACTTCTAAGGATTACACATTGTGATGTTCACGCTCTGTGTGACTGAATCCAGGCAGAAGACGCAAGCAACCCTCTGCACCACAGACATAAAAGTTGATTTGAGGCATAAATTCTGGATATGTTAACAATCCAGGGAAATGGTACAGGATTATTTTTCGATAACCCCAACTGCCAAATGGAACTGTCCCCTTGTTAAAACAATTGCTACTGAGATAGCTGACTCTTGCTGTTTCAAGAGGCACCCTTGAACGCCTTCCCCAGGCTCGGGAAGGAAGAAATTCCTGAACAAAATCCTCACTTCGAGAACATCTAGAAATCTATAGGAAAATCACAATGTAGCCAAGCAAAAATTAAGAAATGTCTGCTTTAAAAAGAGAGAAAAAAGACAATAATGTGGCACTCATAATGTTGTCTTGTGGAACACAATTATAAAAAGGCATTTAAGTGGCTCTACCTAAACTATATAAAGAGAATCACACCTGAGTGTTTTTTCACTCAGAATTCAAATTTTAGTCCCATTACTGAAAACAGAGACTGCCATAGTAGATATTCAATAAATGCTAACTTAACTGAAATTCAATTCTAAAATATAAACCTCATTCTTCCAAGGCAGCTTCCTGACCAAATCACCTCACAAAAAAAAAAACCCTCCTCAGACCCGTATAATACCACCCAATAATGATTACAAATGGTTTATTGTTGTTCTTTATTTTATACATACATGCTTATCTCCCCAACTTATTTCCCAACTCCCTCAAATTCAGAGACTGAGCATTAAATTTCTTTTGAATAACCCAACAGTACCTAACCATGAGGAAACAGTGGGATTAAATATGAAACATCTTACCCCTTTCACCCTAAGTGAGCACAAACAGCTCAAAACATAATCACTGGCTCTCACTCTCTCATCTCTTGCTCTCTCTCTCTCTCTCTCTCTCTCTCTCTCACACACACACACACACACACACACACACACACACACACTCTTTCTCTCACACATTCTTGCATGGCTCTTCATGAGCTGCTTCTTTGAAGACCCAATAAAATATGCATGCAAATGGAGGGAACCTGGAGAATGAGCCCATTCTACTGAGCCCCATGCCCCACATTCACTGAGCTTAGAGAAGACAGGGCTAGTGTTTCTGTGGTATTTAGGAAGCACTGGACGTGAGTCTGAATAAGAAATGAGAAAAAACAACCTGACAATTTGCCATTCTTATTAAAGATGTAACCTTTCCTTCGCTGCTACTTGTTACTATTTAATGTGGCATGCCTCCTTGGAGAGCTGGCTGGTCTAGTGACACATGTTTTTCAAAGGAGTCTGTGGGAGATTTCCTCCAGAGACTCACAACACCTTGGTTTGCTGAGAAAATCACAAACTTCATCTAACAATGCTGTTATCTTCTTTATTACTGAAGCAAACATGGGCCATTTAGATCTCACCAATAAGATCTGCATGGAAGAAAAGTAGAGGATTATCAAGGCAATTCAGCCAAGTTGGATATTTGAAAACAGTGCATTGTTCAATGAGATATCAGCTCATACCTGTTAGAATGTCTATTACTGAAAAAAGACAAAGAGTTGGCAAGGATGTGGAGAAAAAGGAATACTTGTGCACTGTTAGTTGGAATGTAAATTGGTGCAACTACAAATGGAAAACAGTATGGACGTTCCTCAAAAAAGTAAAGATAGAGCTATCATATGATCCAGCAATTCCACTTCCAGGTATTTATCCAAAGAAAACAAAAACAGCAACTCAAAAAGATATACACACTCCCACATTCGTTGCAACATTTACAATAAAGATATAGAAACAACCTAAGTGTCTGTCAACAGATGAATGATTAAAGAAAATGTGGCACATATATATATTATGTATTAGTTAGTGGAATTTTAGTGAGCCATAAAAAAGGATGAAATCTTGCCTTTTGTGATAACATGGATGAATCTTGAGAGGGCATTATGCTAAAGGAACTAAGTCAGACAGAGAAAAACAAATATCATATGATCTTTTACATGTAGAATCTAAAAAAAAACAAACAAACTCAGAGATACAGAGAACAGATTGGTGGTTGTCAGAGGCAGGGGACTAGGGATGGGCAAAACAGGTGAAGGGGTCAAAAGGTACAAACATCCAATTTTAAAATAAATAAGTCATTGAGATGTAATCTATAGCACGTTGACTATAGTGAATAATACTGTATTGTATACTTGCAGGTTGCTAAGAGAGGGAATCTTAAAAGTTCTGATCACAAGAAAAAACACAGTGACACATGTTAACTAGACTTATTGAGGTGGTCTTTCACAATATATACAAATACCGAATCATTATACCTGAAACCAATATAATGCTGTATGCCAATTATATCTCAATAAACAAATAGTGCATTGTTGTATGTACCTGCTTTTTCCTTCAAAGATCTCAAGTATTCTCTTATCAAGGTGAGTGTGTGTGCATAAGTGAGAAAGAGAAACAGAATTTTGTTTCATTTCTTAGTTGAATCTAATTCTCTTAGTGGCTACATAAGAATGAACATAAAAGTGAGAAAAACATGCTTCCAGATTCCCTTTCAAATTCACAAAATTACTTTTTCTTACTAAATAGCCAAATAATTCAAAACTGAGTAGTTGCCCAGGTCAGGACCAAACTCCAAAGAGGTAACTAATATTCCAAAGTTCCTCCACTGAACTTTCAGTTAGTACATATAAGTGTACATGTTTAAAATTCAAAAAAAAATTATTCATGAAATTTGCATTTAGTTAGTTAGTTCTCAATTCTACAATTTACTCTGCTCCCAGCTCAGAGCTCTGAAAATATCCCCAATCACTTAAAATTTTTGTTCTCACAACATTGTTAGTATTGCTACCCTTGCAATTCTTGGTTCCTCATTGATGCCATTACCCATTTTTTGGGGTAAAGATTTGTTTATTTATTTGAGAAAGAGGGAGAATGTGTGTGTGTGTGTGTGTGCGCGCGCACGCATGCACACGTGCACACGCACACACGCATAGGGGAGGGGCAGAGGGAAAGGAGGAGAATCTCAAGCAGACTCCTTGCTGAGCATGGAGCCCTACGGGCCAATCCCTCAACCCCAAGACTATGACCTGAGCTGAAACCAAGAGTCGGATACTCAATAGACTGAGCCACCCAGGTGCCCCAACATTACCCATTTTTTAGAGTAGTCACCTCTAACTAGTTGTGTATACAAGGACCTGTATAAAACTACTACTTTGGGGGGTGCCTGGGTGGCTCAGTCGTTAAGCGTCTGCCTTCTGCTCAGGTCATGATCCCAGGGTCCTGGGATCGAGCCCCACGTCAGGCTCCAGGGAGAGCCTGCTTCTCCCTCTCCCACTCCCCTGTTCCCTCTCTCACTGTGTCTCTCTCTGTCAAATAAATAAATAAAATCTTTAAAAAAAAAAAAACTATCACTTTGGGAGATTTAAGAAGTTTGAATTTGGTAACTTCATACAGCTCAAACCTAACATATGCCTAAAAACATCTTCAACTCCTCTCTTCTTCGTGCTACTCATTCAAATATGAAGTTTTGTCTACTCAAATTCCATAAGGTTTATCTGATATATCTCCTGTTCCACTTTCATAGTGACCATTGTCCATTTGCTAAATTGCACTGAAATGTGGAGCTCACCACCTCTCAGCAGGACAATTATAACTATGTCCATGCGTGTCTCTACATCATTCATATCTCTACTTCCAAGTCAGTCTCAAGACCACTGGATGAATTTCTTCCAACACTGCTTTGAACATATTTTCCCATTCAAGAATTCTGCATCAAATGTATTTACCTCATTTTGAGTGTCCTCCACCAAGTCATCTATCTCCTGCCATTACTTCATTAACCTTTCTCATTATCCTGCAACAGATTCTCTATCCTAGGCAAGAAAGTACCCTACCACAAACCCATAGCCTCTTTGGCCTTCATAAGAGACTTATGTGGCTTAGTCTGTCATCTGAATAATTCAGTCTATCAGCTTTCCACTAATTCAAGTCCCTTCTAATTTCAAAGCCCTGAGGAAACACTTTCTCTGGGAAGCCTTCCCTAATTAACTTTTAAACACTCAATTAATGCTATAATATTACAAAGAAATCATTATTTTTCATTGTTTTCACATTTGTTCCTACCTGAATTTTAGATATATTATCTCCAAACCATCTTCTCACTAAAACTTCAGTAACATGATTTCCAAAACATTTGCAGAACATATCCACTGGGGTGTCCCATTTTCCATAGGAGATAAGACCTTCCTTTTAATCTTAGTGGCAATTATGATGGTCATTCCTTGATATTTGGGTTTGTTTTTGTTTTTGTTTCTTTGAGAGAGAGAGAAAGAGAGAGCAAGAGAGCATGCAAGCAGGGAGAAGGAGAAAGAGAGAACCTTAAGCAGAATGAGCATGGAGCCTGACACAGGGCTCAATCTCAAGACCCTGAGATCATGCCCTGAGCCAAAATCAAGAGTTGGACACTTAAACGACTGAGCCACCCATGTGCCCCTTATTTTTTTTTAATTGATCTCTACACCCAACGTGGGGTTCAAACTCACAGCCCTGAGATCAAGAGTTGCATGCTCTACCAACTGAGCCAGCCAGGTGCCCCATGGGTAAGTTATTTTTTAAATTGCAAAAGAGTATTTGAGATTCTAAAATACCATTTCCCTCAGGAAACCCATGAGTGATGAGTCACTGGATAGACTAGGAAAATCATAAGTAGTTCGAAATACAAATTTTAGAATCCATTAACACAAAGAGAACTATTTAAACCATAGGAATAGATGAAATTTAAAAATGGAAGTAAAGGAATGCAAAGGGAAGGGGCAGAACCTGGGGAAATCCATCTCTTTAAATACATGTTGAGGGACAAAAACAAGTAGGAGTCATTGCTGGGATCTGACTGTAAGGTGTCACACAGCACTCAACTCCAGCCCTTCCCCAAGCTAATCCTTAGCTTGATTCCCTATTAAGTCTATTAAGTTTCTATAGGTTGTTACACCTACTCCTCAGTTTCAAGATAGGAGACTAGAGGAAGAAACTAAACTCAGGATGCACTGGCATTGACTTATGAATGTCCAGGTCAGGGAATTAAAAATGGACTGTGATCCAAAGCAGCAATCATTCAGACATAGTACTCATGAAAATTTCTGAAGGAAAAGTTACTGCTTATTTCATAATGTAAAATGTCAAGCATTAGTGGAAAAATCTGTATTGCAGCCATGTTCTAGTCAGCAGATTTCCTAAGTGGGGTAATCATACAGTTTCAATTCCTATTTTCTTTTCTTCTGGGGAAACAATGAAATACTGATTACGTTCCACCACATTCACTACCTGCTCTTGATTCTGTGCAAGGAAATAAAGACCCTTGTTTTCAAGTATTGTGCCAGGATTGTAAGGATTCTAAAAATCACAACCAAATACCATGTTCATTTTAGGAAACAAAGCCTGCAGTTCTTAGGGAATGCAAAAGTTAATTTGTCCATCCATTTCTAGTATTATCAATTCCCATAAATGTCATCAAAGTAGGAATAAACACCAAAAATTTCATTTTCTTTATTATGACATATGTCCTCTATCTATGACTCCCTAAATAACTAATAATTTTAAATACTATGCCTCAGGAACACAGTTATTGGAGTCACTTGAAACTGAAGATGTACATAATTTATTCATCATGTATTCCGCCGCCCCCCCCCCCCGCTGACACTGTTAGAATAACCTTCACAATTGCTAATTAATATTTGCTGAATGTCCAACAGGGGTAAAACATGGAGCCAGACAAGGAATAACATTAGGAGATAATATGAACCACTAGAAAACAAGAAACTTGTCCAGCTCGTTCCAGACAGCCTGGTGAAGAAAAGATGCCCTATTTCTAACTCCTATTGTGAACTTTAGTGTGCCTTATATAATAATAGTACATTTCATTCCAAACCAAAAGAACTTTTTCTCGGTTTGGAAAATATTCACCATAATGTTGAGCTTCAGGTTTAGATTTCCAAGTTCAATACCCAATAAATCCTTGATTTTTATTGTGCAATCTGGGCAGACAGTTATCAAGGCTATAGACTCCAACTGCCTTGCCGTTCCATAAAATAATATATTGTTGTATGTAATTTATAGTTACCTCTTACACTAGCCATCTCTCTGAGGTGTGCCATCCTCACCACTCCCATTGTCATCTCCTTAGACAGTCAATTATGGGACCTCTCTCTTTGGGTAAACAGCTAGGGTAAACTAGAGATTCACACCTCATCTGAAGAGAACCATCACTAGGCTGTACAGTACCAAGGAGGTGGCCTTCATTCAAGAGATCCACTCTATAGAGGTCCACTATACTTGATGGTGACTGATTAATATGGTGACCATGTGCTTTACCTTTTTTTCCAAACCAAGACACCTTTAAAGTTAAAAGAACCTTGTAATTACACTGGGATAATAGGTGAAAACCAGGACTGTCTCAGAAAAATAGGACATGTGGTTAAACCAACTAGCCCAAAGAGATACTCTCTCTACACATGAGAGAAGAAAGCCAGCAGAAACACACAAGAGTGAAAGCAGCAAGCAAAAATCCTGAGGCAGAAGAAAAGGAAGTAGGTAATCATGAATGAACAGAAGAGGTGAGACAGAACTGGAGAAAAACTTGTCAATGACATCAGAAGTGGTTAATATCTCAGACACTGTGCTAACAACTTTAGATATCTTGTTGCATTTAATCTCCAAAGCAATTCTATGAGACAGCTACCATCACCCTCCACTTTAGTTAAGTGAGGATATCTGCTCAAGATCAGGCAGCTAGTTAAAATGGCCCAGGTAACGAAAACAGCTGAGTCATCATAATGGCAAAATACCAGGGCAAAAGTTCTAAAAATGGTATGCACATTCCAGAGGAGTGCCCAAACAAAGTAGTGGAGTGTGGAAGAAAATGCTAGAAATTAAATTTACATTTTTTATCTTCTATTTTAAAATTTACTTTTGTGTATGTTCAATAATATATACCACTCAGTATGATAGTAATAAACATATATCATTTGTAAGTCAACTTATATCTATTACGTTCACTTTCGTTCTGATGGGGCATATGATCAAAATGTTGAAAGACCACTGCCCTAGAGTTCAGAGCAATGGATGCCACTTCTGAAGGGACAGTTCCCACAGTCATTGTGGCATCACCAGGACTAATCTCAAACTACTAGAGCCAGGGGTGCAGCCACGAGGCCCAGGTAGTGGTGACCCGGACTGATTTGTGTTCTCCCTCCCTTTTCTATTACAGGCTCAAACAACAAACTCCCATCAATTCAATTAACTGAGCTTGAAATGTCAAAAGCATCATCTTATACTAGAAGTTTTAAAGGTCCTAAACCAACACTACAAAATAATATGCTTTCAAAAATAATAATAATAATAATAATATGCTTTCAAGCCCAGACATAAAATTATTTTTACTACATGCATAATCCAACAGAATTACAGAGCTATGTGTCTACAGTCTTGTTAAAATATTTAAACAGGGAGGCCATGAGACTGAGTAGTCTCCCGTGGCTTGGTAGCCTACATAAGCAAACCAAAACCTAAGCCAGAGTCCAAGCCCTGGAATCCAAGAAAGTGAAACCAATCACATACAGCCAACTAGGCTTTCCCAAATTGTGTAACACTGTAAATTATAAACAATCACATAATCGCTTTGCTTTTGCACCTTCTCTATAAAAACCTCGCCCCTAGCTCCCATCATTGGAACACTCCTAACCACTCTGGTGTACGACTGCCCAATTCCAATTGATGTTTGCCCAAATAAACTTCAAAATTTAATGTGCCTCAGTTTGCCTTTTAACAGTCTGGAAGCTCAAATGCATAAGCAGGATTAATAATTAACTATCATGGGTGAACTTCCCTCCTTTAAAAAAAAATTTAAAAGATTTCTCTTTAGACATCTAAAAACTCATCTTAACTTCAACAGCCCTCTTTTTTGTAATAAAGTGCTTCTTGCCTATGCTAAGTTCCTCAGAATGGTTAAGCAAGTTTCTCCTGTTGCATTCTGAGTTGAGATAATGACTAGTTTTCACATAGGCATAATAACTTTTTGAATACATGAAACTGTTTCTTTAACTCAACTGTTCTTCTTTCTCTAATTGATCCAAATTCATCTCTAACTTTATGCAACTCTTCAGAATTACTCTATGTTGTGATAATGCTTTAAGCAGAATCCTTAAAAAAAGTACCTCTTTCAAAAGTGCAAGATGGCAAAATGAGGGTAGGAGGCAGCTGCCAGGACTCTCCTACTTAAGAATTTGTAGAAACTCAAAGACAGTTCTAGAAGTGTCGAGAATAATTACTTATGAATTAATTAGAATCCAAAGGACAATAGTAATTACTAAAATTTGATTCTGAATAAAAATGCCCAAATTAACAGTCCAGCTGAGCACCTCTCCTGCCCCCTTTCCCTTCCACATGGCTCTCTCTTCCATCTCTTTCCTTGGGTCACGGAGAGCCAATCTCTTCCTCATCCTCTCTTATCTTTCTCACCCTCTATCTCCCACTTCTAATCTTCTTTCTTCATTAACTAAACACAGGATATAAATCTGTATTTTAAATATCCACTTAATATACATTGATGTCTTCTTTTCTCAATTCAAAAATATAAGTTGAGGGGCACCTGGGTGGCTCAGTTGGTTAAGCGTCTGCCGTCAGCTCAGGTCATGATCTCAGGGTCCTGGGATCAAGCCCCGCATCGGGCTCCCTGCTCAGCAGGAAGCCTGCTTCTCCCTCTCCCTCTGCCTGCAGTTCCCCCTGCTTGTGCTCTCTCTCTCTAATAAATAAATAAAATCTTTAAATATATATATATATTGAACAGGAAAACTTAGAAATAAACAAATACTACCCAGTACATAATAGATGATTATTAACGTTAGTTCACATTAACTTCCCCCCTTTGTGTGTTGTTTTTGCTTTGCAACTGGCCCTTACTTATTGATTTGTCAAGATCAATTGCCCTAAATGAAGAAGAAATGATTCCCCACCTTAACACTAGCCTTTCCCCACAGTCTTTCTAACCATGATGGCTCCTAAAAAATCCACAGACCAGACTGTGAAGGAAGCTCCAGAGAGAACAAGATATCTGACCCAGTAGTTGCACTATCCTATTGAGTTTCAGGTTCCATTATGGTTGTTTCTCCAGCTGCAAGCCACATACCCATCTTTTGACCTGGACACATGGATGAGAAGAGGAAATCAGCCAGCATTCTTTTTTAATGTTCTTATTTAAATGCCAAGGGAACTATCAAAGGAAATATTTACAAAACCTCTGGTTTTTCAAACAACAGGTTGTTCATATTTTGTGGGCCACATCCAACTCTGCATATAGTCTTCTCTGTGATCAAAGTCAGGAGGCCAAGTTTAAACTCTGGACATCGTAGGCCATTTGCACCATGAGGGCATAAAGGCAGAAACAGTATCTGTATTGTTTTACAATAAGATCCCCAGTATCTATCAAAATACCTAACACTTAAGAAGTGTTCAATAAATACTTTACAAATCAATGAATGATGCAGACATATAAATTCTCACCTTTCAAAAGAAATACTCCTCGCAAGAAGTGGGTAGTGGGCCATATGCATTACGTGAACTAGCTGAAAGAATTTCCTTCTCTTAGTAACAAGACAGATATTCTTTCAAAACTCCCTCACAGAAATCTAACTGGTGTTACATTTGAAAACAAATTCAAATGAGGAGGGTTTTTTTCCCTTCATCCATGTACATCAAGCCACAGTAGGAAACATGGGTATGTTCTAAAATACATTATTCATTTCATCACTGCATACCTCTTTTTCAAAAGGGCAGAAGGAGTAGTTTGTAACCGTCTGGCTTCCCTTAACAGCTGCTATTTAAATTGTGAGGTGTCATTCTGTTGTAAATTATATCTTACCTAAGGAAATTACCCTCGCTTTGCAAACACCAAGCAAATCTAGACAAATTAAGTACAAAATTACTAATACTATGAGCTGGCACACACAAACTACCTCATGAAAGGTGAGAACAATGCCTTCAAAGACTAGCACATAATCACAGGTGGCGAAGCAAGACTAAAGGAGAGTGCGCAAGACACTGGAACAGCAGCTTTTGGCAAGCCCGGGAACACAGTATGTGACTTCCACACCATCTTTTCTAGAGCTGCCAGTGATTACTGTGAACTCTTCCCACTAATCCCAATGAAGTCTGAACTAAAGAAACCCATAGCAAGATAGAGGTCACCAGAATCAACTACAATTACATTGAAATAATAAGTAGGAAATTAAAAACAACCGTCAGCATTTCAAAGAAGAAAGAAAAGAAGGAAATTTTAACTATATCTAAACATCTGTATCTCTGATTTCTTATAATATAGGGGATGCGGGTTAAGAAAAAAACAACCCTCACCAATCCTACCTTTGCCAGCAACCATGCTAGTTACTTTACACAAACTATTTTATTTCATTTTCAAATAACCCCTGAATGTCTATATCACCATCATTTTACAGTATGTATACTGACACGGAGTGAGATGAAGTAGCCCCTTAAAGCCAAATTTCCTAGTAAGTGGCAGAGCCAGGGTCTGACTCTCTTACACCAATGCAGTAAAAAAAAAAGATCCCCACCAAAACCTGAATGCCAAAACTGTGGTTCCAGAACAGAAGTAAGCCCTAATACCTTAAGGAATTCATTGTATATAACAAATTAACCTCTCCTCTGTATCTAGAATGGGCTGATTAGGTACCATCCTTTGGAGAACTGAGAAAACAGGCACTCATATTATCTGTGTTCGGTGACAGATGGGGAATCCTGGTGAGAAAGGAGAGAATGGAGTGTCTGCCGAGTTCCCAGTAATTGTGTGAAAACATGTTTTCCAAGATCCAGCAATGCTACTCCTCGGGAAATACCCTAGCAAGAATGCGCCATGGGCCTTTGACAATCTAGTAAAGCCCTTTTCTCACAATAATATTTTATTACCTACATCCATAATCAAAGGCAATAAACTGGCAAAAATAATGAAACTCATGAAAAAAAAGGCTGGTGAAAATAAGATGGAATTTTTTTCTGTCCAAGTTCATGGGCTCAGAAAACAGTAAGTTGTGTCCATGTAATTTAGGAATACATGCATAGGCCATAAATAAAAAAAAACAAAGAAAGAGAATGATTAACACAAAAGTCAGGATAGCAGTTACCTTTGTGGGAGAAGAAAGGGGGAACAGACACAGTAAAGTAAGGGGCACAGAGGGGGCTTCCAAGGTACTTGCAGGTTCTAGTTCTTAAGCTGGTTGGCAGGCACTCATGTTGGTGTTTTTCTTATAGTACCATTAGTGAAGACTTTCTTCCCCACTATTATTGCTTCTTTCTGGTGACAGGAAGTCGAATAGTGAAACTGTGGCATTTTTCCACCCTTGTGTTTACCCGAGCTTGCGGAAGTGAAGAGGCTTCCTGAGTACCTGAATGCTGCCTATGACTTGGTAGAGAGTTCTGCTTGATTCTAAATTCAGAATTAGCATACCCACTGGGCCAAAATACTTAAAGCCAAAACTTCAAACCTAGCCTCTATTATATAAAAGGTGAAATTTTGGTATCCATCTTCCTGCCCTCAGCTCAATTTGTCCTTAGTGAGGAAAGAGAAGGGCTATCCAACTTTCAAGACTTAGTATAATGCTACAGTAATCAAGATAGTATGATATTTGTGAAAATTAGAAAATATATTAACGGGACAAAACAGAGAGCCCAGAAACAGACCTACATGCATATAGTCAACTATACCTTTGACAAAAGAGCAAAGGCAGTACATGAAGGAAAGACAGTCTTTTCAACAAATAGTGCTGGGACATCCACAAGCAAGAAAAAAAAAAATCTAGACACAGACCTTACATCCTTCACAAAAATTAACTCGAAATGAATCACAGACCTAAATGAAAATGCAAAACTATAAAACTCCTAGATGAGAGCATAGGAGAAAACCTCGATGACCTTGGGAATAGTGATAACTTTTTAGATACAATACCAAAGGCACAATCCATGAAAGATAGAATTGATAAGCGAAACTTCATGAAAATTAACAATTTCTGCTCTGCAAAAGACACTGCTAGGAGAATGGGAAGAAAAGCTACAAAATGAGAGAAAATACTTGCCCAAAAAAACCCATATCTGATAAGGGACTATTATCCAAAATACACAAAAAACTCATAAAACTCAACAATAAGAAAGCAAATGGCTCAATTAAAAACTAGGCAAAAGACCTAAGCAGACACCTCACCAAAAAAGATTCACAGATGGTATTATAATCATATGAAAGGATGCTCAACTTCATATGAAATATTCAAATTAAAACAACAATGAGATACAACTACATATGAGAATGCCCCAAATCCAAAACACTAACACCATCAAATGCTGGCAAGAATGTGGAGCAACAGGAACTCCCATTCATTGCTAGTGGGAATGCAAAATGGTACAGCCACTTTAAAATTTGGTGGTTTCTTACAAAACTAAATATACCCTTAACATCTGATCCTGAAATCACGTTCCTTGGTATTTACCCAAATGAATTGAAAATCTATGTCCACACAAAATATGCACACAAATGTCTATGGCAGCTCTATTTATAACTGCCGACATTTAGAAGCAACCAATAAGTCCTTCGGTAGATGAATGGATAAAGAAACTGTGGCACATCCAGACAATGCACTGTTATTCAGCACTAAAAAGAAATGAGCTCTCAAGCCATGAAAAGACTTGGAGGAACCTTAATTGCATATACTAAGTAAAAGAAATCAATCTGAAAAGGCTATATACTGTATGACTTCAATTACATGGCACTCTGAAAAAGGCAAGAGGCTAGAATGGGAGAAAATATTTGCAAATCATGTATCTAACAAGAGAATAATATCCAAAATATATAAGGAACTCACGCAACTCAATAGCAAAAAGAGAAAAGAAAAAACCAATCTGATTAAAAAAATGAGCAGAGAATCTGAATAGACATTTTCCCAAAGAAGACACATAAATGGCCAACAGGCACATGAAAAGGTGCTCTACATCACTAGTCATCAGGGAAATGCAAATCAAAACCACAATGAGGTATCACCTCACACCTGTTAGAATGGCTACAAAAAACACAAACAATAACAAGTGTTGGTGAGGATGTGGAGAAAAGGAACCATTGTGCACCGTTGGTGGGAATGTAAATTGTTGTAGCCACTAGGTAAAACAGTTTGTAGGTTCCTCAAAAAATTAAAAATAGAACCACCAGGGTGCCTGTGTCACTCAGTTGGTTAAGCATTCAACTCTCAGCTCAGGTCATGCTCTCAGGGTCGTGGGAAGGAGCCCTGCCCTCAGACACTGTGCTCAGTGGGGCATCTGCCTGAGATTCTCTCTCCCTCGCCCTCTGCCCCTCCCCCCACCCCACGCATGCTCTCCCTCTCTATATATAGAATAGTAAATAAATCTTTAAAAATAAAATAGAACTACCATATGTGATCCAGTAATCTCACTTCTGGATATATATCTGTAAGAAACAAAATCACTCTTTAAGAGATATCTGCACTCCCATTCACTGCATTATTTATAATATCCAAGAAATGGAAACAACCTGTCTATCAACAGATGAACAGATTTTTAAAATGTGGTATATATCACATACAATGGAATGTTATTGAAACGGAGCATTAATGGCATATATGATGGAGTATTATTCAACCATTAAAAAGGAAGGGAATCTTGCCATTTGTGATAATAAGGATGAACTTTGAGGACGTTATGCTAAGTGAAATAAGTCAGACAAAGAAAAACAAATACTGCACGATCTCACTTACATGTGGAGTTTAAGAACACTGAACCCATAGAAACAGAAAACAGATTCCTGGTGGCTGTGGTGGGAGGGGGTTAGGGAGAGTACATGAAGTCAGTCAAAAGGCACAAACTTCCAGTTATAAGATAAATAAGTTCTCTAAATGTCATGTACGGCATGATGACTACAGTTAACAATACTGTATTGTATACCTGAAAGTTGCTAAGAAAGTAAATCTTAAAAGTTCTCATGACAAGAGGGTCACCTGGCTGGCCCAGTTGGTGGAGTATGCGACTCTTGATCTCAGGGTTAAAAGTACAGGCCCCACTTAAAAGGATAAAATCTTGGGGCACCTGGGCGGCTCAGTCAGTTGAGTGTCTGACTCTTGGTTTCAGCTCAGGTCGTGATCTCGGGGTCGTGGGATCGAGCCCCACACTAGGCTCCATGCTCAGCGTGAAGCCCGCTTGAGATTCTCTCTGTCCCTCTCCCTCTGCCCCTCCCCCAACTTGCATTTGCGTGCTCTCTCTCAAATAAATAAAATCTTTTAAAAAAATCTTTTCAAAAGAGTTCTCATCACAAGAAAAAAAAATTGTAACTATGGAGGTAATGAATGTTAACTAAACTTACTATGGTGATCATTTTGATATATATATACACATATCCAATCATTATGTTGTACACCTTAAACTAATGCAATGTTGTATGTCAATTACATCTTAATAAAACTGAGCAGAAAAGCATCAGGGGTTGACAGGTTTAGAATGGAAGGAAGGATGAATAAATAGAGCACAGAAGATTTTTAGGGAACAGAAACTACTGTGTGATAGTATAATTGTAGATACACATCATTATACATTTGTCAAACCCCACAGAACATACACCTGCAAGAGTGAACCTTAATGTAAAGTGTGGACTTTGGGTGATAATGTTATGTCAATATAGGTTAATGAATTGTAACAAATGTACCACTCTTGGTAGTGGATGCTGACAGTGGGGGACGCTACTATGCATGTGAGGGAGCAAGGGGTATAATGGGACTTCTCTGTATTTTGCACTCAATTTTGCCATGAACCTAAAACTGCTCTAAAAATGGTGTCCATTAAAAAAAAAGAGAGAGAGAGAGCAGGGCTACTTTTGGGCTCTGCCCAGTTAGTTCTGTTACTATATCTATAAAATTTATGTCCATATATTGGCACACATATCTATACACATACACACAAAAGTATACATTATATCTTTGTATGCCTTACTTCACAATAGAAGTTTTTTTAAGTTAGGATATTGTGACTTCAAAGATAAATGATAATTATAATGAATTTATAGCTATATGGGAAAGTACTTATAATGAAATGAAAAAAGCAGAATATAAATCTGTTAAGCCTTAAGAAGAATGGAATTAGCCTTGGATAATGTCCCTAAGGGCTGAAGTGAGCCTTTTATAGGTGGCAGAGCCCACAGTGTGACAAGGACAACTACAGGAAGGAGACAAACAGGAGGAAGCTGATGCCGGTCTAATATTGGCAGCTCTTATCTTTCCTCGTCCCTTTCTACTCTTCCAAGTGGTAATTATCAAGCAAGAGGAGTAGTTACCTTTGCACTCTTGCTTTCTTACTCCTCAGGCTTTTTGTTTCAACTGTAAAATGATCCTAATACCCGGGGCACCTGGGTGGCTCAGTAGGTTGAGCATCCCTCTCTTGATTTCAGCTCAGGTCATGATCTCAGCATTGTGAGATTGGGCTCAGTGCTGGGCATGGAGTTAGCTTAAGATTCTCTCTCTCTCCCTCTACCCCTCCTTCTCCCCTCCCCCCCAAAAATATCCTAACACCCTAATTCTGCCCTTCCACCAGAAAGCAGAAAGACTGATCATTGGCCCTGGATTGTGAATTGTGGATTGAGACACTGATTGAACAACTAGAATCTGCACCAAATAGTAGCTCCTAATATTCTATGATGACAAAAAGTATGTGCTGCTCTTATTTTTTTCATTATACTAACAATTTTATTTTTTTTACTTGAGATAGCCTAACAAATTTAAAGGAAAATATTTCAAAAAACAATGAAAAAAAACATAAAACAATGAATCCTTATTAAAAACAAAATGTTATATAGTAACAATAAAGGTAGGTATATTGTTGGGTTTTTTTTTTAATTTTTAATGATGAAATACTTCAAATATATAGAAAAACTGTTAACAAAAAATAAAATATTCCAGACTTATTTATTAGTGAGTTACTGAGTACCTAGTATGTGCCAAACACTATATTTGCTGGGGATGAAAAATGAACAAGACGGTTATATTTTCTCCCGTTGTGAAGCTTTTCCTTTAGTAGAGGAAATTTATACCCATGAACGTGTATAGAGAAGTATACGGTTCTTTTTAATGGCATTGATACTTCATGGTTTACTAACCCATCCCTAAGTTGTTGAATATTTTTATTGTTTTCCCTTGTTAGCTATTATGAGGAACACAGTTTTAAAATTTTTTCTGCGAATTATTTGACCACTTCTAGACAACTCTAAAACCAAACTGGAACAGAGGTTTTGACTAAGATTATCAGGTCTTTCTATCTAGATCTGTTGTCAGATCGGACTGTAAGGAAACTCTGACTGAACTTAGAACACTTCTTTGTGTAAATGGAACTTAAGCAATAACCAAGAATTTTGTGTGAAAACCCAACAAAATAGCCAGTATTTTCTATGGGACACACATCAAAATTGTCCTCAAATTTCCCCTATTCTGTATTGACTCAACAAACTATGTTAATTATACATTTTATGAGTTAGTAATACATTTTATGGGCTAGTTCATCATTGAACTTGTACTCACGAGCATGTAGAGATGGAACTTTATTATTTAACATTTAAGATCAGAATTCTTTGCTTACTGGTTATTTTATATTTTCCTCCCTTAGCCAAGCCTTATAAACTATGTCTGGTTCATCTAACAGCTTTCCAGAAAGTCTGTGCCAATTTATAGATTCTCTTCCAGTGTGAGAGTGCCTAGTTCCACAAAGCATAGCCTTTTTTAAAGCCTATAGTTTTTACATATTTGGCTGCCTGGACAGACATAATGGTACACCAAATTCTTTCAACTTGTAATTATTTGTGAGTTTTAACATTTTATCACATGTTAGCTCCATACCTTCTGCTTTTATAACAGTTTTATTCATATATAATTTAATTACCATTAAATTCATTCCTTTAAAGTGTACAATTCAGGAGAGAGGGAAAAGATGGCAAGGAGTAGGGGACCCTATTCCAACCAGTCCCCAGAATTGAGCTGGATATCTAACAGACCACTCTGAACACCCACAAAATCAGCCTGAGATGTAAGAAGATAGATCTAGATCTCGACAAACAGAATATTGCAGGCGTTTGGTTTCAAGGTATGAAGCAGGGAGCCATGATTCCGTGGGCAGATATCAGAGGATAAACGGCAGGGGAGGGAGCCATGGGGATCCTACACTGCTGGTGAGACTGCCGCGCTGGGGACGGGACACAGATTTGCAGACCAGTAGTGACAAGGAAAAGACTTTAGGGCAGCCCCCCTGACGGAAACCCAGAGTGGTGGAGCTCAGTTTTAGAAGCACAAAGAGCAGAGATGTGCCCCGACATGGAGGCAAGGACTGGGAGCACTGCTGAGGGGCGCACAACCCAGGACACTGAAGTTTATAGCAGCACAGACAGAAACGCAGATAGTGTGGCCTGCAGAGCTCACTGAAGAACAGACTGCGATCTTTTGGAAAGGGTTGGAAACAATCTCTTTTGCTCTGACTCTCAGAAGAGATGCAGAAAGCCACCAGGGAAAGCCACCAGAGAACAAAAGCCCCAAAAAACCGGTTTCCACTGAGCCCATCCCCCATCACAGGGGCAGGGCAACTCTGCCCAGCAGGACTGCCTGAGTAACAGCGCACCAGGCCCTTCCCCAGAAGAAAGGCTGGGAAAAGAAGAGGCCAGCAACCCTAAGGTCCCTATAAAACAGGTGCATCTTGCTTGGGTTGTGGTCAAAATTTGGACTCCGTACATTCCCTCAACCACCCCTCAACAGAATGACTAGGAGGAGGAACCCCCAAAATAGGAAAGACTCAGAGACAATGACTTATGCCACAGATTTACAAATGGATTCAGATATAACCAAGATGTCAGAGATGGAATTCAGGCTAGCAATTGTGAAGACGATACCTAGAACGGAGAAATCGATTAATGGCAACACAGAGTCTCTAAGGACAGAAATGAAAGCTGAATTGGCAGAACTTAAAAATGCTATCAATGAGATCCAATCTAATCTAGACAATCTAACAGCTAGGGTAAATTTAGGCAGAAGAACGAGTTAGTGACTTAGAAGACCAATTAATAGATAAGAAGGGAGGGGCTCCTGGGTGGCTCAGATGATTAAGCGTCTGCCTTCAGGTCAGGTCATGTTCTCCAGGTACTGGGATCGAGCCCTGCATCGGGCTCCCTGCTTGGCGGGGAGCCTATTTCTCCCTCTCGCTCTACTGTTCCCCCTGCTTGTGCTCTCTCACTCTCTCTGTCAAATAAATAAATAAAATCTTTAAAAAAAATAGATAAGAAGGGAAAAGAAGAGGCCAGGGAAAAACAACTCAGAATCCATGAAAATAGAATCAGAGAAATAAGTGTCACCATGAAAGGTTCCAATGTCACAATTATTGGGATCCCTGAGGGGGTGGAGAAAGAGAGAGGACTAGAAGATGTATTTGAGCAAATCATAGCTGAGAACTTCCCTAATCTAGGGAATGAAACAAACATTCATGTCCTACAGGCAGAGAGGACCCCTCCCAAGATCAAGGAAAACAGGCCAACACCCCAGCATGTAATAGTAAAACTTGCAAATCTTAGAACAAAGGAAATCTTAAGGGCAGTTAGGTGGAAGATTCCTTATGTACAGAGGGAGGAACATCAGAATAACATCAGACCTATCCACAGAGACCTGACAAGCCAGAAACGGCTGGCAAGACATATTCAGGGTACTAAACGAGAAGAAAATGCATCCAAGAATACTTTATCCAGCAAGGCTATCATTTAGAATGGATGGAGAGATGCAGAGTTTCTGAGACCAGCAGAAACTGAAAGAATATGTGACCACAAAGCCAGCCCTGCAAGAACCCCCCCATATTAAGGGGAATTCTATAAAACGAGAAAGGCCCCAAGAGTGATATACAACAGAAATTTTCAGGGAAAATCTATAAAAACAAGGTCTTCACAGGCAACATGACAATAAATTCATATCTTTCAATAATCACTCTCAACGTGGACCTCAAAAGAAAGCTGGGGTAGCAATTCTACTGTCAGACAAATTAGATTTTAAACTAAAGATTGTAGTTAGAGACACAGAAGGACACTTTATCATTCTTAAAGAGTCTATCCAACAAGAAGATCTAACGATTGTAAATATCTACACCCCCAACATGGGAGCAGCCATCTACATAAGCCAACTGTTAACCAAAATAAAGAGTCATATTGATAACAATACGTTAATTGTAGGAGACCTCAATACTCTACTCTCAGCAATAGACAGATCATCTAAGCAGAAAATCAACAAAGAAACGAGCTTTGAATGACACACTGGACCAGATGGACCTCAAAGATATATACAGAAAATTCCACTGTAAAACAAGAGAATACTCATTCTTCCTGAGCACACACGGAACTTTCTCTGGAATAGACCACATTCTGGGTCACAAATCAGGTCTCAACCGATACCAAAAGACTGAGATTATTCCCTGCATATTCTCAGACCATAATGCTTTAAAACTGGACCTCAATCACAAGAAAAAATTTGGAAGAAATTCAAACACTGGGAAGCTAAAGGCCACTCTGATCAAGAATGTTTGGATCAACCAGGAAATCAAAGAAGAACTTAAACAATTCATGGAAACCAATGAGAATGAAAACACATCGGTCCAAAACCTATGGGATACTGCAAAGGTCATCCTAAGGAGGAAATACATAGCCATCCAAGCCTCACACAAAAAATAGAAAAATCCTGAATACACCATTTAACTCTACATCTTAAAGAACTAGAGAAAAAGCAACAAACAATGCCTAAGCCATGCATTAGAAGAGAAATAATGAAGATTAGAGCAGACATCAATGAATTAGAAAACAGAAACACAGATCAGATCAACGAAACTAGAAGCTAGTTCTTTGAAAGAATTAATAAGATCAATAAACCACTGACCAGACTTATCCAAAAGAAAAGAGAAAGGACCCAAATTAATAAAATTATGAATGAAAGGGGAGAGATCATGACTAATATGAAGGAAATAGAAATAATTATTAGAAATTATTATCAACAACCATATGCCAATAAATTGAGCAATGAAATGGATGCCTTCCTGAAAACCTACAAACTCCCAAGACTGAAACAGGAAGAAATTGACAACCTGAATAGGCCAATAACCATTAACGAAATTGAAGCAGTGATCAAAAACCTCCCCCCATAAAAAGAGTCCAGGGCCTGATGGATTCCCTGAGGAATTCTATCTAACATTCAAAGAAGAAATAATACCTATTCTCCTGAAGCTGTTTCAAAATATAGAAACAGAAGGAAAGCTTCCAGACTCATTCTATGAGGCCAGCGTTACCTTAATCCCCAAACCAGACAAAGACCCCAACAAAAAGAAGAATTTCAAACCGATATCCCTGATGAACATGGATTCCAAAATCCTCAACAAAATCCTAGCTAATAGGATCCAACAATACATTAAAAGGATCATCCACCACGACCAAGTGGGATTTATCCCCCGGATGCAAGGGTGGTTCAACATTCGCAAATCAATCAATGTGATAGAACACATTAATAAGAGGAGAGATCCTCTCAACTGATGCAGAAAAAGCATTTGACAAAATACAGCATCCTTTCCTGCTTAAAACCCTTCAGAGTATAGGGATAGAGAGAACATTCCTCAAGTTCATAAAATCCACCTATGAAAAACCCACAGCAAATATCATCCTCAATGGGGGAAAAACTGAAAGCCTCTCCCTTAAGATCAGGAACACAACAAGGATGCCCACTCTCACCACAATTGTTCAATATAGTACTAGAAGTCCTAGCAACAGCAATCAGACAACAAAAAGAAATAAAAGTATTCAAATTGGCAAAGAAGAAGTCAAACTCTCTCTCTTCCCAGATGACATGATACTTTATGTGGAAAGTCCAAAAGACTCCACCCCCAATTACTAGAACCCATACAGCAATTCAGTAATGTGGCAGGATATGAAATCAATGCACAGAAATCAGCTGCTTTCTTATACACTAACAATGCAGCTGTAGAAAGAGAAATTAGAGAAACGATTCCATTTACAATAGCACCAAAAACCATAAGATACCTCAGAATAAACCTAACCAAAGAGGTAAAGGATCTGTACTCTAGGAACTACAGAACACTCATGAAAGAAATTGAAGAAGATACAAAAAGATGGAAAAACATTCCATGCTCATGCATTGGAAGAATAAACATTGTTAAAATGTCTATGCTACCCAGAGCAATCTATACCTTCAATGCCATCCTGATCAAAATTCCAATGACATTTTTCAAAGTGCTGGAACAAACAATCCTAAAATTTGTATGGAATCAGAAAAGACCCCGAATCACGAAGGAAATGTTGAAAAGAAAAGCAAAGCTGGGGGCATCACGTTGCCCGATTTCAAGCTATATTACAAAGCCCTGATCACCAAGACAGCATGGTACTGGCACAAAAACAGATATATAGATCAATGGAACAGAATAGAGAGCCCAGATATGGACCCTCAACTCTATGGTCAAATAATCTTTGACAAAGCAGGAAAAAATATGCAATGGAAAAAAGTCTCTTTAATAAATGGTGCTGGGAAAATTGGACAGGCACATGCAGAAGAATGAAACTCAACCATTCTCTAACACCATACACAAAAATAAACTCAAAATAGATGAAACACCTCAATGTGAGACAGGAATCCATCAAAATCCTAGAGGAGAACATAGGCAGTAAACTCTTTGACATTGGCCACAGCAACTTCTTTCAAGATACATCTCCAAAGGCTAGTGAAACAAAAGCAAAAATGAACTTTTGGGACTTCATCAAGATAAAAAGCTTTTGCACAGCAAAGGAAACAGTCAACAAAACAAACAGGCAATCCACGGAATGGGAGAAGGTATTTGCAAATGACACTACAGATAAAGGGCTGATATCCAAGACCTATAAAGAACTTCTCAAACTCAACACCCAAAAAACAAATAATCCAGTCAAAAAATGGGCAGAAGACATGAACAGACACTTCTCTGAAGACATACAAATGGTAAACAGACACATGAAAAAATATTCATCATCATTAGCCATCAGGGAAATTCAAATCAAAACCACATTGAGATACCACCTTACACCAGTTAGAATGGCAAAAATTGACAAGGCAAGAAACAACAAATGTTGGAGAGGTTGTGGAGAAAGGGAATCCTCCTACACTCTTGGTGGGAATGCAAGTTGCTACAGCCACTTTGGAAAACAGTGTGGAGGTGCCTCAAAAAATTAAAAATAGAGCTACCCTATGACCTAGCAATTGCACTACTGGGTATTTATCCCAAAGACGCAGATGTAGTGAAAAGAAGGGCCATATGCACCCCAATGTTCATAGCAGCAATGTCCTCAATAGCCAAACTGTGGAAAGAGCCGAGATGCCCTTCAACAGATGAATGGAAAAAGAAGATGTGGTCCATATATACAATGGAATATTACTCAGCCATCAGAAAGGAGGAATACCCAACTTTTACATCAACATGGATGGGACTGGAGAAGATTATGCTAAGTGAAATAAGTCAAGCAGAGAAAGTCAATTATCATACAATTTCACTTATTTGTGGAACATAAGGAATGGCATGGAGGTCATTAGAAGAAGGAAGGGAAAAATGAAGGGGGGGAAATCAGAGGGAGAGATGAACCATGAGAGACTATGGACTCTGAGAAACAAACTGAGTGTGTTAGAGGGGAGAGGGGTGGGGGGATGGGTTAGCCCGGTGATGGGTATTAAGGTGGGCACATACTGCATGGAGCACTGGGTGTTATACAAAAACAATGAAGCATGGATCACCACATCAAAAACTAATGATGTATTATATGTGACTAATATAACATAATAAAATAAAATCTAAAAAAAATTAAAAATTAAAAAAACAAAGTGTACAATTCAGTGGTTTTGGTGTATTCGTAGAGTTGTGCTAACATCCCCATAAACTGATTTAAGAATATTTCATCACCTCCAAAAGAAATCTTGTACTCAACACCATCAACCCCAAGTCCTTTTCCCCCATTCCTAGGCAATCACTGATCTACTTTCTATCTCTACATATTTACCTATACTAGATATTTCATATAAATGGGATCCCACAATGTCTTTTGTGACTGGCTTGTTTCATTTAGCATAATGTTTTCAAAGTTTATCCACGTTTTAGCATGTATAAGTATTTCATTAGTTTTTATGGATAAATAAATGACTTTTTATGGCTAAAATGTTTCACTGAAGGGATTTATCTTGTTGTGTTTACCCATTCATCATTTGATGGGCCCTTGGGTTGTTTCCACTTTGGGCTATTATAAATAATGCTACTATGAACATCTGTATACAAGTTTTTGTGTGGATATGTTTTCATCTCTCTTGGGTATATACCTACGGATGGATTTGCTAAGTCACACAGTAACTCTATTTTAGCTTTCTGAGGAACTCCTGGATTCTTTTCCAAAGTCCAAATGTAAAATAGGCACTATTTTAAATTCCCACCAGCAGTGTATACGGGTTCTAAGATCTCCACATCCTCACCAACACATGTTATTATCTGCCTTTTTGATTTCAGTCATCCTTGCAAGTGTGACCTGATATTTGTTGTGGGTTTTATTTGCATTTCCCTGATGACTAATGATATTTAACATCTTTTCATGTGCTTAATGACCATTTTTATATCTTGTTTTGAAGATATATCTATTCAGATTCTTTGCCCATTTTTCAATTGGGTTATTTATCTTTTTATTATTGAGTTGTAAGAGATTTTTATATATTCTAGATATAAGTCCCTTACCAGATACATGATGTGCAAGTATTTTCTTCCAGACTGTGAGTTGTCTTTACCCTTCCTTGACGCTGTCCTTTGAAACACAGAAGTTTTTAAAGTTTTTAATTTGATTAAGTCCAGTTTATCTATTTTTTGTTGTTCTTATAGCTTGTGCTTTTGATGTCAGTATAAAAAATCACTAAATAACCCAAGGTCACGAAGATTTACTCCTATGTTTGCCACTAATAGTTTAATAGTTTTAACTCTTATATTTAAACTCATGATGTTCTTTGAGTTAGTTTTTATGTATGGTCATTTCACCTTTTTTATCATTTTATTTAATTTTTTTCATCATGAGAAGTGTACTCTTTACTCCCCATTCCCTATTTCCCCCATTCCCCCACCCACCTCCCTCTGATAACCATCAGTTTGTTCTCTATAGTTAAGAGTCTGATTCTGTATTTGTCTCTCTCTCTCTCTTTCCTTTGCTCCCTTGTTTTGTTTCTCAAATTCCATATATGAGTGAAATCATATAGTAGTTGTCTTTCTCTGTCTGACTTATTTCACTTAGCATTTATACTCTCTGGCTCTATCCATGTTGTGGTAAATGGCAAGATTTCCTTCTTTTTTATGGCTGAATAACATTCCATTGTATGTGTATATACTACATCTTCTTTATCCATTCATCCATCAGTGAACACGTGGGTTGCTACCATATCTTGGCTATTGTAAATAATGCTGCAATAAACATAGGGGTCCTTGTATCTCTCTGAATTAGTGTTTTTGTATTTTGGGGGGTAAATACCCAGTAGTGTGATTACTGGATCATAGTGTAGTTGTGTTTTTAATTTTTTGAGGAACCTCCATACTGTTTTCCACAATGGCTGCATCAATTTACATTCCCACCAACAGTGCAAAAGAGTCCCTTTTCTTCACATCTTCACCAACTCTTGTTATTTCTTCTGATTTTGATTTTAGCCATTCTGATAGGTATGAGGTGATAGCTCATTGTGGTTTTGATTTCCATTTCCCCATTGATGAATGATGAGCATCTTTTCATGTGTCTGTTGGCCATTTCTCTTTGGAGAAATGTCTGTTCATGTCTTCTGCCCATTTTTTTCTTAGATTATTTGGGTTTTTTGGGTGTTGAGTTGTATAAGTTCTTTATATATTTTGGACACTAACTCTTTATTGGATATCATTTGCAAATATCTTCTCCCATTCAGTAGGTTGTCTTTTAGTTTAATTGATCATTTCCTTTGCTTTGCAGAAGCTTATTTTGATGTAGTCCCAATAGTTTATTTTTGCTTTTATTTCCCTTGCCTCAGGAGACATATCTAGAAAAATGTTGCTACAGCTGATGTCAGAAAAATTACTACCTGTGCTCTTTTCTAGGATTTTTATGGTTTCAGGTCTCACATTTAGGTCTTTAATCCATTTTGAGTTTATTTTTGTGTATGGTGTGAGAAAGTGGTCCAGTTTCATTCTTTTGCATGTTGCTGTCCAGTTTTTCCAACACCATTTGTTGAAGAGACTTTTTCCTGTTGCACATGGTTCTCTCTTTTGTTGAAGATTAACTGACCATATAATCATGGGTCTATTTCCGAGCTCTCTATTCTGTTCCATTGATCTATGTGTCTATTTTTGTGCCAGTAACATACTGTTCTGATTATTACAGCTTTATAGTATAACTTGAAATCTGAGATTGTTATACCTCCAGTTTTATTTAGCTTTTTCAAGATTGCTTTGGCTATTCAAGATCTTTTGTTGCTCCATACAAATTTTAAGATTATTTGTCTAGTTCTGTGAAAAATGCTGTTGGTATTTTGATAGGGATTGCATTAAATCTGTAGACTGCTTTGGGTAGTATGGACACTTTGACAATATTTGTTCTTCCAATCCATGAGCATGGAATATCTTTCCATTTGTTTGTGTCATCTTCAATTTCTTTCATCAATCTTTTATAGTTTTCAGAGTACAGAAGACTTTTCACCTTTGGTTAAGTTTATTTCTAAGTATTTTATTATTTTTGATACAATTGTAAAAGGGATTGTTTTCTTACTTTCTGTTACTTCACTATAGTGTATAGAAATGCAACAGATTTCTGTATATTGATTTTGTATCTTATAAATTTACTGAATTATCTTACCAGTTTGAGTATGTTTTTGGTGGAATCTTCAGGGTTTTCTATATACAGTTTCATGTCATCAGTGAAAGTTTACTTCTTCCTTATCAATTTGGATGCTTTTTATTTATTTTCCTTGTCTGATTACTGTGGCTAGGACTTCCAGTACTATGTTGAATAAAAGTGGTGAGAGTGGACATCCTTGTTTTGTTCATCTTAGGGGAAAAGCTCTCAGTTTTTCCCCATTACGGATGATACTAGGTGTGGGTTTTTCATATATGGGCTTTATTATGTTGAGGTGTGCTCCCTCTAAACCTACTTTGTTAAGGGTTTTTATCATGAATGGATGTTATACTTTGTCAAATGCTTTTTCTGCATCTATTGAAATGATATGATTTTTATCCTTTCTCTTGTTGACGTGATGTATCACTGATTGATTTATAAATCTTGAACCACACTTGCATCCTGGGGATAAATCCCACTTAATCGTGAATGATTTTTTCATGTATTGTTGGATTTGGTTTTAAAGCAACTTCTTGAATTCGTGCTTTCTCTCTGGTATCAGCAATATTTGGCTGCCAATGCACCCCCTGGAATTCTCACCTGCCTGTGCTGCCTCCAGACATTCAAGAGCCTCACATAGTCAGTGAAAAAGTACAAAAAAAAATTCTGAGCCTGGGATATAAAGATATTATGATATGAAACAACCCCAGTTTTTTTTTTTCTACTGGCCTAAAAAAATGTGTGTGTATGTCTGTGTGTAAAAAACCATGGGTTTTTCTGAATATAAAATATTCTGAACATAAACTGATAAATGACCACTGGAAAAAAAGTGGGAAAATCTAAAGAGTATAAAGAAAAAAAAAATCCCACCTCTTTTCATACCCCAGGGTTAACCATGTTTATCATTTTGGTGTATATCCTTAGAGAGACAGGCAGTTAGATACATTTACCAAAATACACACTTACATAGGCATATCATATTTTAGGTAACTGGAAATGCATTTATATAAACTGTATATATAAATATATACAGTTCACATAAAGCTTTTTTTACACTTCACATCTTCTAATGTCATTAAATATTACCTTGAAAACATTAAATTCCCACTTAGGACACATAATGATGTATAAATCTTTTTCCCCCTTTTGTATATTTATTCCCTCCATTAAAAGTATTACTGTGTTAAACACTGCATCTCATATGTTTGTCAAATTTTTAATTGGTTCTACAATCTTTATACTTAAAAATTCAATCTTCCACAAATATTCATCACAGGCCTATCCTACTGTAGGCACAGTGCTAGAGATACTAAGCTGAACCTTGAAAAGCACATAGAAAATAGATATTTCTCCTGTCCCCTCATTTTGTTCTGCCTCCTTGGTATACCTGCTGGCATCCTGATTTCTAATTACTTTTCCTGACCACAGTTCTTGCCTATTCCCTGTCTATCCACTGCTCTTAACACATGCCTTTTCCCATAGCTTCGTGAAATTTATTCCTAATTCTTGCTACCTGACTATTCCTTTAGCAAACAGTTCTCAAACTTGTTGGTCTCAAGACCTCTTTACATTCTTAAAAATTATTGAGAACCCCAAAGAGATTTCCTTTTGTGGGCCATTTCTACCTATATTCATTGTATGACAAATTAAGAACTTTACAATGCAGTAAAACACAAGCACATATTTCATTAGCCAACAGAGAGGTGATACCACCACACTTCATGTAGCCTCTGGAAAGCTCCACTATCCACTCAAGAAAGAATGAGAATGAAAAAGGCAAATAATGTCTTAGTCTCATTATGAAAAAGTTTGATCTTACAGATCATCCTGAAAGGACCTTGAGGACACCAAGCTACAGAACCACAAGAAGGCCTTTGTTCTTCTATCTCTTCTGTTACCTGATTCACACTGTGCATTGACCATCTCCTATGGCCTGTGGCAACCACAAGGGTACTGCCTCCAGCTAGCCTGGTTGCTATACACCACGATGGCATGGCTCACAGGGCACATGTTAAGTGCTCCTGGTTGCTTTTGCTTTCTCTGTAAAAAGTGATTAGTTCCCAAATCCCAAAGGTTTTATTCAACTAAGTCAGTGTTTCTAGGCTATTTATAAGTTCTAGGCTATTTAAATGATGAAACCTTGAATTCCAGGTTGTTGAATAAATTTTACTAAGGAGGGCAAGGAAGGGACAGGTAATATATCCAAATAAGACTCTAGAACAGTGCTACCAACCAGTCCCTTGTGTTAGGATGAAAGTAGGGAACTATCTTGTTCTCCTGGTTTACATATGCATAAGCCAATTAATGGCAATACCAGCCTTTCATTTTACTAGCAATGTTGGCCAAAGATAAAGAAAGAAAATAAGGTGAGAAAGAAATAGGAATTAAAGAATTTCCATCGTTAATGTCTTAAGTCAAAATATTAGTTACACTGAATCGGGTGGTTTTTGCTTTGTTTTTATGTTTGCCCCCTGGACAGTCACACAGTTTTTTTTTAACATGACATTTCAGGTACTGGATTTTTTCTTTTATATGATAACATTAGAGAATGTAACTCCCAACCTAGCCACACAATTAACTTTGTTTTTTTTTTAAGATTTTATTTTTTATTTACTTGTCAGAGAGATAGCACAAACCAGGGGGAGCCGCAGGCAGAGGGAGAAGCAGGCTCCCCACTGAGCAAGGGGCCCAATGGGGGGCTTGGTCCCAGAACGCTGGGATCTTGACCTGAGCTGAAGGCAGACGCTTAACTGACTGAGCCACTCAGGCGCCCCACAATTAACTTAGTTTAACTCCGTTCCTTCTAATATTTACCCACATCGAGGTATTTAATTATGCAGATACCGTCAGAGGGAAAGTCGCATAACTGTGAAGATTTCGACAACTACAGCTGTACTTTTGCTTCATTCAGTATTCTAAATAGAATCCGAGTGACGAATTCAGCAGCCCCATTTCTAAACAGGAACTGAAACTTCTGGCATTTAGAAAATGCTAGTTTAAAAGCCAATTTTAGCCTCCCTATACCTATGATTTCAAGATAGGACACTCTTATTAGATGTAATGTATGGTGATTAACATAACAATAAAAATTTTTTTAAAAAGCTTATTATCTTCCAGTTCCACATGTCCCTTGAGAGCCTCCGGAAATTTAAGTTTAACCACCTCTAAGTCCATCCAGTGGAAGACTGACGCACACATGCCTGCACATACGCATGCACACACACACACAGCAGCCAGCCATGTAGCACAACATTAGAGAAGTACCAAGACTCAGTGAGTTCCTGGGGAGCCACCACTTTCATTTTCAGGACATCTATCTCTCTTTGTAGGGGTCCCCAGTTGAAAAAGGACAAGCAAGGCTCAAGAAGAACAAGGGTGAATCAGTGGTGCATTGCCAAGTGAGGCTGGCTCTCTACTTTTGAGGGCTGCTTTCTTAGGTTTTTACCTACTTTATTCTCTAAAAGACAGAGTTTCCAAACTACTTCCATGCATTTGTAAAACAAACAATGCCACCCGCCTGCACCTGTTTGCTTTATTCTGAAATTGCTGTATTTACCTTGAAAACCACAAAATGTAAACAAGGGCACCTGATGAAAGAAGATCTTCAAATGGCTTACTCACTAAATCAACACCTGGGAAGGAGAGGCAGTTTACTTGAACTTGAATACACAATGTACAAATCAATCTTTTATCTCAGTGGTAGCTTAAATAAGTTAATGATTAGTAAGCTTTATGGAGCTACACAGAGACTTTCATAAACAAAATATAACTTGTATTAATTTATTTAATACTCATAAGAGAGTGAAACAAGTATGGCCCACCTACCATAAACCATAGAAGTACAATCTTAATTCACATATACTTCCACTTAACAAATACATATATGACATTCTCCCACATGTAGATACTTTATGCTATAGAGCATGAGAAAACTGAAGTGATTTGACTTTTTAACATGCCTTTTAATATGCCTACTATATGACCAGACAAGAGAGGACAAGAGAAATGGCTTAAAAATCACTACTCTCAGGGCGCCTGGGTGGCTCAGTCCACTGAGGGACCAACTCTTAAGTTTCTGCTCAGGTCATGATCTCAGGATCATGAGATGGAGCCCTGTATAGGGCTCTGTGGTGGGCGGTGGATCTTCTTGAGATTCTCTCCCTCTGCCCTCCCCCCACAACACACATTTTTTTCTCTCTCAAAGAATAAATAGATCTTTTTTAAAAAATCACTTCTAGTTACTTCCCTGAAGAGTTTTTGAGTGAGCCATAGTTTCAGTTCTAGAAACAGTCCATGCTTCTTACCATAATGTGTTCCTGGAAACTACATTATAAAAAGAATGCACTTCCTATAGGAAATTCCACTGGAATAAAATAATTGGATTACTTTCCTAAGGAATACAAAGTTAATAATAAATATTACATAGGTAGAAAACCTCTAACCCTCCAGATCATTTAGAAGAGCAAACATCCTATAAAAGTGATTAAAATAGTTACCATAGGGGCGCCTGGGTGGCTCAGTCATTAAGCGTCTGCCTTCAGCTCAGGTCATGATCCCAGGGTCCTGGGATGGAGCCCTGGGTCGGGCTCCCTGCTCCGTGGGAGGCCTGCTTCTCCCCCTCCCATTCCCCCTGCTTGTGTTCCCTCTCTTGCTGTGTCTCTCTCTGTCAAATAAATAAATAAAATCTTTTTTAAAAATTTAAAAAATAAATTAATTAAATAAAATAGTTACCATAAGGATCATTCTTTTCCCCAAAATTAATACTGTATCATGTAAATATCTGAAGACCTCACCAAGGATAGGCAAAGACATCTGAATGAATAAGTTGTCTCTCCATCTTCCCAAACAGTCAGCCATAGAGGCAAAAAAAAACAAAAACAAAAACAAAAAAAAAAACAGTCACACAAGTGTAGAGTAGAGAGACTTCTTTTTTTTTTTTCAGTGAAGTCAAGAGAGTACTTCTGAGTCAACAGAACTTTGAACCACCTCAGGGCTATTCTATCTTGAGTTGGCTAAATTCATCCCTCCTGCCTCAGCCTTTTCCAAAATGGCATATTAATGCAATATACATTACATAGTCCTTTGAGACTGGCTTCTTTCACTTAGATAACACTTTTGAGATTCATTTGTGTTGTTGGGTATATCAAGCCTTCATTTCTTGTTACTATTGAGTAATGTTCCATTATATGGATATACCACTGCATGTATTGGTTATCCATTGACCAGTTGAGATTTTGATTGTTTCCAGTTTTTGCTATAAACATTCATGTACAAATCTTTGTGTGAACTTAATTTTTCACTGCTTTTAGTTAATATCCAAGAGTGAAATTTGGGGGTCATATAGCATGTGCATATTTAACTTTATAAGAAAGTACTAAACTCTTTTCCAAAACGGCTATAGAATCTTATACACCCCCAGCGATGTATGAGAGTCCTAGCTGACCTGCATCCTTGCCAACACTTGGTATTTTCAGTATTTTTTTTAAAGATTTTATTTATTTATTTGACAGAGAGAGACAAATCGACAGAAGGAACACAAGCAGAGGGAGTGGGAGATGGAGAAGCAGGCTTCCCGCTGAGCAGGGAGCCCAATGTGGGGCTCGATCCCAGGACCCTGGGATCATGACCTGAGCCAAAGGCAGACGCTTAACAATTAAGCCACCCAGGCGCCCCTTTTTTAAATTTCAACCATTTTTGTAGTCGTACTTCATGGTGGCTCTTGATACTGTGATTTTTTTTTTCTTTTTTTAGTAGTCTCACTGTATATATTTATTGAGATATAATTTAAAAATTGTCTCCAGGGTGCCTGGGTGGCTCAGATGGTTGGGTGTCTGCCTTCGGCTCAGGTCATGATCCCAGGGTCCTGGGATCGAGTCCCGCATCGGGCTCCCAGCTCCTTGGGAGCCCGCCTCTCCCTCTGCCTCTCTCTCTCTCTCTCTCTCTCTCTCTGTGTCTCATGAATAAATAAATAAAAAATCTTTAAAAAAAATTGTCTCCAGCTTTACTGAGACACAAGTGTAAGGTGTATGATGTATTGATTTGATACATTTATATATTGCAAAATGGTTACTGCCGTAGCATTAGCTGACTTCCGTCCTATCACGTGATTGTTTTTTTGTGGTGTATGTTATACAATATTACAGTTCTGTGTCTTTGGATGAATTTATACATGCAGGTTCCTGCCATCCGAATTACAACATGAAACATCACCATTGCAATAGTTTGTTGAGGGACTCTTGCCACTCAATTCCACCCCACAGGCACTTGTGGGTCTTCTTTTCTTTTTATGAAGCCCGTTTCTGAAAAGCCTCCATGTTTCGTAGATCTCGACTCTGTCTCTGGTCTGGAATCATTGCGAATCGTTACAGTAGGTGACCTTTTGTGTCTGGCTTTGCTCACTAAGTTCTTTGTGGAGATGAAGAACCCAAAGAATTAGCAGTGAAGCTTGTGGAAAGAATTTGGGATTCCATAATGGGACATAGCGAGTAGATGTTAGGATCTCAGCAGGAGCTGAAATGGACTATTTTGTGGCCAAAAGATGGTCTGGGAGAGCCTTAAAATTGGAGCATATGCTGAGTTGGGAGGAAGGTATGGGGTGAGCTGTATAAACTAGGGAAGCAGGGTAGGTACCATGGGGGGTTCCTGGAGTGGCATCCGTGTGTCTCTTGGAAGAGCTGGTCTTGACTTCCACCCCAGCTAATTGCTGTTGTTTGGCTTTCTTAACTTTTGTTCTGTGGTTCTTGAACCAAACCTGCAGTATGGTAGGATGTATCTCCAGTTTCAAGGCCATTTCTTTCTGACGACTGGGAGCGGGGTATGGGTTCTTGCTGAACAAGAATTCCAAATCTGCCAGTTGTTTCTCAGTGAACATGGTTCGTTTCCTTTGTGAATATTTCTGATCCTTTCCTTTAGGAAGGCCCCCTGTGCCTGCCATCCCATCTAGCTGGGTCCCCATGCTCTGGTCCTGTGTCAAGAGATACTGTGATGTTTTCTTCTGGCACCTTAAATGTTGATATTCCCCGGGATTCCAATTAGGGTACTCTTTTCTTCTCACTCTCAGCTTTAAAGTCAATCCACATTGTAATTAATTTCAAATCTCTATTTTTCCATCTAGATTTCTGAGTCTCCAGGTCAATATATCCAGCAATCTTCTAAATCTACCTCTCTGGCAGAAAGGATGCCAGAACCAACTTCATTACTGTGGTAAACTGCAAAAAGGTCCATAAATTCTTCCCGTCCCTGTATACATGTCCTGTTTCTAGTGACTTTGCAGCTCCGCCTGTCAAAAGGTCCAGCCAATGTCTCCATTCTTTGCATCTGAACATTTACTAATGTGACACAAGCAGAGGTTTGAACAGTGATGGGCAC